>NC_037677.1:67528858-67849627 GCF_003255815.1 Theropithecus gelada | reverse complement strand
AGTCTGATGGGCTTCCCTTTGTGGGTAACCCGACCTTTCTCTCTGGCTGCCCTTAAGATTTTTTCCTTCATTTCAACTTTGGTGAATCTGGCAATTATGTGTCTTGGAGTTGCTCTTCTCGAGGAGTATCTTTGTGGCGTTCTCTGTATTTCCTGGATTTGAATGTTGGCCTGCCCTACTAGGTTGGGGAAGTTCTCCTGGATGATATCCTGAAGAGTGTTTTCCAACTTGGTTCCATTTTCCCCCTCACTTTCAGGCACCCCAATCAGACGTAGATTTGGTCTTTTTACATAATCCCATACTTCTTGCAGGCTTTGTTCATTTCTTTTTCTTCTTTTTTCTTTTGGTTTCTCTTCTCGCTTCATTTCATTCATTTGATCCTCAATCGCTGATACTCTTTCTTCCAGTTGATCGAGTCGGTTACTGAAGCTTGTGCATTTGTCACGTATTTCTCGTGTCATGGTTTTCATCTCTTTCATTTCGTTTAGGACCTTCTCTGCATTAATTAGTCTAGCCGTCAATTCTTCCACTTTTTTTTCAAGATTTTTAGTTTCTTTGCGCTGGGTACGTAATTCCTCCTTTAGCTCTGAGAAATTTGATGGACTGAAGCCTTCTTCTCTCATCTCGTCAAAGTCATTCTCCGTCCAGCTTTGATCCGTTGCTGGCGATGAGCTGCGCTCCTTTGCCGGGGGAGATGTGCTCTTATTTTTTGAATTTCCAGCTTTTCTGCCCTGCTTTTTCCCCATCTTTGTGGTTTTATCTGCCTCTGGTCTTTGATGATGGTGATGTACTGACGGGGTTTTGGTGTAGGTGTCCTTCCTGTTTGATAGTTTTCCTTCTAACAGTCAGGACCCTCAGCTGTAGGTCTGTTGGAGATTGCTTGAGGTCCACTCCAGACCCTGTTTGCCTGGGTATCAGCAGCAGAGGCTGCAGAAGATAGAATATTTCTGAACAGCGAGTGTAGCTGTCTGATTCTTGCTTTGGAAGCTTCCTCTCAGGGGTGTACTCCACCCTGTGAGGTGTGGGGTGTCAGACTGCCCCTAGTGGGGGATGTCTCCCAGTTAGGCTACTCAGGGGTCAGGGACCCACTTGAGCAGGCAGTCTGTCCCTTCTCAGATCTCAACCTCCGTGTTGGGAGATCCACTGCTCTCTTCAAAGCTGTCAGACAGAGTCGTTTGCGTCTGCAGAGCTTTCTGCTGCTTTTTTGTTGTTGTTGTTGTTGTTGTGTAGCTGTGCCCTGTCCCCAGAGGTGGAGTCTACAGAGACAGGCAGGTTTCCTTGAGCTGCTGTGAGCTCCACCCAGTTGGAGCTTCCCAGCAGCTTTGTTTACCTACTTAAGCCTCAGCAATGGCGGGCGCCCCTCCCCCAGCCTCGCTGCTGCCTTGCGGGTAGATCACAGACTGCTGTGCTAGCAATGAGGGAGGCTCCGTGGGCGTGGGACCCTCCCGGCCAGGTGTGGGATATGATCTCCTGGTGTGCCTGTTTGCTTAAAGCGCAATATTGGGGTGGGAGTTACCCTATTTTCCAGGTGTTGTGTGTCTCAGTTCCCCTGGCTAGGAAAAGGGATTCCCTTCCCCCTTGAGCTTCCCAGGTGAGGCGATGCCTCGCCCTGCTTCAGCTCTCGCTGGTCGGGCTGCAGCAGCTGTCCAGCACCGATCGTCTGGCACTCCCCAGTGAGATGAACCCAGTACCTCAGTTGAAAATGCAGAAATCACCGGTCTTCTGTGTCGCTGGCGCTGGGAGTTGGAGACTGGAGCTGTTCCTATTCGGCCATCTTGCTCCGCCCCCATAAGTTTTCTTATGAATAAAGTCTCTCTTCTTTATTTACTTTTATATTTTTTCCTAGATCAGTTGTCTTACAGAATTAGAGCAATCAATTACAAAAATGACAAGATACAAACATGTAGCAAGCATATGAATTCTCAGGAAAGCTACACTTGAGACTAGTTACGTGGCAATGAAATAGACAGATTGAATGTATTTTGAAGCTGCCATAATTATCTAAATATTTAGTAATATTTAATCTGTAAGATATTTTGGTGGGTTTCCTTGAGGAAGCACAATTTCTTCTTTTTAGAGGGAATGTCACCTGTCAGTTTTTATAACATATTTGCATTTGGGAAATCTAAAGTCAGAACTATCCATAATTTTTAAGGAAAATGTGAAATCATCAAATCAGTAGCAATTTTATATTTTGTTTCTGAAATTGTTTTCCCACACTCTTCAAATTTATGACAGTTTATCAGGTTTTCAGAGAAAAAATACACAAGAGATACAAAGAAAAAATAGTTTTCCAGGTTTATCTTTCCAACATGCTTTTGTTCATTTAGGACTTGTTTAGCTGTTGATTTTGAAAGTTTATTTTTTCATACATACTAGCTGCAAGTAGTTGATAAAAGCCTCAAGTACAACCAGGCATGGTGGCTCACACCTACAATCCCAACACTTTGGGAGGTCAAGGAGAGAGGACGGTTTGAGCCTAAGAGTTCAAGACCAGCCTGGGCAATGTAGTGAGACCATGTCTCTACTAAAAATTAAAAAAAAAAAAATTAAAAAGATTAACTGGGCGTGGTGATCCACACCTGTATTCTTAGCTACTCAGAAAGCTAAGGCAATAGGATCACTTTAGCCCAGGAGTTCAAGCCTGTCATGAGCTTATGATCACCCCACTAAAACAGAGCAAGGTCCTGTCTCAAAAAATAATGATAATAATAATAATTCAAAACTAGAATATAAAATATCTATATCTATATTCACAATTATAAAAAAAGAAAGAGATTTTATATTCAACCACTGAAAATGTATATGGAAGGCAGGATGGCTTCCTCTCTAACCACGAATAGAAAAGTAATGTACAATATTAGCAGAGGTTTGTGCCTTCCCAGTTTTCTTATAGCATTCTGTGGCTTGCTACTTGAAACATCAGGGGAATTGTTGTATTTGAAAGAAATAAAATCATAACTGTTAAGATCAAGCAATGGCTTCACATGATGACTTGTATATTTTGTTATTCTATCCTCCTTGGACCGAAATGCCGACTATTTAATACAAGAGATATTTCTAAGCAATTTGAATGTATTATTGGCTTCAGTATTTGCTTCGTACTTTTCTCAGAACACCAAGTACATAATGGAGTTTTGCGATTTTTATAAAAAGGATGTGAATATGTAGTATTGCAATTGCAATAATGACCTACAGTAGTGGTGATTCAGAAGTTCCCTTTTAGGGCTACCTAAGACTCAGTTCCAACCACAAACATGGCAGAGAATAAACCAATCATCTAAAAGTGTCTTATAACCATTTTTTCAAAGTATCAGTAATTTATGAAATTGCACAGTGCATTAGTCTTGTATTAACTAAATTTTAAAAATTTAAATAATCATACGAAATCCATATCAATGCTTTGATACTTGACATTATGGTACAGTGGATTTATCATTTATTACAATGAGCTATTTTCCCAAATTCTTGCATCTGTGGTTTTCGCTAAGAAAATAAATTTGTTCTATGCATTTTCAAATCAAATAATTTGCTATAAATGCTAAATTTTTTTTCTAAATGGTCATAGACACTATGCTTATTTCAGCATATAAAATAATCAAATTCATAGTACTTGAGGGAAAAGATAAGTCCATATTTAAAAGATAGATTTATCTATCAATTAACTACATTTTATTTCAATTCCAAATTATAAAGCAGGTTCACCTTGTAGCTTTTGCTTTTTATTCTTTTAATTGGGGAAGTAAAAGCGATGAAATCTTAATTCCTCAACTCCTGCTTCCTTGGATCTTATTGAGGGGGGGAGAGGGGTACATTAGGTTATAGATATTAAATAACTCAAGTCTGAAAGAAGGAATCTTTAATGAGCAAGAACCCACTGTACAAGTTGAAGGTGATAATAATTGTTTTTAATGTTATAGTATCATGTTATGGGTAAGTTTTAGACATGTTTATTTTATGAGAAATCAAGATTTTCATTATGATAGTTATTTGAAATTATCAGATTGCACAAAAAAAATTATTGCAAACTCAAATTTCTTGTCTCACCAGATTCCAGAAATAATTGTATAGACAGCCAATAAAAGATTTTCCTTCATAATATTTCTGAAATACACAGTAAAAATAGCATGCGATGACTAACTTAGAGAGCAATAATGAAGGTATGGGTGGCAGGCTTAAATAGGAGTAAAAACAGATTGGAGAATAATTTGTATAATCTGATCCCATTTTGGAATACTAATAAATGTTCAAATATATATATATGTAATATATATATATAATTTTTTTACATATATCTGCACAGAAAACACTTGAAAAAGCAAGTAGTGATCTCTGGGTGATAAGAGTACAAATGATTTTATTCTTGCATTTTTAAAATATAATTTCTAATGTTTCAATTATAAATATGCATTACTGGATAATTTTTAATAAAAATAATCGTTTTATGTGACCATGAAATAAGCATCTTTTGTTTTCCAATGTGAAATATACTGTCAGTAATACATTAGTAAGATGAATATGGTTTGTATTTATGAGGAGGTTATAGTTAATGGAGAATCAACAAAGAAACTCTAATGACATTCAGTAAATGAAATGACAAATTAAATACAGGGTTCCATATGAAAGCATCTATCAGAGGTATATAATATGGTCCAAGAGTTATTCAATGGCAAAGGAAAAGAAATAAGAACTATAATATACTTACAAGAGTACTGGAAACATGGTAGTTTTCAATAATCAATTAATCAATTGATTACAATTTTATTTTACAATTAATTGATTAATAACATTTAAATTACATTTAACTAATTGATTTTACAATTAATTTCATTTTATTTTAATTCTAAAATGTAATTAATTAATTACATTTAATTACATTTTATTTTAATGCTAAAATATAATGTATACTAGTCTTCTGTTTCAACTTTTATTCTTTTAACTTTGGAGATTAAGAGAAGCTAAGGTATGATTATGCCCAATCTTCTGCTCCCCAGTCTGGGGTATAGTACCCTTAAAATCAGTGGGTGGAATGTTCACTTCTACAATGGACTAGTACTACAATTGTCTTTTGATAGTCTCCTTCAGAAACTGTGTTGAAAAAGCCTAATAGATTAAGCATTCTCAACAACAACAACATTAACAAAAACAAAAGCACTTTATCATCATTCAGAAATAAAATGAGGGTATAATTGCTACACTAGCAGCATTTCAGTTTACCTCGAAATTATCCTTTCAGGTGGACATATTTCACATGTGCTTTAAATGGAACATTTTAAGCATTTCCCTTGCAAGTTTCAAGTGGCATTGATATTGGTTTGTTGCTTTTTTTTCATATTCTCTTTCAACTATGTGCATTGTTTGGGACAAGACATGTTTCTGTGGCATATGTTACTAGGCTACTTAACTGTTAAATCGGGCATTTTTCCCTGACACAAAATCTTATACATTATCTTTGCCCAATGTGTTTAAATTCCTCTGCCCACTATTCTAAAAGAAGAAACTATAAACACTAAAGTAGAATCAAGAATAAAAAACTCTAGCCAATTAATTTTATCTATACCATATAGATGGCTCTACATGGTATAGATATAATAATCTATAGCTATATAGATTAATCTACATGTACAGTTATAGATATCCCTAAGTGTTAACAAACACATTGCCTACAATGTGTAAATTACATTTTTGTATTTTTATTATAACAGTAATTGATATATCAGCATATTTTTGCATTTATAGCTGCTTAGTAGGAATGTGGGCTATAATTGCCACTTTCTACCTTTCTATTTTCTTAGGAAACTCCAGGATTCTAAAAGTAAAGCCCTATGGAAAAAAAATCAGTAACATTTCAAATGAAGACCCAAAATCGGGAAATGCAAATTACAACCCTGACATCAACATTAACTTATGTAAGTGGTTCATTTGAAATTATCACACGTTTTTTCTGTTTATAAAACACAGTTATCTTAACCTTAAGCATTGTATCATCCATGTGTTTTCATCTTTGGGCTTCTGAATATATACCAGCCAGACAAAACAAATAATAGTCTTTATAATACCTACACATCCCTGTAAGAACCAAATAGCCTACTGGGTTACCAGATGCGCTATAGTACTACAAAATTAAAGAACAGAGTACAAAATTAAAGGAACAGATGCTCTTTGTTAACCTTTTTTCTAACAAAAAAAAATTAAAGTTTTAAAAATAGAGACTGGGAGCAAACTCAGAAACCTCACATCTCTAAATATTGGAAAGATTGAAAAACAGGGATAACTGAAAATGTTGCTTAAAAACGTCAAGCTAAACATGAAGAGATATTCTTCAATAACAAAGAAGACAGACATCAAGAACCAAAGGATGAATTTTGAGTAAATAAATATATTGAATGATGTAAACAAAGAACAGTGATAAGAGTAATCTAAGCAATCTCAAAAATTTTTTAAATAATGGAAAAACATTGCTTGGTACATAAAATTTGTCAATGCTGTGATTTACAAAAGAAAAGAAACTGTTCAGTCAGGGAGAAAATAACAAATGTTTAGGAAACAAAAATATAAGGATTTCAAATATAAATAAGGACAGAAACAACGTTTTGCATGTAGTGACCCATGGGTTGCCTTATACATAAGAATGAGAAACTCAGGTGGAGAAGAAGAAAAATGAGCTCTTCAAATTCATTCATATTGAACTAGAACAACCACAAACAAACAAAACCTTAAATATTAATTGTCTTCTTAAAAGGGTTTAAAAAACAAAGTAAATGCTCATACACAGTTGGGTAAATGCAAAACTGGCAAAACTGAGTAAGGTCAATGAAATGTACCACTGTTGATTTTCTGATTGTGATATTGTGCTGTAGTTATGCCAGATGTTACAGCTGAATGATACATAGTATGCTTCTGTATTTTTTCTAACAACTGTATGTGAATTTCAAAGTAACTCAAAATAAAAAGTTAAAAAATTAAAGTATCATCTCAGCTATTGTTCCAATTACAAAGTTAAGAAAATCTTACAAATTTCCTTCAAATGGTCTTACAACATATCTTTGAGGATATTATTAAGACCTTGTGAGAATATAATTGGAAATCATTTAAAATCAGAAAACTGAGAAACTGAGAAATAATCACAAGCCCTTAGATTCACAGACAGAAAGAGAGTGTTATTTGACTATGGCCAGAAAAGAACAATTAAACACCACTCCCTGGTCTGACACACACACACACACACACACACACACACACACACACGTGAGCTACTTAACTGAGCAATGATATGGCTATAGAAAGAAACCATGAATTAGAATACCAGAGGTCACCAAATAAAATGAAAAGGGGTAAAACCTAAATAATTGTCTTAAATATTAATCTAAGCAAAAAACCTATGTAAAATCAAATGAAGATATTAAAATAGCATTAGAAAACTCCAAATACATGGGAATACTAAAAAACTAATTTAAGATGAAATCAACCAAATATAAATCTAAGACCATTCCACTCCTAAAAGAAAATATAGGAGAATATTTTCAAAACCTTGGAGTTGCCAGTTTTTCTGTTTTAATTATTATTATTTTTAATTTAGGACAAGACTGCTATGATTTGAATATTTGTCTCCTCCAAAACTCAAATTGAAATTTAATCCCCAAAGTGGCACTAGTAAGAGGTTGGGCCTTAAGATGATGAGTATGCTCAGCCCCCCTGCCTTGTGATTCCCTGTGCCACTTCAGAACTCTGCAGAAAGCCCTCATCTGCAAAAGACCCTTACCAGATGTGGACCTTTGACCTCAGACTTAGCCTCCATAACTGTAAAAAATAAATTTCTTTTCTTTATAAATTACCCAGTTTGAGGTATCCTGTTATCTGAAACAACAGAAAATAGATTAACACAAAGAGGGAAAAAAAACAGCACTAGCCATTAAAAAAAAAACTAAACTGGATTTCACCAAAATTAGATTTTCACTTATTAAAAGACACCATTAAGAAAATGGAGAAGCAAGCCACTGACACAGATTGGAGACAAAAATGAAATATTGAATTCAGCAAAGGACTGCTATCTATCAAGAACATACAAAGAACTGCCAAAAGTAAAGATATGAAAAATTATTGATCAAAAACACAAGCAATGAAAAAATGCTCAACATCCTATATGATCAGGAACATGCATATTAAAACCTTAAGGAGATACTATTTTACGCTTACAAGAGTGAGTAAAATCAAAAGGACTGATAACACTAAATGTTGGCATGTGTAACAGTCAGAACCCTTATGTATTACTCATGGGAGTATAAAATGGTGCAAATATTTTAGAGAGGAGTTTCTTAAATTAAGCATATATTTAGCCCTCACCCTGGCAATTCACTACTAACAATAAATTTTAAGCAGGAGAAATAAAAATTCCATTGAATTCCATGAAATAATATGCATAAGTAGGTACATAGTATTGTTGTTCATAATAGTCCATAATATAAGAAAAGTCTAAACATCTTTTAATAGAAGAATGGATAAGCATTCTTGTGGCATATTAATGCAATTAAACAGTGTAAACTTAAAATAAAATTCTAAGCCCCCTAACTGATTGAATGGACTTCCCTTTCAGCCAATGACATTCTAAAGTAAATGTGAAAAACTAGTTCAGGCCATGATGGGAAGGAGGGGTCAGACACATCTCATTATGCCCTCCTCCCTTTAGAATTCAGGTGCAATTGATCAGTGTTAACATTAAAAAAGAGATCTTAAGACTGACCAAACAGACTCTTTGTGGCAATCAGATACATCACAAAATGACATATACCAGGCCCTGTAAGAAATTGAAGTATTTTACCCTGAAATACATTTATTTGACATATTTTTAAATAACCCTGTAAGTCTGCCTCTTGTGGGGAAAATCAGGATTCTGTAGAGAATTCTCTTCCCTTTCCAGGTCTTTTCCTGATCCAGGAGAGATTAGCTAAGCATCTGGAACCTTTTTAAGTCTGATAAAAAAACATTCGCCCTCTATTCTATCTGAAGCCTGCTTCCTGGAAGCTTCAACTGCATAATAAGAAATTTGGCCTCCCAGACCCCTTATCTTAACCCAGACATTCCTTTTTTTTCTATTGATTCTAGGTCTTTAGATAAACTCTTTCAACCAATTACCAAACAGAAAATACTTGAATCCATCTATGGTCTGGAAGCCCCCACTTTGAGTTGTCCTGCCTCTCAGGACCAAACCAATGTACATCTTACATGTATTGATTGATGTTCTATGTCTCCCTAAATTGTATAAAACCAAGCTATAGTCTGACCACCTTGGGTACATGTTCTCAGAATCTCCTGAGCCTGAGTCATTATCATGTCCTTAACCTTGGCAAAATAAACTCGTAAACTGATTGAGACTCACTGCCTTGAAGGGAAGAACCCAGTAACCACCTGCTGACCAAAGAACCCTTGGGTCCTGAATAACCAGCAGCAATACCTAGGTAGTATGCCATGGACCTTGGGTGAGACTTTGAGATATGCTGGCTTCAGGTACTAGCTCAGCCACAGTGGGGTAAAGCACCAAGTGTGCTCTTGAGGTCCCCAATACAAGCCTACACTCTTGGACAGCATTTCTGGACATGCACTGGACCAGAGGGGAGCCCATTGCCCTAAAGGATGAGTCCCAGACTTTGTAGCATTTACCACCAGCTGACTAAAGAGCCCTTGGGTCTTAAGTAAACATTGGCAGTGGCCTGGCAGAACTCTCCACAAGCTGATGGTGGTGATGGACATGGAGAGAGGCTCCTCTGCCTGTGGAAAAAGGTAGGGAAGAATAGGAAGGACTTTGTCTGTGGTTTGAGTGCAAGCTTAGCCACAGCTGAATAGAACATCAGGTAGATTTCTAACATTTCTTACTTCAATCCCTGGCTTCCAGACAGCATCTCTGGACCCACCTGGGCCTGTGTAGAACTAGCCACACTGAAGGTAAGGACACAAACATGGCTGCCTTTGCCACTGGCTGATTGTAGAGCCCTAGGTCTTTGAGGCAACATAGGCAGTAGCCAGGTAGTAGTTACAGTGGGCTTTGAACAAGACCCAGTGCTGTGATGATTTCAGGTCTGACCTAGGGCAGTTCCAGTGATGTTGCCAGAGGGGGGCCTGTGTCATCCTACTTCCAGTTCCAAGTGGCTCAGCTCAGAGAGAAAAACACTGTTTGAGAGAAAGTAAGAAAAGAGAAAAACAATCTCTGCCTGGTAATTCAGAGAATTCCTCTGGATCTTATCCAAGACCACCAAGGTGGTACATTTATAAGGCTGCAATAACCATCGTGTAACTGGGCTTAGGGTCCCCGCTAAAGCAGATACAGCTTAGATCACAACACCATAAAGTCCTTTTTAATATCTGAAAAGCCTTCCCAAGAAAGATGGGTACACACAAGGCAGACTGTGAAGATAAACAAATACCTAACTCTTAAATGCCCAGATACAGATGAACATTTACAAGCATTGAGACCAGCCAAGAAAATATGACTTCACCAAATGCACAAATAAGACACCAGAGACCAATCCTGGAGAAACAGAGATATGTGACCTTTTGTTATGGGATCTTTGGGGTGTTGCTTTTTTGGCCTGAAACCTCTGCCTGGTGGCACCTTTGCCCGTTTTGCTTGGGCACACTGAGCTCATTCTGCCCACCCTGCCTGGCAGGCTGTGCTCAGCTCACACTACCAGCCTGGATCACATGCTTGCCAAGGGTGAGTGAGGCATAGAGCAGTGAGGGGTGGGTGAGTGAGTGTGGGGTCCGGCCACAGCTCAGTCAGACTTGCCAGCTGCTGCAGTGTGGTAGACAGCTACAGGTGCCAGCATGGGTGCTGGCTCTCCGCAAGGCATAGTTGAACTAGGCGCACTGCAAGCGGCTTCCCTAGCTGACCCTGATAACATAATTGGCACCTGGAAGCTTGGAGACACAAGGAACTACAGGAACCCAAAGAGGGAGTCACAGCTCTGGCTCTGGGAGCTCCCAGGTCTGGGATCCCTGAGGCACAACAGTTCTTCTCTCCTTCTCTTCACCTGCAACATGGCAAATAAGGGACATGTTTCAGCCCTGTTTGTGTTATAGCTCTTTTAGTTCTGCCATTCAGTGGCTCCCAAGTTCTTGTCCTGCAACAGGAAGAATGAGGTAGGCAGACAAGTGGAGGGTAAGCAAGATGAAGGGGAGTTTTATTGAGCAATATATCAGCTCACAGAAGTCCCACAGGGGGTGGCTCCTTTCTGCAGCCAGGGTGTCCTGATTGAGTGTTCAGCTCCAAGTAGAGAAGAGACTCGGGAGTGGGGAGCTCCTCTCTGCAGGCAGGTCATGCCATAATTTTGTACTTCTCAGCAAAGAGAAGGCCCTAGTGTGGGTTGCTCTTCCCTACAACTGGTAGTCCTGATGTCTCTGCAAGTCTCTGAAGCTCTCAGCAGAGAGGAGGCCATAAAGTGGGTGCTCCTCTCAGGTTCTGATCATCCCAACATCTCTCGCTATCAGCAGAGAAGGTAACTCCTCTCTGCAGCTGGTCATGCCATTGTCTGCTCACCTCTGGCTGAGACATGGGCTTTTATGGGCCTCAGATGGGAGGAAGTATGCAGTGATTTGGCTCATGGGCGACCACTGGTGGGCCCAGAAAAGGCACCACAAGTTCCCACTCCAGTACAGGGGACTGGCAGCCCAGGCCCCAGTCTTCAGGCCCTCCATGATCTGAAGGTGGGGCCTCATCAGGGATGTGCCCCCTTCCACCCAGCAATCTGTTTGCCTCCTGCTGTCATTCACGGTGCCCAGGCTTGGCCCTGACCTTCCTCCAAGATCAGAGCACACACCACACTGACAGCAGGGAAAAGCCAGGCAGCAGGAGCAGGCACTTCTGATCGTGAGAGGGCAGAAGGGGCCTTCCTGGGACCCCAAGAGTGCAGGGATGCCTGAGTCTGCAGCCATGATTTGGACCCAGGGTTGGGGGGTAGGGCTTCTGCTGGCTCCATGGAGCTGGAAGTCAGAATCTGCAGCCACAGTTTGGATGGCTGCAGCAGTACCCTGGGAGCTCCTGCCCCATCTTGTAAGGGCCAGGGCTCCTGCTTGTCCCCAGCTCCCAGCTGCTCCATGGAGAATGCAGCCCCAGCCATGCCTCCTTGCTGCCGCCAGCATGATGGCAACAGCAGGCAATCTAGAGCAGCCACTGTCATTACTTTCAGAAAATTAAAAATAGCTATTTTGAGAAAGTTCAATGAATTTCAAGATGATGGAGAAGGAATTCAGAATTCTATCAGATGATTTTAACAGAGATTGAAATAAAAAAAAAAAAAGCAGAAATTCTAGACTTGAAAAAATGCAATTGACATACTGAACAATGTATCATAGTCTCCTAATAGCAGAATTGATCAAGCAGGAGAATTAGTGAGCTTGAAGATAGGCTATTTGAAAATACACAGCCAGGGGAGATAAAAGAAAAAAAGTATTAAAAATTGAAGCATACCTATTAGGCCTAGAAAGTAGCCTCCAAAGGCCAAATCTAAGAATTATTGGGCTTAAAGAGGATAGAGAGTAGAAAGAACTTTGTCTTGTGGTTTGAGTGCCAGCTTAGGCACAGTGAAATAGAACATCAGGTAGATTTCTAAGGGTTTTGACTCTAATCCCTGGTTCACAGCTAGCATTGCTGGACCTGCCTGGGGTTTAGGGGAACTTGCTATCCTGAAGAGAAGGACACAAACATGACTGACTTCACTACCTTCTATAGGATTAGAAAGTTAATTCAAAAGCATAATTTCAGAGAACTTCCAAAATCTAAGAAAGATATCAATATTTAAGTACAAGAAGGTTATAGAACACCATGCAGATGCCACTGAAAGTGGAATACCTCAACACATTTAATAATCAAACTCCCAAAGGTCAAAAATTTTAAAAAAAGGATCATAAATGCAGCAAGAGAAAAGAAACAAATAACATATCAGAGAGCTACATTACATCTGGCAGCAGGCTTTTCAGTGGAAACCTTATGGGCAGGAGAAAGTGGCATGACATATTTAAAGTGTTGAAGGAAAAAACTTTTACCCTACAATAGTATCACTGATGAAAATATCCTTCAAGCCTAAAGGAGAAATAAATACTTTCCCAGACAAACAAAAGCTGAGGAATTTCATCAACACCAGACCTGTCCTGCAAGAAATTCTATAGGAAGTTCTTCAATCTAAAAGGAAAGGACATTAATGAGCAACAAGAAATCATCTTAAGGTACAAAACTCACCAGTAATAGTAAGTACACAGAAAAACAAAGAATATTATAACACTTTAATTTGAGGGTATAATCTCCTATTTTAGGTATTAAGTAATAGAAAAACTAAATGATGAACCAATGAAAAATAATAATTATATCTTTTCAAGACATAGTATAAGAATACATAAAAACAATAAAAAGTCAAAAGGCAGTGAGATAAAGTATAGCATTTCTATTAGTTTTTTCTCATTTGTTTGTTTATGCCATCAACTTTAAGTTGTCGTTAGTTTAAAATAATGGATTATAAGATAGTATTTGCAAGCCTCATAGTAACCTCAAATCAAAATATACAACAGATACACAAAAAATAAAAAGCAATACATTCATCATGCCAATAATGAAAATTGCCTTCACTAAAAGGAAGACAGGAAGAAAGAAAAGAAGAAAGAGAAAACCATAAAACAAGCAGAAAAAAAAAATAGCAGGAGTAAGTCCTTATTTATCAATAATAACATTAAATGTAAATGGATTAAGCTCTCCAATAAAAAAGACATGGAGTGGATTAATAGATTTTTAAAAAACCACAACAATTTGTTGCCTATAAAAAACATACTTCACTTATAAAGATAAACACAGACTGAAGAAAAGGAATAAAAAAAGATATTTCATGCCAATGGAAACCAAAAACAAGAGTAAGAGTAGCTATACTTATATGAGACAAAGTAGATTTCAAGATGAAAACTGTAAGGAAAAAAAAGGTGATTAATAACGATAAAGGGTTCAATTCAGCAAGAGGATATAGCAATTGTAAATATATATGTACCAAACACTGGAGTACTGAGATATAAATTGCACTAAAGAGAGAGACAGACCTCATTACAATAACAGCTGGAGACTTCAACACCTCACTTTTAGTATTGGACAGATCTTCCAGGCAGAAGATCAACAAAGAAACCTGGAGGACTCACATTATCTGATTTCAAATCATATTAATACTACAAATCTATAGTAACCAAAATAGCATGGTGCAGGTATTAAAACAGACACATAGACCAATGAAATATACCAGAGAACCCAGAAACAAATCCATACAACTATAGTGAACTCATTTTCAAGAAAGGTGCCAAGAATATACACTGGGGAAAAGACAGTCTCTTCAATAAATGGTGCCGGGGAAACTGTATATCTACATGCAGAAGAATAAAACTAGACCCCTATCTCTCACTATATACAAAAAGCTAAGACTAGAAACTATAAAACTACTAAAAGAAAACATTGGGGAAACTCTCCAGAACATGAGTCTGGCAAAGATTTCTTGAGTAATACCCTACAAGCACAAGAAACCAAAGCAAAAAGGGACACATGAGATCAGATCAAGTTAAAAAAGCTGCACAGCAAAGAAAACTATCTACAAAGTGAAGAGACAACCACAGAATGTGATAAAATATTTGCAAACTACCCCCCGAGAAAGGATTAATAACCAGAATATATAAGTAGCTCAAACAACTCTATAGGAAAAAATCTGATCATCTGATCAAAAAGTGGGCAAAAGATCTGAATAAACACTTCTCAAAAGAAGACATACAAATGTCAATGGCAAACAGGAATATGAAAGGGTGCTGAACATCATTGATCATCAGAGGACTGCAAATCAAAACTACAATATCATCTCACCCCAGTTAAAATGGCTTTTATCCAAAAGACAATCAATAACAAATGCAAATGAGGATGTGGAGAAAATGGAACTTTTGTACACTGTTGGTGGGGATGTAAATTAGTACAAACACTATGAAGAATAGTTTGGAGTTTCCTCAAACCTCAAAATACTAAAAATAAGGTGGAGCTTGTAGTGAGCCGAGATAGCATCACTGCACTCCAGCCTGGGCAACAGAGTGAGACTCCATCTCAAAAAAAAAAAAAAAAAAACACACAAAAAACAAAACAAAACAAAACAAAAAACTAAAAATAGAACTAACATACGATCCAGCAATTCCACTGCAAGGTATATACCCAAAGGAAAGGAAATCAGGAGGTTGAAGTGTTAACTTCACTATCATATTTATTGCAGCATTATTTATAGTAGGCAAGATTTGGAAGCAACTTCAGTGTCCATCATCAGATGAGTGGATAAAGAAAATGTGGTACATATACACAATGGAGGACTATTCAGTCATAAAAATGGTAAGATCTTGTCATTTGCAACAACATGGATGGAACTGGGAGGTCATTATGTTAAGTGAAATGAGTCAGAAGTAGAAAGAAATGAGTGAGGAATAGAAATATAAACTTCACATGTTCTCATTTATTTGTGGGAGCTAAAAATTAAAACAATTGAATTCATGGAGATAGAGGGTAGAAGAATAGTTACCAGAAGCTGGGAAGGGTAGTCAGGGACTTAGTAGGAAGTGGAGATAGTTAATGGGTACAAAAACTAGTTAGAAAGAATGAATGAATAAGACCTAGTATTTGATAGTACAACAGAGTAACTATAGTCAATAATAATGTAATTGTCCATTTTAAAATAACTACAAGAGTATACAATTTGTTTATAACACCAAGGATAAATTCTTGAGGAGACAGATATCCCATTTACTATGATGTAGTTATTATGCATTACATGTCTATATCAAATTATCTCATGTACTCTATATATAATCACACCTACTACGTAGCCTCTACAATTAAAAATAATAATTTTTTTGAATGGCCATAGCAAAATTTCTTACAGCATCTGGATACATTGCAGCTATAGTAACCTTGTTGTTTTATTATTATCAGTGGTACTTATCAGTTGTGTCTTTTGCTACCCAATTCAATATTCTATAGCTACTCAACCACTCTTTGTCTATGCTTCTATGGTTTCTTCTCTTGATATGACAAATGCTTCTCAAATTAATTTATGCATCTTCCTAGTTTTTTCTGTCTAATAATGTTGCCGTACGACTGCTCTATCTTCTAGCTTCTGTTCTTCTCAAATATTACTGCTATTTCTATGTGGCCCTTTTCTAGAGTGCCACATAGACCATCAGAGGATCTGACTAAATTGATTAGTTACCATAGGAAGTGGAGAATGTTAGTACTGTATGTTCTATACCTCTCATATTGCCTTGCCTTGTAAACCATCGATCATTCTAGATGATTGAATGAGAGGTGATCCCTACTCCAATAATCCCTGGCTCGGCTTGCAGAACCACATGGAACTAAACACAGAGATCCGTGCAGCAGGAAACTCTTAGAAGGAAACTGAAAATGTCATGTACACAGAGGCTCTCCAGAAACAGTATTGTAGTAAGCAGCCATCTTGTGTGGCCTGTCCTAAAACATTCAGTTAGTAGTGTCTCTTCCATGGACATCTCTTTTCTTACACTGATCAGTCTTTGTATTCATGAAGCAATACCACATGATTAAGATTATATGAAATTAAAAAAAAAAATCTGATACTTGACAATGCTTCTCATATTCTTTACTTTCTGAATTTTCTTAGATATTTGGTGATTTTGCTTTGTTAGGATGGAATTTTAGTCATTTTATCAGTTTCTAAAAATTCCCCCTTGAAAATTAGATTGGAGTTACATTTTTGTAGGTTATTCATAGCTAAATTGGCATTCAAAATATTGAATATTTCTACCAAGGCAACTATACTAGAGTAAAATCCACTGAGCCAACCTCTTGTAATCCAGAAATTCCAGTATTTCCACAGGGCCAAATTGAAACAAAATGGGAAAATATCAATAGTAATATGGCTCATATAATAGTAATATTACAGCTATATAATAAATGTTTAATGATATTTCATTATATGAAAATGATTTTAGAATATAAGAAATGCTAATTACTCTATTTAACACAATAGCTCAGAAATTAGAAATATCAACATTGTTCAAATAATAAGATAATAACTATTAAGTATTTACTTTGTGCCAGAGTTCCAAGAGCTTAACTTGCATTGGAGCGTTTAATCCTCAGTGGGAGACTTATCATCCCCATTTTGCAAATGAGGAAACACTTACAAAGAGGTTAAGCAACTTGCCTAACATAATACAGCTACTAAGTGCTGGAACCAGGATTTAAACTAAACTCCAGGCAGTTTGATCTAAAGACCATATTCTTAACCGTTATTAACATCAGTCTATGAAATATGAAAACCATCAATTTAATCTCACAGAGTCACTTCTTGAGACATATGTCAAGTTTTATATATATTAAGGGCAACTTTGAAAAGAATGCTGTGTTGATGAGAGTAAAAAAGACAATGATATGTATATTATTTACATTACCCAAATGTTTCTATGATGGTTAAACAAAGTATCAAACTCAGCCTCTTAGCTTGACCATGTATGTTTTGTTTTGTTTTTTCTTTTTTTCTTTTAGCTGACTCTTGCTCCTCTCAGGAAGAGAATATATTTTCAAGTTTATTTGTCTAGGCATCAAATGTTTAAATATTTTAGTCAATTTCTAATTAAAATAATTACTTTTAATCAACATTTTCTTATATCTCTTTCTCATTTTTAATTTCAGAGCAAGATAATTTCGCATTTCTTTAGTCAACAACTAGTTGCTAATTATTTACTATGTGTCAAGTCTTATGATGCTGAAGTGAAGAAAAGATATTTAAAGTCATAGTTGTGGTTTCCTGTGGACCTTAAATTCTAGCAGAAAATATGACAAACATTGTAATCAATGCTATCATGGGCAGGTATGTGGTATTATGTCAATATACGGGAATACCCAATTCATAAACTGGGTTTAGAAAATTCTTACAGAAGAAGGTGGCATCCAAAGAACCAACAATGAATAAAAATTATTATAGATAAAGTAAAGCGGGCCTAATGGACTGACAAAATGATTGAGTGTCAAGAGGTGGAAGGACTTGGTGAATAATTTGAAAAGGGACCATCAGCAGATGATAGCCACATTTTTGGCTCCAGCCATCAGGTAAATATTAACATTCCTTTAAATTTGCATTTTTGCTTTAAATTGTTTTCATATTTATTATCTTTATTTAATCTGAGAACAACCTTTTGGGAGATACAGAGGTATGCATTTTTCTAGCTGAAAATACAAAGTGTTTACATAATTTGCCCAAAGTCTCAGTTGAAGGGGGTAAGAGAGGGTAGTTAGTGGATTGCACACAGAATGAAGTTCTTTTCACCATCATTTCTACTCATTTAGAACATACCTTTTATTCTACCGTCTAAAGAGCAACATGTCTTCTTTCAGATGAGATTATTATTTGGGTTCAAATCAATGACACATTATTCCCTTTGTCATCTGATGTAGACATTTCTAACTGGCTCTCCTGACAGGAGCAATCCATCATCATAGCTTGTGGAACAATTTTGATCAACCATGTCAACACCCCTATCATTACCACCAAGTGCAAATGCACATTAATATTCTATGTAACGGCCAAACAGATGCAGAAAGATAATACATCCCTTCAAAAGGCTCCTGCAGGCCTCTTCTTTGTTTTTTCACCCTCCCTCTTTTTTTCAAGTTTTGATCATATGTTCTAATTAAATCTCAAGGTTCATTTTACTATACCACAAGCTTCTGTATGGCCACTGGAATCATTCTAGCTCCATTTACCTACACTCTCCAATTGCAAACTTAGATGGAAGTTAAACAGCCTGTGAGAACTCAGAAGGATATCGCACTGAAATGGTAGAAGAGTTCACTGCTGTACCTCAGTAGCAGGCAGGCACCTCAAACTGGTTGAAGTGTGTGCACCACAGTATTAGTGCTACGAAGGTTTCTTTCACAATAGTTTTGCATTTTTTAGGTGTTCAAGGTATTTCTTGGTGTATGTATGTGTGTTTCTGTGTGTGTGCACGTTGTGTGTCTGTGCGTTTCATTTGCTTTTTGGATGGGTGGGAGGTTAATAAGTGTCATGAATTATTAAAAAGGAACTTGACCTTATAGTGATTCCAACAGAAAGGAACAAAATCTAGAGATATCAGAGAGTCCCTTGTTCATATTCCAGGGACTATTCGGGCAACTATCTCTGATGGTTGCAAGAGGAAGAAAGAAGGATTTCAGCATGGATGACAAATTATCACTCAAATAATGGTAGTCTGTGGTTATAGGCCTTGTCCTCCCACTTGGATTTTTGGTATTACTCACTAAAAGTGCTCATCTTGGAAGAGGATGTGGAGCCTCAGATGACTTCTCTGCTTTCCATATACAGTCCAGGAAAGCCTATTCCTTAAGACTTTTCTCAACAATCTTACCTCCCAAGACAGACAACAGTACTAACTACACTCCCTGAAGGATGAAGGCATCTTGCTCGAGGAAAGCAAAAATTACCTGGTGACCATCAAGCAGGCCATCCAGAGGCAAAACTCCTTATCTGAGGAATTTAGAAGAAATTTGACTTCCCTGTTATCGAAAGCATGCATCTGGTACCAGGCTCTTTTCCCAAAACTTTGTAAGTAACTAGAATTTCTATAGATCTCTGGAATGTATGCATATTGAAACTCACTGTGCAACCCTTGCTGACATCAAGGCACCAAAATATCTACAAATATAATCATTCCTCATGACCTACATGGCTAATACGGTTCAAATTACCCTTAACCTCCCACTTTAAGGTCCATAAAAGCCCCTAAGGAAAATCCACCAGTGGACACTCAGTCATCTCTTGCTGAGGTACCTCGCTGCACTCTTCTGCAGCATTCTTTCCATCTAATAAAACCTTCCTTTTCAGACCTATACTATTGTCAATAAATATTTCTTGCCAACCTGAGAGTCAACCACTTTCTGATGCTGGGGCTCTAACACCCTGCCAGGCATCTCATTGACTCATATTGGGACTTTACTGGAATTTCTCCCTTCTTTTTCCTCTCTACTTCCCTCAACAGTCTGGTTCTTTACTCTTAGAAACCAATGGTCTTTGGCCAAGGCCACTCTTCAGTAGCATCCTAAAGCCCTAGAGAAGGAGTATCTGTCTCTGCCCTTGGGGCTGAGAAACTGGCCTGGGTTCTTTTCCATTTTTGGACTACCAGTGAACCAGCTTAAGTACTTTTTGGCAATTGAGGGTTTCTGGCTGAGGGCACTCCTTCGTATTACCCAAAGGCCAAGACAAAAGAGCAAATTCACTATTGCCCCCCAAGGGTGGCAAGTCCACTTTCACTTTAACACTGTAAACCATACCTTGGAAATGAGCATCTGGAAAATCAACTCTGTGCAGCAACAATCTACTGGTTGTGGACCCCATTTTGAATTCAGCTTTGTCACAGACATCACATCCCAGGTCATGGACGAGTTCTCCTTCATGTTAGGTTTGAGCTGACCACTCAAACAAGGGCAGGCCTAGACTGCTCATTTAGGCAAGGGCAGGCCCTCTATCCATGGTAGGCACCCCCAAATAGAGTGAGCAAAGGGAAAAGGGAGGTCAAAACCCCTCGCAGATACCTCAGGGATCTTGTAATGCCTTATTTAAACCCAACATGGGTTCAACTCATTCTTCAGTTCTATCCAATTTGCTCTTAGGGTGCATTCTTATAAAGTAGTCCCCTTTTGACCCACAAACCCTTTAAAAGCAGCATATAATTTTCTTTTATATTCAGAGACCCCATATGTTCAGGTCTTTTGGGCTTTATCTGATACCTAAAATTACATAAAAATTGTTGCATATGCTTCCAAAGAACTTCTTCTCTCCCTGATTCTGATGTCTTAGATGATTCTTCCATTTGCCTGTCACATTCTCCTCAGCCTGCTCCCACTTTACCTACACCCTCTCCATCTGCTTCATACCCCAATCATCACCCCCTCCCCATAAACAGATACTTTATCCTCCTCATATACTTGCACAGGAGTTACATAAGCCACTACTACAGAGTCCTCAGAAAACCCCCAAAATGTTTTGCGTGTCCACAAGGTGACAAATGAAGATTTGGGAAAAATTCAAGTTCATGCCCTTTTTCCAATATTGGATCTTTTGCAAATTCAATCCCAGTTGCATTCATTTAGCCAGGAGCACTCGAAGTTAATTCAAGAATTTCAGGCCTTAACTATTTCCTTTGTTTTAACCTGGCAAAATATATTTGTGGCATTAACTAGTTGACGTTCCCACAAAGGCAATCATGCCTTTAGTTTGAGCTTGGGTGGATGAAACTCATGCTCGTAATCCTAATGATAATATAGCCAGGGAATAAGCTGTCCCTGACACAGAACCCAATGGGCAACACCAGGCCACCAATGTCAGCCCAGACAGAGGCAGGGGCAGATGAGATTTTATAATAACTTGTTTGTTGGAAGGAATGAAAAAGATCGTAAGAAAACCTGTTAATTTTTGTAAATTATGAGAAGTCAGTTAGGAGCCATCTGAGAATCCTGCCCTTTTACAAGCTAGACTGCTGGACACTATGCAAAAATATACAAATTTAGACCCCCAAAGCCCTGCAGGCCAATCTATTCTGGCTGTACACTTTCTAAGTCAGGTATCCAAAGACATCAAACGAAAACTCCAAAAATTAGAGCAAGACCCACAAATTGCTTTTCCTACCTTATTAAATGCAGCCTTTCCAGTTTTTAATAATTGGAAGGAAATATCAAAAATAAAAAGGCGGCAGGGTGTGGTAGCTCACACCTGTAATCCCAGCACTTTGGGAGGCCGAGGCGGGTGGATAACCTGAGTTCAAGAGTTCGAGACCAGTCTGGTGAACATGGGGAAACCCCATCTCTACTAAAAAATACAAAAATTAGCCAGGTGTAGTGGTGCATGCCTGTAATCCTAGCTACTTGGGAGACTGAGGCAGGAGAATCACTTGAACTGGGGAGGCGGAGGTTGCAGTGAGCTGAAATTGCACCATTGTACTCCAGCCTGGGCAACAAGAGTGAAATATTGTCTCAAAAAAAAAAAAAAAAGAAAAAAAAAAGGCTAAATTGGAGGAGAAGAAAATGCCATTGCCAACCTAATTACATGGTGACAGCACTGGCACATTCTTTTCCATTAACTAATAACCTCAAGGCTCATCCCTGTACTACTAACAGAATGGGGACCTGTTATTTCTGCAGAAATCCAGGACACTAGAGTAGAAAAGATTCCAAACCTCCAGGTTACACGCCAACCCTGGAAGCCTGTCTTCACTAGAAATAAGAGGGGCATTGGAAGAGTGAGTGTCCCTCTCTCCCTCACGAGGTGAGGCACCTCTTCCTTCTGGGCTGTCACAGCTACAACTTTACCAACCTACCTAACAAGGAAGTCGTGTAGAATGAGGATGAGGGCAATGTCAAGGACAAGTTCCTCTAACTCTATTCCTGGATTATAATCAAGTCTCTGAAATTCATCCTCTAGATGACTGATGGGGACTTAGGCCATCTATCCCATATCTTTTCCATCTCTATTGATAAGCCTAGAGTAAATCTGATTGTGGCTGAACAAGAGATAATGTTCTTCATAGATACAGGGGCCAGTTATTCATCTTTAAACATTTACTATGGCCAGTGTGTCAGTCCTCCATTTTTCTCATAGGTATTGATGGGAAACCCCAAGGAGGCTGTTTTACACCACCATCCCCTTGTAAAATGGAAGGTTATTCCTTTACTCATTCTTTTTAGTCCTGCCAAACTGCCTTGTTCCATTATTAGGCCATGACTTAACACAAAATTACATGCTAATTTACAGCTAAGCCTTCACCTTCCAGCTGTATTAACTCACACTTCACTAAAAGAGCAACTGCAGTCTATAGAACCTCAAACTCTAAAACACGTGCCATTTGAACTTTGGAATACTTCTTTTCCTGGCCATTCAATATCAGCTGCTCTTGTATTAATTCAGCTTAAGATTCCCAATAAATTCTTCAGAATCCCCAATACCTCTTGAAACCATGAAAAGGGTTACAGCCCCTAATAACAAAATTTTTAACCCATGGATTATGGCACCATGCAACTGGCCTTGCAACTCTCTCATTTCAGCTGAAAAGAACCCAGATGACTCCTACCAACTAGCACAGGACCTTAGAACTATTAATGAAGCTGTTATTCTGATTCATCCTATTGTCCCAAACACTTACACCCTTTTTGGACAGGCTTTCTCCTCCACAGCTTAGTTTACTGTACTTGATCTTAAGGATGTCTTTTTCTGCATTCCTGTACAATCAGAGAGCCAATTTCTGTTTGCTTTTGAATGGCAAATAACTTAACAGTTAACTTGAACAATTCTGCCCCGGGAATCAGAGATAGCCTCCACCTTATTGGACAGGCCCTAGCTAGAAAACTGTCTACCCTGCAGCTTCTCCAAGACAGCAATCTACTCCAGTATGTGGATGACCTACTAATCTGTTGTCCTAACAAGGCTGTTTTAGACAAAAATACAGTGTTAGTATTAAATAAACTTGCTGACTGTGGGGACAAAGTATCTCCTTCTAAAGCAAAAATACTCACACAAAGCGTTCACTTTTGGGGCCTTATTTTATCCCTCGGTACAAAGAGCCTCTCTAGTACTCCTAAAGACCTTATCTTAAACATGACAACTCCAGGAACTAAACAACAGCATCTATTCTTTTGGGGTATGGCTGGGTTTTACAGAATATGGATTCCTTCCTTTGGAGTAAAAGGAAAACGTTTATATGAAGCCCTCAAGGGAACTGAGGAACAACCCCTATCCTGGACTAATAATGTGAAACATACTCTAAAAACTTTAAAAATAGGCTTTAATCTCAGCCCCAGCCTTAGCCCTACCTGATCTGACTAAGCCTTTCTTTTTTTATGTACACAAATGAAGGTAGATAGCTTTGAGAGTGAGCCTAAGATCTATGGCCCTCTAAGCACCCTACAGCATATTTTTCAAAAGCTTTAGACCTAGTATCCTAGGAATCCCTCCCCACCACCCAGCTTAAGAGCCTCAGCAGTGATGGCTCTCTTAGTCCAAGAAACCTTAAAAATATATTACCCCTCCTGGGATCTTATAGCTTTGCTTCATTGCTAATTAACCCCTAGCTGAAAAAGGAGTCTGTGCTGTCATCAGTAAAACATGTTGCACCTACACTAATATGTCTGGAGAAATGAAAATTAATGTCCAAAAAAAAAAAATGTCAAACAAGCCAAATGACTACACACACTTTCCTAAAGTAACCACAACTGGGCCAAAACCTCTACTGATTGGTTTCTAAAAATCACTTGGCTTCTCCTATTACTTGAACCTTTATTCCTCATTATTCTTCTTTTAATCTTTGGTCTCTGCCTTTTTAATGCTCTTATTAAGTTTATATCATCCAGGTTACGATTCCACCTACAGATGACTATGCAATCCCAATATCAGCCTGCAACAGCAACTTCCATTTACATGGGGCCTCAGTGGAATCCTTTCTTCTCCCCATGAACAAGTTTTTCATGATCCTCATTCCCTTCATGACAGATAGAGAGAAAAAGAAAAATATAGCTTATCCACTCACTATCCCCTTTCAGCAGGAAGTAACCAGACAGACCTGGGGCCCCTCTTCACTATGCTGTTTTCCCTTTCTTGAGACTGTAATAGGCAGCAGGTAGACATGAGCCTGGGGGAACACAAAGGATCAAAGATTTGACCAAGGTATTTTCAGAAAGAAAATGGGGAGAGGAAAGATCACCTGGAGACTATCAAGCAGGCCATCCAGAGGTGAAACTTCTTATCTGAGGAATTCAGAAGTAATTCAACTTCCCTGTTATCAAAAGTACATAACTTAACTCTGCACTCTTCATCTACTCAATGATTCCCACACCACAGCCAACTTCAAACCCTAGATACCTAGCTCCAGATTCTTGCAAGAAGAGGATTTGAGGTTTCCTCTCATCTCCTCCTGTGGCTATCCGAAGATTATTAAACACTTTCTCTGCTGCAATCCCCCATGTCTCACTATATTGACTATTACATAACTAACTGCAAAGCATGTCCATATTTGTGTAAAATATTATCAGAATTGTGGGAAAATAGACAAGTTCTATGATAGAGCCTATTTCTAACCCATGTTGACTCCATGTCTCTATATTGGGGCCAACTTACAAAATCAGAGTGTAAATGAAAGAATTGAGCTGCAAGTAGAAACCTTAATAAAAAGCAACTTTTCAGTCTCTGCTTTGTTCCTTGGCTACTGTTGGGACTTAGGAACTGATACCCCCAAAATACATGCTTTGATATGCTGAACTGAAGAAACCTCAAGGTCTCTCTGACTCTTGTCTCTCCCAAAGCACAGGATGAGTTGTTGTCTGAAGTCCCTTTATCTGCCTAAAGTACTGATCCACCAGGAGAACAACAGTTGATTCTTCTCCTTACTGTTATCTCATTATCTATTACAGAAAATAAGGCCAAAAATGTAACCATACTTGAATAGGCCCTTTCACAAGATAATATCTATTTCTCAGGCTCATTCAGATTCCAAGGAGAAATATCTTAATCATCTCTGCCCTGCAATCCACTCATTCTCCCTAGTTGTCATTTATTGCCTGTCAACAGAATTATTCTTCTCCTCCCTCCTATAACCTGTTTTGCTAGCATCTAAGTTCCTATTCTTTCTGTACCCTCAAAAGATGATATATAAGCTTCTAGACCCCATTTGGGGGATAGGTAATCACTCCATGATTCCACCGTGTACACATTAATAAATCTGCATGCCCTTTCTCCAATTAATTTACCGTTTGTCAGTTGATTTTTCAGTAAACCTTTAGAGGACAAAAGGGAAGTTTTCCCTTTGGTCCCTGTACTATTAATTCCCATGTCTTTACCTACTCAAATTTCTTCAAGCTTTAAACAAACAGAGTTAAAGTAGGAAAAAGCAGAACAGGTAAATAACAGGAAGTTTCTACTTACAGAACACTTGTAAGAGTATGCAATGTCCTCCAAACCTTTTTTTTTCTTAATCTTATCTTTATAATTCGATTTAATTGTATTTTCAAATTGTTAAGGACAGCTCATATATACTGAAATTAATCTCTCACACTTCCGTATCCAGAAACTCTAGATCTAACATAGAGATCATTTCACCTTCCTGATTAATATAGGCAGTACGTGGGGCACAATGAAGACAGACTTTGCGGCCAAGACAAAAGTACCTGAGTCTTCACCCTGTTGGAACACTGTCTATCAGAGTGACTTTGGGAGAGTAATTTTAAGTTATTTGTTTTGTTTCCTATGCATAAAATGGTTTTCCAAGTCCCTTCCTCAAGGGTTGCTTTGAGGGTAAAATGAGAGAATGCATGTAAAGTTCCTGTCAGGTAGTGATCTCTCAACAAAACTTCCTTCCCTCAGGCTAGATTTCATTATTAGCAGCTCAAGGGTATAACTTTTACCTCTACTTGATCTTCTCAGTTTCTGTTGGGAATTTTATTTTAAACTGAAGGGCATTTTCTCTTTGCTTCACTTCTTAAGTAAATTCAATACATTTAAATTATTTCGCTTGATCTTCCTACCTCATCTTCTTTTACAGAGAAACTAATTTGACCTTCCCTCCAAGCTACTTGTCACTTGTCTCTTTTTCCAGTCCTTATGTTATATTCCTGTTCTTAGCCAATGATTTCAAATGCAATTCTTTAAGTAATATTTTTCAAATTGCATTTAATTAATACAATATGTTGTATTAAACACATTGTATTGCAATTGTGTTTAATTAATATAATGTGTTTTGCTTGTCTTTTCGTTAGTATGAACCTATGGTTGAAGGCATTCTCAGGGGTTAACAAGAATTCTAGACAGAAATATGGCTATAAGTAAGTATTAATCAGGCTGCACTTTGACCCACTTCCTTGTACCTGAAAGTCACTAGATCCTGATCGTTTGTATCCCCATTCCCACTGTTCTTATAGATAGAATCACTGACATCAGAATCATAAGACTTTGCTTTAAGAATTGCTTAAAGAAGGTCTTCAGATCCCCAATTCCAGGGAAACAGCTGATGCCAACCATTTTGAAGACTCCCACAGAGGAAAAGAAATCAACATGAGAATGTTGTTTCTTCCTCTCCCCATCCTATGACTTCCCCCTGTACTCTTCCACCACTTAACAATTTCCACACTTTGGCCCACTCCAAAACCCTTAAAAACCCAGCCCCAAACTACCTGAGGAGATGGATTTGAGGTTCCTTCCCATCTTCTCCTTCGACGACCCAACCATTAAACCTCTTTCTCTGCTGCAACCTCGTGTCTCAGCATATTGACTTTTTGCACACATTGGGCAACAAACCTATTATGGTTACTTGGTTGTGATAACATCAAAAGTACACTGAATTCGGAGTCAGGAGACCTGAATTCTAATCCCAACTTTGACATTAGTTTAGCTACATGGATGTAGGTAACTCACTTTACTTCTGAAGGCCTCAAAGCCCTCCAAGGATTTTGAGATAGGCAATTTTTCCCTCAGCTTAGCACTATTATTTCATGGTTTTATGGTTCAATTTTTGCAGCATCACAGTGTTCCATTAATAACATTATACTGGTTTTCCATATTTTTAAATGTAAGCCTTCAAATGACTATTTGTTTTCATTTTTTTTCTGGTGTGTTGCCTTTGTCTTTCCCCTTTGTTCTTTCATGTTTTGGCTATCTAAGGAAAAGCTTACAAGAAGGAGCTGTGTCAACAGTAGTTCGTATGGATACACACTAACTTTTATTTTGGGTTGTAACTAAGAGAACTTAATGCATGACTTATTGTAAAATTATAAACATCAAATCAAGTTTTATAACAACAGCTATAGAATGGTCTTTCTTTTTTTTTTTGCAAAACCAAACAAAAGATACATATACATAAATGAATATGATTTATGTAGAAAATGATGTGAAAAGAACATACAAAATTATTAAGAAGCAATTAGCCCTGGAAGAGAAAAATCTGAGCTAGAGGAGTAGTCAGGCTAAAATTTGTACTATAAACTGTCCTATATTATTTAACATGGTATAATAAGAACATATTATTCTTATAATAGGAATATTACTTGAAGCATTTTCATTAACTAATATTTATTTTATGTATATAAGGTTTTTTTTTCAATATAGCTTTGTAATCTACCACATACTACACATAAAGTTATAAACAGGGGAGATGATTGAAATGGAGGAATGTTCATTAGCATCACATAGGAAATGCCTTGAAGTAGACAGTGGGTGAATCTGTTTAAGCTGTGACTCAAGCAGAAAGCAATGCTTTCTTCTCAAAGTGATTTGAAACTATTATTCTCTTGAATCTATGATAAGAAAACTAATTATGATAATAGACATACAGTTGGAAGAGGAAACATAGGTAGAACTAAGTCTTTACACTAGAGAAAACTGAGAGAGCTAGGCAAAAGCCATCATTGGGAGTAACAGAACACAGTAAGGGGAAACATTCTGCAGAGGGTATTGGAAAAAAGCAAGTTTCCCCCAAAAAATCTAAAGAAAATATTTTCAGAAAGTGCACAAGGCAAAGACTAATGGCTCTCTGCAGATATTCATAAGGATATAAGAAAGAAGAGGCTTTCCAAGAAAATATATTTCAACAACAACAACAAAAGACTGGGCTAAATTTGAGACACACTAAGAGTCATTAACAACTAGAAGTTCTTATCATAACACTATATATACTGTTTAAAATTTATTACTTTATGCCTATATAAAGTATAAAGAGACCCACTTTACAGAAAGTGGGTTCAGTCATTGTCAGGGTATCAGAGTATCTTTTGTTTTCCTTTATTACAGTGTAAGGACAACATAAAGTAACCCAAAGGGAAAGGAGAGAACAGCTTAGCCTCTCTAAACACTGCACATTTTGGAAAAGTCTAATCCTCTCTCCCTGTCCTAAATCCTCTCATTATCTCTAAGCCCTGTGGAAATATGCTGGTCCTCACAGGCTGGCAGTTTTCTCAATCTGCAATTAGAGTGTTTTGCTCTTTTTGTCAGCTACAGCCTTAGTCATCAATTCCAGGAAATCCTGACACCAATTCATTGAATATCTAAACATACATTACCTATTTGATCATCCATGTCCCCAGATGCAATGAACATATTTTCTTGTTATCTTTATAAGTCTTCTAAGTAATATTGTACACAATTTAAATACACTTACCTTAGTTTCTGAGACAGCAGTCTCTTGGTTTTCTTTCTATTTTTCCCAATTATTTCTTGCCAATCTCCTTTGTTAGCTCCTCCTCTTCAACATGAATTCTAAATGTGTTTGCTTCTATATCATATTTTCTGCTCTAATATACCCTTATTACATCCTAAGAAAAAACAATTCCTATCATAGGTCAAAATTATGCACTAAGTTCCAAAATCATATACCCAATGACTGATATAATGTAACTATAAAATGAGCAAATTCAATGTCTAAAGACCATTAAATTGGAATCAGACTTCTACCCGAAACTGATTCCTCCAAGTCTTCCTTAACTCCATAAGTTACTTTCACATACACACAATGCCACATTTGTTTCCCAATTTCCTTCAATCCCACATTCATTCCTAGCAATTTCAGTCAATTTTACCTCCAAAGTAAGTTTTGAATTTGTCTACCTCTTCTGTCAACTCTCTAGCGCATTAATAATATAAATATAATGCAAGCAACATATGTAATTTTTAACTTTCACAGTTAGTAGTCACATTAAAATAATTTGTATAAGTCAAAGTGATAATATTTTGGATATGTTTAGCTAAAATATATTATTGACATTAATTTGACATGTAAAATATAAATATATATGATATTTTATATCATTTTTTCTTGATAAATTTTCAAAATTTGCTGTGTGTCATACATTTCCATGGCACATCTCCTTTCACATCGCCAAAGTTCAAGTGCTCAAAAGCCACATGTAACTACTATATCAGACAGTGCAGCTCTAGTCTAAGGCAACATTATCTATTGCCTGGAAAAGGACAGCAGACTCATATCTGGTATGCTCACATCTATTCTTGCCCATCCTCCATTTCCAATAACATACTTCCTATGGATTGGTGAGAACTGAAAACGACATAATCCTCTGTCCCACAGGGACAGGGACTGGGCAGACCTTCCTGTTCTTGTGTTAATAATACTAAGAGCAAGCAAAAACAATGCTTAGCTGCTTTTTCCAGGAAATACCTGCTCCTGGAAGAGAAAACTGAAACAGTTAAACTGACCAACTATCAAGACTAATAAGCTCATTGAAATTTACTACCAAGCCTTCGATTCATTTTGTCCACTCATCCAAATCTACTTATCACCACAGTCCAACCAGTTCTTTCTCTTGCAAGATGCACTTTTAAATCACTCAGCACAGGCTTTAAAATGCTTCTCTAATTTCCCCACCTAGAATTATCCACACATTGGGCAACAAACCTATTATAGTTACTTAGTTGTGAAAACACCAAAAGTACACTGAATTTGGAGTCAGGAGACCTGAATTCTAATCCCAGCTTTGCAATTAATTAGCTACATGGATGTAGGTAACTCACTTCAAAGTGGTGTTCTCCTTTATTGCACTAAGTCTTAATTGTAGTTTTGCTTGATTAACACACTTTTGGAGGTCTTTTGGAAAGTCAACGTTCAAGAAAATCAAGAGGGAACTTATTAAAATGCAAATTGGATCATGCCACTCCCCTGTTAAAGCTATTTCAATAGTTATCAATGCTTTGGAACAAAATTCAAACAGCTTAGCATGTATGAAAAGGTCAAAATAACTTATTGTTTGTCTTCCTTTCTAAACTCTTATCACTCTACTCTTCAATTCAGTAATGTTTAAAAACAGTGCCTCCTTCCTGTTCTTTAGCTATAACAAGCATTTCCAAATTTTAGCATCTTTGCAGTTACTCTTCTCTGGCTGAAACATTCCTTCAGTGTTTTAAAATTGCTGCCACACTCTTATTCTTATTAACTAACTAAAATTCGATCTCCTCAGAGTAGAAGAGACTACTTTGACTGAAAGTGATGTATCTCTTAGGCCAATTTTATTTTCATCATATCATTCTACTTCCTTCCTTTCACTCATCATAACTACCTTATCCATATCTTTCTTTACTTCTTGTCTCTTTCCACAAAAATGTAAACTCCATGAAAATGGAAATCTTATCTGTCCTATCTATCTCCATATGGCTAAGCGTTTGAAAGATTTATTGGCACGTAGTAGGTACTCAATAAAACAACAAAATAAAACAACAAAAGACAATAAGTGGATAAAAGAAGAAGAAAGGAAGGAAGGAGGGAGAGATGGAGGGAGGGAAAAAGGGAGGGAGGGAAGGGAAAAGAGAGAGAGGAAGGGAGTGGCGTGGGGAGAGGAAGAGAGGGAGGAAAGAAGGAAGGAAAGAAGGAAAGAAGGAACGGGCCCTAAAAATGTGCCATAAGCAAGGAAAGTGTGATAATCCCCTCCCTTATATATTAGAACACCATGTAATAATGCATCAAAGGGAGAAACCCAGGACTCCAGAGCTACTATAGCATATAGCTGAGACCAGGATCAAGGTCTTCTGATTTCTAATCCTGTGCTCACCACAGCCTAAGACACTGGCTTTCAGCCTTCTCTGATTGATGTGATTCTTTTGAAGCCAACATGTAAGGCTTCAGATTTAATAAATAAGGCATTTGAAGGAGAAAATGATTCTCTGTGCATTAATTGGTGAGTTCATATGTTTTTGCATTTACATCTCCCACTTGCATTTTGATTAGCAATTACTTCTGTCAATTTAACACCAACATCTTCTGTAATCAGAGACATGTTATACCCTGGAACAGACTCAATGAGTCCCTGAAACTGGTGAGACAGCACTTCAGTCCCTTCACCGTGGCTGCTCTCGTGGTGAACATGCCTGACTGCCAGTCTGATTTCCTAAATCTCCTCTGAGATTTTAAGTGGTTAGAAATGCTTTTGACATATGCTTGGCTTCAGCTCATTGCAAATACAAAAATGCTTGTTCCAAATACAAGCCTCACTTTTTTTCTATTATTATTGTTATTATCATTATTAGTATTATCTGTATCACTCTTCTGGAGCCACTTTTGGAGAGGTTCCATATCCTGAGAAAGAGAAATCCCTGAAAATTACATTCTATCAGTACATTTAGTGAGCCATAAATGGTATAATTAGTATTTGATTAAAATTTCTATCCTCCTTTAATAGTAAATATATTGTAAGAGATTGTTGTCTACTCAATTACTTCTTATCTCTTCTGTCTTGCTAAAATAATCTCAATTTTTAAATATTAGACAGATTAAGGCAGGTGACTGAGGAAGTAAAAGGGATGACTATGCTGCCACCCCAACCATACAGGATGAATTTTTAACACTCTATACCAAGCCTAGTAATTCTGTTCCTCTTGCCATTTAGCAAGGTCATGTTTCTTTGGCATGCATGAAGACTCTTAAAAATTTGAACTCTGCTTACATCTTTACTCCTCCTCCACCTGTACACTGGGGTCCAGGTACCCTTCACCTAATTGTAGTCCTCTCTCCTGCCTTTACATCTGTATCCTTGCAAATGTGTTAAGCCATAATTCCAACTACCCAACTCTGACTCATTCATCAAAGCCCAACTGGAAAGTCAACAAATGGCTACATCTTTGCATAATTTTCTCCATGGCAGAATTTAAGGCCTCTATATTAAAAAAAAAAAAAAAAAAACGGTTCCATGTGCTTCCATTATATTACTTATCACAATGTATTACTGTCATTTGCTTATGTACTTCTTTATTCTATGAGAATGCCAGTTACTTGAGAGCAAAGATCATGATTCACCAATGTTTGCACTCCTAAAACCTAGCACAGTGATTAAAAGATAGAAAATACTTAACCATTTTTCAAGTGATTGACTGTATCCTGTACAGGACAGAAAATTACTTCTTAATATGATGTCTTCTTCATTTTATGTTTCCCATGTTCATGATAATCTCACATTCCACATACCCTCCTCAAGACTTTTATTCTGTTTTATACTTTCTAGCTATTATTATTTCAAAGGGATTTTTTAAGAAGAGGGTGTCAAAAAGATTATGTATAGCTTAATATCTTAAATTGGCAGCAGATCTATTTATAAAAGATATTAAAATATGGCAATTTAATATTCTATTCACTAAAATATTTAACTCATTATACCTTCTAAATCTTTACCTGTCATTAAACAAATGATTACCTGAAGGGATTTAAGACTCTTCACATTGTTTTATGGTTTATTTTACTGATTAATCAACAAAAGACTATTTAAATTGACTTACGGTCACGTAATTAATCAGTTAAAAATAACTGTTATTGTTAAAATGATGATGATGATGATGATAATGATGATGATGACTATGATAATAAGAGCAGGGTGACAGAAGTGGGCCACTTTGTATTTTCTAAAGATGGGTACAATATTATTTATCATCTCACATGCTCCTTTTGACCTTTACACTTTTTCCATTGAAAGATGGGGTTCATGTCTCCTCTCCTGTGAATCTTGGAGGCTTTTAACTTGCTTGTAACCAAGACTATGACAGAAGTGACACTCTACGATTTCTAAAGTTAGGATAGAAAAGGCAATATGGCGTGTGCTTTCTTACCTGTAACACTTATTCTTGGATCCATGAAATGTCACACAAAAAGCCCAACTATCCAGAGGCTGCCATGCTTTGAGAAAGCCAAGTCCCATAAGATGGTAAATGTAGCCTTCCTCAGTCTTCTATTCCTTAGTCCAGATGTCAGACATGTACAAGAAGAAGTTTGTGCCCTCTCTAAATTCCTGCCCCATAGAATGTGAGAGCATGATACATTGATGGTTGTTTTATACCACTATGTGTGGAGTAATTTGTTATGCAGCAATAATAACTGGAACAAAGAGTATGACAAGGAATGTTCATGTATTCATCAGTCCTATTTCTTCTTAGGCACAGAGGAAGAAGGCATTCATCAGCTCCTTTGCAGTTTATTCAGGTCCTTTTGATGGATTTTGTCTAATGAGATGTAGAAGAAAGTATATCACATTGAGGTCTGGCCACCAAACTTCCTATTCGGTTATCTACCCTCTCTCCCATTTCTGCAGTGACACGGAGGCCAGCTTATACAGATGGCAAAATCAAAAGATTGAAAGATTCTGAGTCATTGAGTCACTACCTTGTAGAGACCTATTCAGGAAAACAGGCTGGCAACAGACTAAAGTAAGGTTGATAAATAAACCATCATTGCAATAAGCTACTGAGATCTGGGGTTTGTATTACAGCAAATAGTATTTGTTATTCTAATTACTACAAAAACTAATACTCACTAAGCAGTTACAACGCCCTAGAAATTTTACTAAATGCTTTGCATACATTAACCCTTTTAAACTCTGATGAACCATCTTACGTAGGTACCTTTGTTATCCCCATTTTACAAATGCAAATCTGAAGTTAAAAGACTACATGACTTACATAGGGTTACAAAGATATTCCAAAGAATGGGAATTTCCTTAAAGACAGAGGCAAACCTAAAATAAGTTTGTACTCTAAGAGTTAAATAAGCAAAATCCACTGGAAGAGATTCACCATTTGTACATGCATTGTCAATGTTTTTGGTAAATGGGAACCATAAATTTAATCCCAAACCATTAATTTTAGAGACAATAGAAGATATATAAAAATCCATGGTTTTATTTTAATTTTATATTTTTTAGTAAACAGACTACTATGGAATTGTTAAAATGTATTTTACAGCCATTTTTAAGGTTACAAATAATTTTTGTTATGGAATTTTTCTATATTTTATGACTTTAATTAAATTTCTGATTTCTATTCCAAACATTGCAACTTAAGACAGTATAAAACACACTTTAATCATTAAATTTATAGATAACTTTGTGACTTTTTAGAGCTTATAACACCAAGGGACCGATAATAGGGGATAATGCGTATAAAATACACTCCAGCACATTCCACAAACTCTATCCTTAGGATAGAGTCTTTTTTTCTTCCACAACCCAACAGCTAATACATACATTCAAAAAGTCTCATCAGGGCCGTTCTACAATTGTCATCATCTTTAAAGAGTAATCTTGTCACCTTAACTAAGTGAAATGAAGAACTTTTAAAACAACCACATGGATCCAACTTTACAGAAGCTTCTACGAAGACAAATAGCATCAAACAGACATGTACTGTACATTCATAATTACATTAAGTGGCCACAAAATACAATGCTTAGTACACATCCTTGGGACTGTTAAAACCATCTTAAATAAGAGATCAAGACAATTTAATTCTTTGTGAAAATGTATCTCAAGGTAGTTTCTACTGTCCTTCATTTTTGTAGTATAAAATTTAACAAAGTAACATCACATGTTCTTGTCCTTAATTCCTTGGGGTCTAGTGATTACATTTTGAACAAATGTCAAATTTGGAAACCAAATCAACCACTTTATTTAATTGCAAAACACTATAACATTTTTTGTGGGGGGCAGGGTCTCACTTTGTCACCCAGACTGGAGTGCAGTGGCAGAAACTGTAGCCTCGATCCCCCAGGGTCAAGCCATCCTCCTGCCTCAGCCCCACAAGCAGCTGGGAGTATAGGCGGCACCACCATGCCTGGCTAATTTTTCTGTTTTTTTTGTTGGTGGTGGTGGTTTGTTTTCTTTGTTTGTTTGTTTGTTTGTTTGTTTTTTTCCACAGAGACAGGGATTTTACCATGTTGCCCAGGCTTGTCTCAAATTCCTGAGCTCAAGCATTCCCCCTGCCTCAGCCTTCCAAAGTGCTGGGATTATGGGTATAAGCCACTGCACCCAGACAGATTTTGTTTTAAAGGTCTGAATCTTCCTTATTTCATATAGCCTACGTTCTTTTGGGGGAAGAAAGAAAATAGATAAATAAGTGAATAAATATGTAATATGTCAATGGTCATGACAAACACTATGCAAGTATAAACTTGAGTAAGAAGATAAAGAGTAGCTGAGGTGGAGATGCTATTTTTAGATGTGGCTCTATATAGGATCTATGTAGGATGTTGGATAAGGCAAAGATGAAGCAGACCTGAAGAGGCCTCCTGTGCAGAGTCTTGGAAGAAAGCATCACAGTTAGAGAGGACAGTAGGTGGACAGATGCCAGAAGCATTGGCCTGTCTGAGGAACTGTGGGAATAGCCAGGAGGCCAGTATGTCTGAATCTCAGGGAGCAGAGAAGAGCAGTAGTAGGATGAGTACTCTTTAACAAATTGACCAGAAAGTGATTCTTGGGATTTATGTGTTTACAACTGTTACATCAACAAAAAGAAGTCTGTGGAGTCTAAAGGCTCCCATGGTATAAAAACATGGAGCTGTTTTATTCTCCTACGGTAAAAGCAAATGTTCTTTAGGCATTCAGGTGCCTGAAGACCCTGAATCTCTTCCTGTGACTTCTCCTACCAGTATATGACCTCAAGCACCTCTATTCACTCAGAGAACTTTTGCTATCAGACTCCAGAATATTTTTCCCTTTGAAACTCCATTAGTTACTTTACAGATACTGGAGTTATAAAATTCCCAGTCTCCCTCCCTCTATTAGCTACATCAAAGTCTGTTTTCTAAAATTCATCATTTTATAAGTTGTATTTCCCATATTATTTTCACTAAAAGGCTGATTCAACTCTCCAAAAGTTGTTTTTGAAATGTAGATATGCAGAGAAACTTTACGTTTGAAGTAAGAGGTTAGCATGCCTTAAGAGTTTTTAGGATAAAAACAAGCTTTTGTACCAAAATAATAAAACTTTAAATTGAATACTTAATACAAATCTAACTTATTTCATTGCTTATACAAGTTTATAATAATTAATATGAAATTTAATAATTCACTTAACACAAAGCAAACCAAAAGCTCTTAAGGTTCTGCAAGTAACCGTCTTCCCCATATCACTCTTCTGTTCACAATGGTAGCCATTTCCCCTGAACACCTGAAGGTGTTTTCAAAGGAAGATGCTTGGCTCCTTAAATTCAGCTACTTTGAGTCAAAAGCTCTGAGCTGCACTTGTGTAGAGCTCTCCGAGTGGCGGACTAGACTGCATCAAAGTCCTGTTGGACCATGGACTCTCCTGCCAGTCCAGTGGTGTTGACCCTTTGGTGAAAGAGCACTTTCCAGAACGACTTCAAGCTGAACATCTTTCTCTCAGCATGAGCAACTGAGATCACTAACTAGCGCTGCTTTTATAGCTTAATACGTTTCCTGAATATCTTTTTCTTACTCTAGTCACCTCTGCTCCCTTAGTCAAAAGTTACTTCAAATAGGATACACAAGAGGAGGGCCATTAAATGTGCTGAGAGCATAAGACTTCTTGCTGACCAGTGCCAGCAGGCGTTCCAAGGTTTCTCTACCTTACACTCTGTTTTCAGAAGAAACAGTAAGAGTCCTGTTACAGATTTCCTTCCACTAAGGTTTAATTTAAATTTGCATATAAAACTAAGGTTACTTTGTTATTGGCCTTTTACGAAGTGTCCTTAGGAATCCCTCTGGTAGGTGGTTTCTTTACACACTGGTCCTGACACTAGAAAAGAGTCATATTACTTCCAGAAAGGACAAAGTGTTTTAACTGGCATTCCATATGAAGACTCCTGTGAGGTTGAAGAGTAGAGTGACTTAGATGAGTTTAGGAAATCTGCCTAACAGTGAAAAATGAAAAGCTATGAATTCTTTGTACATTAAATAAATTGGAAATGGTGCCTGAATAAATTCTCCACAGTCAACAAAGTACCAGAAAAGCATGAGGGGAGAAGCGCACATTTGATAGCCATTAGGACTATGGAGAGAAAATGTTCCCTGGGGTTAGAAAAACTGGCTTGACAGGGAACTATGATCATTAGTGCCAAGCACCGGGAACTGTCGCCCTGTGGGTGGAGATGATGCACCACAGGGCCTCAAGCAGTACCGTCAGGACCCAGAAACTAGTGAGCTTACCAATTTATCCTCCAAATTGGACACTTAAAAGTAAAAGGCGGTATAATCCAATACTGTCCTGTGCAAGCTAAGCCATATATATATACACACACACACACACACACATATATATATATATTCGTCCTGTCACTATACTTTAAACTCACTTAGCATATACTTATTTTATGTAAACTCATTTCTAATCCCAATAATCTTTAGACACAATTAATACTACACTGCCCCACCCCTCTTATCCACAGGGGTTATGTTTTAATATCTCCAGTGAATGCCAGAAACCTCAGATAGTACCGAATCTGATTGTCATCAATCCGAACACATTTCCATTTCTGTTTTCCACCCACAAATTTAACACCTTTTCCATCTTAACTAAGCACTTATCACACGCTGTGGCTGTGACTTTTGAGTCTGAAGAGTGACAGCAAAACTAATACTAGTTTCTTTTCCCTTCTTTACAACCCTACAGGTAGAAGAGTCATTCTTACTGTAGATCTTAGCAACCTTGGCATATGATTATTTTTCTTTCCTTATTAAGTCAAGAACTTTCACCTTTTCACTTAAAGGAAGCACTTTACAGCTTCTTTGGCATATCAGAATTGCCTGCATCACTATGTGCACTTTGGGGTCATCATTAAGTAAAATAAGGGTTACTTGAAAACAAGAACTGCAATACTGTGTGACTAATGGGAGGGGAGCATAGACAACATGGATCTTTTGGACAAAGGGATGATTTACATCCCAGGCAGGACAGAATGGAACAGCATGAGATTTCATCACACCACTCAGAAGAGTGCACGATTTAAAACTTATAAATTGTTTAACTCTGGAATTTTTCATTTAATATTTTCAGACTGTGGTTGACCACAGATAATTGAAACTGTGAAAATCAAAGCCATGAATAAGGGGAAGTCTACTGCTCTATAACATGAAACAAAAAAAGAAAGGAAAAAAATGACATGAGAGAATACAGTTGATGAATTTCAACATTCTATAAACCTTAAAAATTGAATTTCAAAATGTACAATAATCAAAGGCGAGGCTCAAATTTAATTTTACGTGCTGAACAAATAATGCAAAAATATCAAAAGGAATGTAAAAACTTCCTTGCAGCCCTGGAGAAGAAGGGTGGTTTCTGGCAATTAAACAACTTTATCTGAAAAGCATCAGGGCATGAATATAAAATTTGGAAATTAAAACAAAAAAACAACAGTTTGATCTAGAAAAGAAAGGGTGAGAAAAACAGTACCTGGGTGAATGGCAAGCCATCAGGGTGAAAAGAAGAGTAGAGGACAGTGAAGAGTACAGCCTAGGACCCTAGACTGTGAATAGAAAGGGTTAGCAGAAGTCATTCTAGGGGGTGTGTAACTCCAGGAACCTCGAAAGAAAGACAATTCTAATATTTAAATATTTGGGATGATTGGATGTATAAAGGAAAACTGATAAAAAGGTGAGTGGATTCTTGGAATAGCCAGGCAGGATATTTGTAAAGGCTAAACAAAAATCTCTAAGGCAAGGTTTAGTAAACTTTTCCTGTAAAGGGTCAGGTAGGAAATATTTTAAGCTTTGTGAGCCATTATAGTCTCCTCATAACTACTCAACCTTGCCATTGTAGCACAAAGAGTCCTAGATATAAACCAATGGCTGAGACACGTTTCAGTATGATTTTATGGACACTAAAATTAGAATTTTTTACCATTTTCATAAGTCAAAATATCATATTCTGCTTTTTAATTTTTTCAACCATTTAAAAATATGAAAACCATCCTTAGGATGCAGGTCATACAAAACATATGGTGGATCAAATGTGGCCCAAAGGCCAAAATTTGCCAACTCTTGATCTAAAATAGTAAGCAATGATTCACAAATATGAGAAATAAAAAATGAAAGAAAACCCCCATACATTAGAAATATTTGGCAAACAGTTATAAAGTAGAAAGGTATTATTAATTCTATAATATTTGAGATATCAGCATTTCAATAGTCCATGTAAGTTTTTCTAATTAGCCCTAATTTGTAGTTTGGTATGACTTTATCCATTTAAAATTAGCATTTTCTGAGGTGTTGGCTATGGAGTTGATTATTTTTTAATGAACTTTATTAATATCTAATTTACATACAACTTTAAATGCAGTTTGATGAGTTTTGGTAAACGTATACTCCCATGTAACCACCTCAAATGATCAGTTTTCATAAAAGAGTCTGCTGAGAATTTGAGACAGTGATAAATCAATCTGTAAGTCAATCTGGGGATAACTGACATCTTAATATTGAGTTTCCAACTTCAGGAATATGATCAATCCCTTAAGATATTTAGGGGTTTTTAGTTTTTTAAATATTGTATCATAATTTTCAGAGTATAGATATTATATTTGCATTGTTAAAATTATTACCATTTATATTATAATTTTGGATGCTGTGATATATTCTACTTTAAAAATAATATTTTCCAATTGTTACTTGCTACTACATTGAAATACATATTTTGAATTTCATTGTATCATTGTATTTCTCTATTGTCCATGTCTTATTTAATTTGCATTTTTTTTCCTTCTTTTTGGAGATGGAGTCTTGCTCTGTCACTCAAGCTGGAGTGCAGTGGCGTGATCTCAGCTCACTGCAACCTCTGCCTCCCAGGTTCAAGCAATTTTCCTGCCTCAACCTCCTGAGTTACTAGGACTACAGGTGCGCACCACCATGCCTGGATAATTTTTTGTATTTTATTAGATATGAGGTGTCACCATGTTGGCCAGGTTTTTCTCAAACTCCTGAGCTCAGGCAATCCACCCACCTTGGCTTCCCTAACAGGCGTGAGCCACTGCACTTGGCCCTAATTTGCATTTGAAGCAAGGACAGTCTCATTTTTTTCATCATCTCAGGAAACACTGGTTAGTCCTTTACTTTTACATACAGTGATACTTAAAAGTAGAAATTCAGTAGTATTCTTCCATTTTCCTCTGCAGGGAAGAAACTGATGACATCATCTAAAGTAAAAATATAAACAGTAACATGTAGAACTGAGACTTGAACTCAAGTCTTCTGATTTTACACAATATTGTTTCATTATTTGTCCATTTCCAAACTTAATTCCAGAGAATTGTAATTGGATGAGATAACATTCTACATTGGTTAGTGACTAACTGAAATTGTAAAAGTCTTTCCCTTTAGTAGTTTGAGTATGAAACTTCAAACAGACAGAAGCTCAGCCTGGAAGACACATAAAGAAAAGATGTCTATAAGGCCACGAAGAAAAAAAAAAGTTATGGAAGAAAATGAAATAAATTTACAGAAGTTGTGACACTGCAAGTAATCTCAATTGAGAAAGTTATATTTAGTTCCAGTAAAAGCCATAAATCTATTCATTCCTGTAGGTGCAATAGAATCAGAACCAAAGATTGTCTGGTTATATAAGCTGATATTATATTTTGGACTGTGTCCCAATTATAGAAGCCATGTAAATGATTCATGTAAAAACAGTTAATGTAAACTGGGCCATGTACATTTATCTTATTTTTCTTTGTTTCCTCAAAAATTAACCTTCATCAAGTCAGATATGCAAAATATGTTTCTATTCCCTGATACAGTTAGAAAACTAACACAGAAAATGCAAACTTGAGTTATGGACCTGAAAATCTACACACTTGGCTTTGGAAAGTATCACTATATCTTCGAAGTGCTTTTGATAAGGCACATATGAAAATCCACAAACGAAACATATGGAATCTACATTCTGAATACCCATTATAGGAATAATTTTGCCTGAATCTTGTTTCTTTTTGTGAGGATACTTCACTGCGGGCCACTTGCACTACCCTCTCTCTCAATTCAATCATGTACTCTTTTAAAATGTCCTCCATTTGTGGTTAAATGTCTTTTACCAAAAAAAGATGAACATTGGAAGTTCAGTTCTCATTCATGTTTTAAGGGGTCTATAAAAATTATGTGCAGAATTATGATACTACCTTAAACTAATATGGGTTCAAAAGCATAATTTGCATTAAACAGTCTATAATTTAGATACCTGATGTTAATAAGCATAAGTATCCTCTTATATAAACATTGCTTTATAAATGAAGAGATTTCTTTTTTTTTTTTTTTGAGATTTCTTGATTTAGGGTTTTGCCCTTTATGTTGTTCTACAAGCATGCTTATGCAGTTGATGTTCATCAAGATATACAAAAATATTAAGTAGTTTCAGTAGGTCTAGTAAGTACTAACTCTATGTGGTAATAATAGTAGTAGTAGCTATCTTCTTGTTATAGCCTACTATTTATTAAGCATTTCATTTCTATTAACTCATGTCGGCATAATTATCTTTAGAAGTAGGTTTAATACCATGTCTATCTTACAAAGGAGGAAATTGATGCTAAGTAAGATTTATTTGTTGCTTTAGTTTTAACCATTATATTATGAACGCTTAATAGTTGTACAATTTACACATATATATTAAATACCAAACAGATCAAAATATGTAATACTGCTTATTCTATGAGTTTGCTAGGTATGATAGTTTATAACCTCACTTGTCTACACACTGAATCCAATGGAAATAGCAATAGTAAATGTCACAGTATTTATCTTAGAATTTTAAACAACTGTTAGTGTAAGTATTGATCCAAACAAATAGTAAAGACATAATCATATTTTTATAAAACCCTATAAAATTCCAAGTTCTGATCTTGAGTTAGTATTTTATTGTTTCAAAGGCACTGAAGAGTATTCATAAAAATTCAGACATAAAATGGGATTATAATACACTCACAAATATCCTCAATACCATAGCTTATCCCTCCCTGAGCTTGTTTAATTATACATTTATTGCTTTAACGTTGACACTTTTTAGATACCTTGAAGAAAGGATCAAATACTTTGCAGTTCTAAGGCCAGAATATTGGCCAGCATTAAATTCGACCTTGTTAAAAGAAGATTATACCGGATCAAGTTTATTCTCTTCTGTGAAAAAGGGATAGTCTTTAAGAAAAAAAAAGCGATATATTTTCATTTACTTGCACCTAAGTGAGAATTTATTTTTATCCTATAACCCAGTTAGCTATTAAGTTCATAAGTTTATGGATCATTTTCCAAGGAATCCCTGTAGAAGTTGTATAGAGGTTCCCCTAGAGGCAGCTTAGGGAATTGGGGGTTTAGAGATAGAGATCATGAGCCTCTGGGTGCTCCTCCCTGGTTTCAAGTGCAGCAGCTCTGATTTTATTTGCTTTATCTTTTTGACCATAAAGTGTACTTAAAGAAATAATGTATCTGCCTTAAAACTCAGAAAACACTCTTTCAAACCATATACTTAGAGACATGTTCTCAGTTGCATGGAACATCAGATTCTAAAGGCTCTTAAAGCTAATGCTCTTAACTGAATCTCTCTAGCAGGGATTACCATCAGATAAAGGACCAATATAATTTAACGATTTTATTAGTTATTTAGTTGAAGAAACTAAGACTCTACAATTCATGTTTCTAATTGATGTTAACTTGATATGTTCAAGAACCAAACCAGAAAACAATCTGATAAATCATATGAAGAATCATACACAGTTTAACAGGATTAGGACTTAAGACCAAGAACAGAACAAATCAAAGTAAAGAATGCATACATAGGCAAAAAGATTTAAAAAAGGAAAAGGAAGTCAACCTCTATTCAATAAATATAATGTTTAAAAGGAAAAAAATGCAGGCTAATAGCAGTTGGCTATATTTACTTGACATTGGACGGACACTAATTAGAATGTATTTCTGATAGTCTCATTTGAGAAGTTTGTTGAAAATTAAATAAGGACTAGTGAAGAAAACAAAATACTAAATTATTCCTATGAGAAAAAGTTAACAGAAATGGAAGTATTTATCTTGAAAAAGAGATGACTATGGGAGAAAATGATTGCTCTCAAAGGCTATTAATAATTACAATAAATTGTTCTCCTACCCTACAGAGTACCACTATATATGAGGAATATGTGGAAAAAAAATGGCAAGATAATTTGATTTGCTTTAAGTAAGCTATCTTGATAATGAGGAAATTTAAAAATACTGGACCATCTAACTGGGAGAAGCTGTAAGATTTTTTTTTCATCCCTATATAACTTTAGTAAGATAAAAAAATGCATTCCCTACCCTGGTTCCCCTATACTATCTCACTGGTTTATATTCTCAAATATCCACTCAGGGATAGCGAAAATGGAAAGGTTTCACTTTGGCAAGACTATATCCTGAAGGTCATGTGCCTTCTTTACACTTTTAATGTCTCTTTACTGGATTCACCTAGCTCCCAGCTTTGGGTTATTACTAGTCCACTAATCCACAGAGGTAAGGCATACAAATTTTACAGCAAGAAAATTAGTAAAGGTTCTTGCTGCTCAGACATAGTCATTGGTACAGGGCCAAATTTTCTAATCACTTAGAAATACTTGTAGGCTGCTCACAAGTATTTATCCTGAGGTTTCTCTTTGATATGGTAATTGGTTTACTTTCAGGTTTTCCCAAGTCTCAATGTACTAGATTCTCTGTCTTGACACTTTTAGACTTTCTCTTACAAGCTCTTCCACAGCATCCTTCTGCCCTGCCAGACTCCCTAATATTTGTTGGCCCTTTTCTTTACAAAGTCCACAAATGACTTATGAACTCTTCAGTACAGCCTGTGATGTTCAGGCCTATCAGATATTAATACTATTGATGCTCCACTCATATATTCTCAGCACTTCTATTTCCATCTTACAATCTTACTAACAGTTAAGTCCAGAGGCTTAAAAATTGAATTCTATTCATACTTAAAAATTATATTCACCAGTCCCACTGAATCTTCCTACAGCAAACACCTGCTACCCTGCCTGAGAATTCTTTGGCCACAAAAGTTTGATTGGTCCTGAACATGAGGCTCAGGTGACACCTCTGAGGGTAGCTTTTCACCCAGGATGAATAGGTGGCTAAATCTTCAGTGCGTTCACATCAGGTAAGAGAATTCTGGAGTGCTGAGGTGTATTCTGCAGTACTACCCAGAGTTCACCAGCAGGATCAAGCCCCAAGGCCCAGTTGCCTGCAGTGACTCACAGTTTCATCTTCTTGGTTTTCTTCCCCTCTTTGCCTCACTTTGTCTCATTTTCTCCTAAATAGATCACTGATAACACAAATCCTTACTTCAGAGTCTGTCTTCAGGTGAATCCACTTAAGGTATCTCCATATCTTTACATAGGCATTTTCCAAAGAATGTGCATTTTTTGGTAACATTTAAAAGAACACTTTACATTAATACTTGAGGGAAAACAACCCCAGTTTCTGTACATACAGTGTGCCCGCAACAAATGGTGCTCTCATGCCTGGGAAGGTGGAATATGTGTCCCCAAACAGACAACTCCCAGACTGGGACCATTGAAGTGTTTGTTGTTGCTGGCAACTCCAAGTGAGATTTCTTGCAGAACACTCTGTGATTTTATGATCTAGGATGAGAGGGTTTGGCCATAAAATACCTTGTTTTAACACATTTTACTATCAATTCCACTACAGAGATAAGAAAGATTCTTTCCTTTTTGTTCAAGAAAAATAAAAAGCAAATTACTGTATGTATTTTTCTTTGCCTTCTGATCATGCTAAGAGACACCTCAACAAATCCTGCACACAACAAATCCTATCTTTTCTGCACACGCAGCAGTAAAATGCACTCATTCGCGTAAGTTATAACCACATACATAAGTAAAAGTGTTGTTTGTGTGACAGTAGATCTGACTTTAGGGATACATATGAACTTCTAAAGTTTTAATAGATTTCAGCATTGACATTACAGCATAGAAATAAAGCATTTCTTGCAGTCATCCCAGGCATTCCAGATGGTGAAGAGCATTGCAATAATTCAATGGAAGGAAAAGCAAACTTACCCGAATCATCATGACTGAACATCTGATATCATGAATTGTATCATAGATCTTCTTTGAGATGTCCACAAATTGATTATCATCCAACACATTCAACGAGTTTTTGTTTAAGGCTTCCAAGGCAACATTCACTTGTGTTACAAATTCAGGAATTACTGTTAAAATAAAGAATAAAGAGAAGATTGTCCTCTTTGTATTTTTGGATTTCTACAGTACTTTCCAGGAAATATAGAATTTGGTTTTAAACAAATATTTGATTAATAGATCTTTATTTGTATTTTTTAAATATAGAGATACACAAATTTTAGCAGGATTATCTTGAATCTCTGAAAAGTAAAAGGAATCAAAGACAATTAAAGGCTTTTTTTTTTTTTTTTTTTTTTTTTTGTAAACTCCAGGCTTCCGGAGAGAAAGGCATTTTTATAGAAATGTTTTAAAAGATTATCTTTCTCCTTTATGTCATTTTTGTTTTTATAAAACCTTGGGACCATACAATCATTTCTCATCCTATTCAATATAAACCACAAAAAATTACAGAAAGGAATTGGTGCGTAAAACAGCTGGAATTGTAAACACAAAGATATTTAAAGAAAGAAAGCAATTGAGTTGCTAAACAGAAGAAAATTTAGTTAAAAGCAGTAATTATATCTTATAGAAATAATAAAAATATTGTAAACTTCCTTTTAGTAAGATGTTTTCTCTATAATAAAAAAAAATTGTGAAAAGGAATTGGCATTCTCATATGCAAACTATCTTTAAAATAACAAAACAGGAGGGGCGGAGCAAGATGGCCGAATAGGAACAGCTCCAGTCTCCAACTCCCAGCGCGAGCGACACAGAAGACCGGTCATTTCTGCATTTTCAACTGAGGTACTGGGTTCATCTCACTGGGGAGTGCCCGATGATCGGTGCTGGTCAGCTGCTGCAGCCTGACCAGCGAGAGCTGAAGCAGGGCGAGGCATCGCCTCACCTGGGAAGTGCAAGGGGGAAGGGAATCCCTTTTCCTAGCCAGGGGAACTGAGACACACAACACCTGGAAAATCGGGTAACTCCCACCCCAATACTGCGCTTTAAGCAAACAGGCACACCAGGAGATCATATCCCACACCTGGCCGGGAGGGTCCCACGCCCACGGAGCCTCCCTCATTGCTAGCACAGCAGTCTGTGATCTACAGGCAAGGCAGCAGCGAGGCTGGGGGAGGGGCGCCTGCCATTGCTGAGGCTTAAGTAGGTAAACAAAGCTGCTGGGAAGCTCGAACTCGGTGGAGCTCACAGCAGCTCAAGGAAACCTGCCTGTCTCTGTAGACTCCACCTCTGGGGACAGGGCACAGTAAACAATAACAAACGCAGCAGAAACCTCTGCAGACGCAAACGACTCTGTCTGACAGCTTTGAAGAGAGCAGTGGATCTCCCAACACGGAGGTTGAGATCTGAGAAGGGACAGACTGCCTGCTCAATGGGTCCCTGACCCCTGAGTAGCCTAACTGGGAGATATCCCCCACTAGGGGCAGTCTGACACCCCACACCTCACAGGGTGGAGTACACCCCTGAGAGGAAGCTTCCAAAGCAAGAATCAGACAGGTACACTCGCTGTTCAGCAATATTCTATCTTCTGCAGCCTCTGCTGCTGATACCCAGGCAAACAGGGTCTGGAGTGGACCTCAGGCAATCTCCAACAGACCTACAGCTGAGGGTCCTGACTGTTAGAAGGAAAACTATCAAACAGGAAGGACACATACACCAAAACCCCATCAGTATGTCACCATCCTCAAAGACCAGAGGCAGATAAAACGACAAAGATGGGGAAAAAGCAGGGCAGAAAAGCTGGAAATTCAAAAAATAAGAGCGCATCTCCCCCGGCAAAGGAGCACAGCTCATCGCCAGCAACGGATCAAAGCTGGACGGAGAATGACTTTGACGAGATGAGAGAAGAAGGCTTCAGTCCATCAAATTTCTCAGAGATAATGGAGGAATTACGTACCCAGCGCAAAGAAACTAAAAATCTTGAAAAAAAAGTGGAAGAATTGATGGCTAGAGTAATTAATGCAGAGAGGGTCATAAACGAAATGAAAGAGATGAAAACCATGACACGAGAAATATGTGACAAATGCACAAGCTTCAGTAACCGACTCGATCAACTGGAAGAAAGAGTATCAGCGATTGAGGATCAAATGAATGAAATAAAGCGAGAAGAGAAACCCAAAGAAAAAAGAAGAAAAAGAAATGAACAAAGCCTGCAAGAAGTATGGGGTTATGTAAAAAGACCAAATCTACGTCTGATTGGTGTGCCTGAAAGTGAGGGGGAAAATGGAACCAACTTGGAAAACACTCTTCAGGATATCATCCAGGAGAACTTCCCTAACCTAGTAGGGCATGCCAACATTCAAATCCAGGAAATACAGAGAACGCCACAAAGATACTCCTCGAGAAGAGCAACTCCAAGACACATAATTGCCAGATTCACCAATGTTGAAATGAAGGAAAAAATCTTAAGGGCAGCCAGAGAGAAAGGTCGGGTTACCCACAAAGGGAAGCCCATCAGACTAACAGCAGATCTCTCGGCAGAAACTCTCCAAGCCAGAAGAGAGTGGGGGCCAATATTCAACATTCTTAAAGAAAAGAATTTTAAACCCAGAATTTCATATCCAGCCAAACTAAGTTTCATAAGTGAAGGAGAAATAAAATCCTTTACAGATAAGCAAATGCTTATAGATTTTGTCACCACTAGGCCTGCCTTACAAGAGACCCTGAAGGAAGCACTAAACATGGAAAGGAACAACCGGTACCAGCCATTGCAAAAACATGCCAAAATGTAAAGACCATTTAGGCTAGGAAAAAACTGCATCAACTAACGAGCAAAATAACCAGTTAATATCATAATGGCAGGATCAAGTTCACACATAACAATCTTAACCTTAAATGTAAATGGGCTAAATGCTCCAATTAAAAGACACAGACTGGCAAATTGGATAAAGAGTCAAGACCCATCAGTCTGCTGTATTCAGGAGACCCATCTCACATGCAGAGACATACATAGGCTCAAAATAAAGGGATGGAGGAAGATCTACCAAGCAAATGGAGAACAAAAAAGCAGGGGCTGCAATACTAGTCTCTGATAAAACAGACTTTAAACCAACAAAGATCAAAAGAGACAAAGAAGGCCATTACATAATGGTAAAGGGATCAATTCAACAGGAAGAGCTAACTATCCTAAATATATATGCACCCAATACGGGAGCACCCAGATTCATAAAGCAAGTCCTTAGAGACTTACAAAGAGACTTAGACTACCATACAATAATAATGGGAGACTTCAACACTCCACTGTCAACATTAGACAGATCAACAAGACAGAAAGTTAACAAGGATATCCAGGAATTGAACTCAGCTCTGCAGCAAGCAGACCTAATAGACATCTATAGAACTCTCCACCCCAAATCAACAGAATATACATTCTTCTCAGCACCACATCGTACTTACTCCAAAATTGACCACATAATTGGAAGCACTCCTCAGCAAATGTAAAAGAACAGAAATTATAACAAACTGTCTCTCAGACCACAGTGCAATCAAACTAGAAGTCAGGACTAAGAAACTCAATCAAAACCACTCAACTACATGGAAACCGAACAACCTGCTCCTGAATGATTACTGGGTACATAATGAAATGAAGGCAGAAAGAAAGATGTTCTTTGAAACCAATGAGAACAAAGATACAACATACCAGAATCTCTGGGACACATTTAAAGCAGTGTGTAGAGGGAAATCTATAGCACTAAATGCCCACAAGAGAAAGCAGGAAAGATCTAAAATTGACACTCTAACATCACAATTAAAAGAACTAGAGAAGCAAGAGCAAACACATTCGAAAGCTAGCAGAAGGCAAGAAATAACTAAGATCAGAGCGGAACTGAAGGAGATAGAGACACAAAAAAACCCTCCAAAAAATCAATGAATCCAGGAGTTGGTTTTTTGAAAAGATCAACAAAATTGACAGACCGCTAGCAAGACTAATGAAGAAAAGAGAGAAGAATCAAATAGACACAATAAAAAATGATAAAGGGGATATCACCACCGACCCCACAGAAATACAAACTACCATCAGAGAATACTATAAACACTTCTATGCAAATAAACTGGAAAATCTGGAAGAAATGGATAATTTCCTGGACACTTACACTCTTCCAAGACTAAACCAGGAAGAAGTTGAATCCCTGAATAGACCAATAGCAGGCTCTGAAATTGAGGCAATAATTAATAGCCTACCAACCAAAAAAGTCCAGGACCAGATGGATTCACAGCTGAATTCTACCAGAGGTACAAGGAGGAGCTGGTACCATTTCTTCTGAAACTATTCCAATCAATAGAAAAAGAGGGAATCCTCCCTAACTCATTTTATCAGGCCAACATCATCCTGATACCAAAGCCTGGCAGAGACACAACAAAAAAAGAGAATTTTAGACCAATATCCCTGATGAACATCGATGCAAAAATCCTCAATAAAATACTGGCAAACCGGATTCAGCAACACATCAAAAAGCTTATCCACCATGATCAAGTGGGCTTCATCCCTGGGTTGCAAGGCTGGTTCAACATTCGCAAATCAATAAATGTAATCCAGCATATAAACAGAACCAAAGACAAGAACCACATGATTATCTCAATAGATGCAGAAAAGGCTTTTGACAAAATTCAACAGCCCTTCATGCTAAAACCTCTCAATAAATTAGGTATTGATGGAACATACCTCAAAATAATAAGAGCTATTTATGACAAACCCACAGCCAATATCATACTGAATGGGCAAAAACTGGAAAAATTCCCTTTGAAAACTGGCACAAGACAGGGATGCCTTCTCTCACCACTCCTATTCAACATAGTGTTGGAAGTTCTGGCTAGGGCAATTAGGCAAGAGAAAGAAATCAAGGGTATTCAGTTAGGAAAAGAAGAAGTCAAATTGTCCCTGTTTGCAGATGACATGATTGTATATTTAGAAAACCCCATCGTCTCAGCCCAAAATCTCCTTAAGCTGATAAGCAACTTCAGGAAAGTCTCAGGATACAAAATTAATGTGCAAAAATCACAAGCATTCTTATACACCAGTAACAGACAAACACAGAGCCAAATCAGGAATGAACTTCCATTCACAATTGCTTCAAAGAGAATAAAATACTTAGGAATCCAACTGACAAGGGGATGTAAAGGATCTCTTCAAGGAGAACTACAAACCACTGCTCAGTGAAATAAAAGAGGACACAAACAAATGGAAGAACATACCATGCTCATGGATAGGAAGAATCAATATCGTGAAAATGGCCATACTGCCCAAGGTAATTTATAGATTCAATGCCATCCCCATCAAGCTACCAATTACTTTCTTCACAGAATTGGAAAAAACTGCTTTAAAGTTCATATGGAACCAAAAAAGAGCCCGCATCTCCAAGACAATCCTAAGTCAAAAGAACAAAGCTGGAGGCATCACGCTACCTGACTTCAAACTATACTACAAGGCTACAGTAACCAAAACAGCATGGTACTGGTACCAAAACAGAGATATAGACCAATGGAACAGAACAGAGCCCTCAGAAATAATACCACACATCTACAGCCATCTGATCTTTGACAAACCTGAGAGAAACAAGAAATGGGGAAAGGATTCCCTATTTAATAAATGGTGCTGGGAAAATTAGCTAGCCATAAGTAGAAAGCTGAAACTGGATCCCTTCCTTACTCCTTATACAAAAATTAATTCAAGATGGATTAGAGACTTAAATGTTAGACCTAATACCATAAAAATCCTAGAGGAAAACCTAGGTAGTACCATTCAGGACATAGGCATGGGCAAAGACTTCATGTCTAAAACACCAAAAGCAACGGCAGCAAAAGCCAAAATTGACAAATGGGATCTAATTAAACTAAAGAGCTTCTGCACAGCAAAAGAAACTACCATCAGAGTGAACAGGCAACCTACAGAATGGGAGCAAATTTTTGCATTCTACTCATCTGACAAAGGGATACTATCCAGAACCTATAAAGAACTCAAACAAATTTACAAGAAAAAAAGAAACAACACCATCAAAAAGTGGGCAAAGGATATGAACAGACATTTCTCAAAAGAAGACATTCATACAGCCAACAGACACATGAAAAAATGCTCATCATCACTGGCCATCAGAGAAATGCAAATCAAAACCACAATGAGATACCATCTCACACAGTTAGAATGGTGATCATTAAAAAGTCAGGAAACAACAGGTGCTGGAGAGGATGGGGAGAAATAGGAACTCTTTTACACTGTTGGTGGGATTGTAAACTAGTTCAACCATTATGGAAAACAGTATGGCGATTCCTCAAGGATCTAGAACTAGATGTACCATATGACCCAGCCATCCCATTACTGGGTGTATACCCAAATGATTATAAATCATGCTGCTATAAAGACACATGCACACGTATGTTTATTGCGGCACTATTCACAATAGCAAAGACTTGGAATCAACCCAAATGTCCATCAGTGACAGATTGGATTAAGAAAATGTGGCACATATACACCATGGAATACTATGCAGCCATAAAAAAGGATGAGTTTGTGTCCTTTTTAGGGACATGGATGCAGCTGGAAACCATCATTCTTAGCAAACTATCACAAGAACAGAAAACCAAACACCGCATGTTCTCACTCATAGGTGGGAACTGAACAATGAGATCACTTGGACTCAGGAAGGGGAACATCACACACCGGGGCCTATCATGGGGAGGGGGGAGGGGGGAGGGATTGCATTGGGAGTTATACCTGATGTAAATGACGAGTTGATGGGTGCTGACGAGTTGATGGGTGCAGCACACCAACATGGCACAAGTATACATATGTAACAAACCTGCACGTTATGCACATGTACCCTAGAACTTAAAGTATAATAATAATAAATAAATTAAAAAATAATAATAATAAAAAAAATAAAAAAATAAAATAACAAAACACTGACTGACCATAGGGATGCTTTTATCAGTAAGCCAATCCATGGATTACCTTTTTAATTAAGGCTTCAAAATAGTTTCAAATAAAAACATTTCTTCAATTTTACTTTTAAAGTTAATGATATTAAGAGTTATTATCTCTTCACTAGGCTCAAGTTACTTTTCTAAGTGTTCAATGTGATTTAAATCTTAACCCCAGAATTAACCAAGTTTTAATAGTTTAACAATGAGGACACAGAGAAATCAAGACTCTTCCACAGATTCATTCTGTTCATGTGTAACAAAAGAGATGTGAACTCAGAGTCCCAAAATGCAGACTCTACATTCAAACTAATCTGCTGTATCATAGTGAGGAAGCCTCCGGCCCATATAAAGATGTTGGATAAAAAGATTAATTTTTAGAGGAAATAATTCTAAACCTGGAAGATAGAAATATTTTGACTGGTATAAAAATATCAATAAATGTTATTTTTCTACATTTAAGTCATATCTGCATGTATGGCATACTATCTCTGGCAATTCTACCTGCCATGTTATTGATATGAGGAAATTTTGATATACATGAGCACTCATTTTATCTGGTCCTTTCTTTCCTCTGACTGCTAAAATGTATCACCTATATCCTACTTCTGAGCCACCATACCTGCTGACATTATCCACTGTGCTCCTATTCTCTGTCCATTCTCTAGGCACACTATCCAATAAAAGGTGGCTACTAGCTGCATATAGCTATTAAAAATTAAATTCATTAGCCTGAAATTTTAAATTCAATTCCTTAGTCATAGTCATCCCATTTCAACTGCTTGACACATATATGTGACTAGTGATTACCATTTTGAAGAGTAGAGATATGGTTATCATAAGGGTAACTTTTGAGATAACAGGAACTTATTTTTTTATTAGACTTTAAGTTTCTGGGGTACATGTGCACAACGTGCAGGTTTGTTACATATGTATACATGTGCCATGTTGTTGTGCTGCACCCATTAACTCATCATTTACATTAGGTACCTGTCCTAATGCTATCCCTCCCCCTTCTCCCCACCTCATGGCAGGCCCTGGTGTGTGATGTTCCCCTTCCTGTGCCCAAGTGTTCTCATTGTTCAGTTCTTACCTATGAGTGAGAACATGCGGTGTTTGGTTTTTTGTCCTTGTGATAGTTTGCTGAGAATGATGGTTTCCAGCTTCATCCATGTCCCTACAAAGGACATTAACTCATCCTTTTTTATGGCTGCATAGTATTCCATGGTGTATATGTGCCACATTTTCTTAATCCAGTCTATAATTTATGGACATTTGGGTTGGTTCCAAGTCTTTGTTATTGTGAATAGTGCCACAATAAACATACATGTGTATGTGTCTTTATAGCAGCATGATTTATAATCCTTTGGGTATATACCCAGTAATGGGATGGCTGGGTATTTCTAGTTCTAGATCCTTGGGGAATTGCCACACTGTCTTCCATAATGGTTCAACTAGTTAACAGTCCCACCAACAGTGTAAAAGTGTTCCTACTTCTCCACATCCTCTCCAGCGCCTGTTTTTTCCTGACTTTTTAATGATCACCATTCTAACTGGTGTGTGATGGTATCTCACTGTTGTTTAGATTTGCATTTCTCTGATGGTCAGTGATGATGAGCATTTTTTTCATGTGTCTCTTGGCTGCACAAACGTCTTCTTTTGAGAAGTGTCTGTTCATATCCTTTGCCCACTTTTTGATGGCATTGTTTTTTTCTTGTAAATTTGTTTGAGTTCTTTGTAGATTCTGGATAGTATCCCTTTGTCAGATGAGTAGAATGCAAACATTTTCTCCCATTCTGTAGGTTGTTTGTTCACTGTGAGGGTAGTTTCTTTTGCTGTTTAATTTTAATTAGATCCCATTTGTCAATTTTGGCTTTTATTGCCATTGCTTTTGGTGTTTTAGACATGAAGTCCTTGTCCATGCCTATGTCCTGAATGGTATTGCCTAGGTTTTCTTCTAGGATTTTTATGGGTTTAGGTCTAACATTTAAGTCTTTAATCCATCTTGAATTAATTTTTGTATAAGGTGTAAGGAAGGGATCCAGTTTCAGATTTCTACATATGGCTAGCCAATTTTCCCAGCACCATTTATTAAATAGGGAATCCTTTCCCCATTTCTTGTTTTTGTCAGGTTTTTTCAAAGATCAGATGGTTGTAGATGTGTGGTATTATTTCTGAGGGCTCTGTTCTGTTCCATTGGTATATATCTCTGTTTTGGTACCAGTACCATGCTGTTTCGGTTACTGTAGTCTTTTAGTATAGTTTGAAGTCAGGTAGCATGATGCCTCCAGCTTTGGTCTTTTTGCTTAGGATTGTCTTGGAATGAGGGCTCTTTTTTGGTTCCACATGAATGTTAAAGTAGTTTCTTCTGATTCTGTGAAGAAAGTAATTGGTAGCTTGATGGGGATGGCATTGAATCTATAAATTACCTTGGGCAGTATGATCATTTTCACGATATTGATTCTTCCTATCCGTGAGCATGGAATGTTCTTCCATTTGTTTGTGTCTTCTTTTATTTCATTGAGCAGTGCTTTGTAGTTGTCCTTGAAGAGGTCCTTCGTATCCCTTGTAAGTTGGATTCCTAAGTATTTTATTCTCTTTGAAGCAACTGTGAATGGGAGTTCACTCATGATTAGGCTCTCTGTCTGTTATTGGTGTATAAGAATGCTTGTGATTTTTGCACATTGATTTTGTATCCTGAGACTTTCCTGAAGTTGCTTATCAGCTTAAGGAGATTTTGGGCTGAGACGATGGGGTTTTCTAAATATACAATCATGTCATCTGCAAAGAGGGACAATTTGACTTCTTCTTTTCCTAACTGAATACCCTTGATTTCTTTCCCTTGCCTGATTGCCCTAGCCAGAACTTCCAACACTATGTTGAATAGGAGTGGTGAGAGAAGGCATCCCTGTCTTGTGCCCGTTTTCAAAGGGAATGCTTCCAGTTTTTGCCCCTTCAGTATGATATTGGCTGTGGGTTTGTCATAAATAGCTCTTATTATTTTGATATATATCCCATCAATACCTAATTTATTGAGAGTTTTTAGCATGAAGGGCTGTAGAATTTTTTCAAAGGCCTTTTCTGCATCTATTGAGATAATCATGCGGTTTTTGTCTTTGGTTCTGTTTATATGCTGGATTACATTTATTGATTTGTGTATGTTGAACCAGTCTTGCATCCCACGGATGACGCCCACTTGATCGTGGTGGATAAGCTTTTTGATGTGCTGCTGGATTCGGTTTTCCAGTATTTTACTGAGGATTTTTGCATCAATGTTCATCAGGGATATTCGTCTAAAATTCTCTTTTTTTGTTGTGTCTCTGCCAGGCTTTGGTATCAGGATGATGCTGGCCTCATAAAATGAATTAGGGAGGATTCCTTCTTTTTCTATTGATCAGAATAGTTTCAGAAGGAATGGTACCAGATTATTCTTGTACCTCTGGTAGAATTCAGCTGTGAATCCATTTGGTCCTGGACATTTTTTTGGTTGGTATTATTTATTAATACCTTTAATTATTAATTATTAATTATTGCCTCAATTTCAGAGCCTGTTATTGCTCTATTCAGGGATTCAACTTCTTTTGGGAGGGTGTATGTGTCCAGGAATTTATCCATTTCTTCCAGATTTTCTAATTTATTTGTGTAGAGGTGTTTTTAGTATTCTCTGATGGCAGTTTGTATTTCTGTGGGATTGGTGGTGATATCCCCTTTAACATTTTTTATTGAATCTTTTTTATTCTTCTCTCTTTTCTTCTTTATTAGCCTTGCTAGTGGTCTATCAATTTTGTTGATGTTTTCAAAAAACCAGCTCCTGGATTTATTGATTTTTTTGAAGGGTTTTTTTTGTCTCTATCTCCTTCAGTTCTGCTCTGATCTTAGTTATTTCTTGCCTTCTGCTAGCTTTCGAATGTGTTTGCTCTTGCTTCTCTATTTCTTTTAATTGTGATGTTAGGGTGTCAATGTTAGATATTTCCTGCTTTCTCTTGTGGGCATTTAGTGCTATAAATTTCCCTCTACACACTGCTTTAAATATGTCTCAGAGATTCTGGTATGTTGTATCTTTGTTCTCATTGGTTTCAAAGAACATCTTTATTTCTGCCTTCATTTCATTATGTACCCAGCAATCATTCAGGAGCAGGTTGTTCGGTTTCCATGTAGTTGAGCGGTTTTGAGTGAGTTTCTTAATCCTGAATTCTAGTTTGATTGCACTGTGGTCTGAGAGACAGTTTGTTATAATTTCTGTTCTTTTACATTTGCTGAGGAGTGCTTTACTTCCAACTATGTGGTCAGTTTTGGAATAAGTGTGACGTGGTGCTGAGAAGAATGTATAATCTGTTGATCTGGGGTGAAGAGTTTTCTAGATGCTTATTAGGTCCACTTGCTGCAGAGCTGAGTTCAATTCCTGGATATCCTTATTAACTTTCTGTCTTGTTGATCTGTCTAATGTTGACAGTGGGGTGTTAAATTCTCCCATTACTATTGTTTGGGAGTCTAAGTCTCTTTATAGGTCTCTAAGGACTTGCTTTATGAATCTGGGTGCTCCTGTATTGGGTGCATATATATTTAGGATAGTTAGCTCTTCTTGTTGAATTGATTCTTTTACCATTATCTAATGGCCTTCTTTGTCTCTTTTGATCTTTGTTGGTTTAAAGTCTGTTTTATTAGAGACTAGGATTGCAACCCCTGCCTTTTTTTGTTTTCCATTTGCTTGGTAGATCTTCCTCCATCTCTTTATTTTGAGCCTATGTGTGTCTCTGCACATGAGATGGGTCTCCTGAATACAGCAGTCTTATGGTTCTTAACTCTTTATCCAATTTGCCAGTCTGTGTCTTTTAATTGGAGCATTTAGCCCATTTACATTTAAGGTTAATATTGCTATGTGTGAATTTCATCCTGTCATTATGATGTTAGCTGGTTATTTTGCTCATTAGTTGATGCAGTTTCTTCCTAGCATTGGTGGTCTTTACAATTTGGCATGTTTTTGTAGTGGCTGGTAACATTTGTTCCTTTCCAGGTTTAGTGCTTCCTTCAGGAACTCTTGTAGGGCAGGCCTGGTGGTGACAAAATCTCCCAGCATTTACTTGTCTCTAAAGGATTTTATTTCTCCTTCACTTATGAAGCTTAGTTTGGCTGGATATGAAATTCTCAGTTGAAAATTATTTTATTTAAGAATGTTGAATATTGGCCCCCACTCTCTTCTGCCTTGTAGAGTTTCTGCCAAGAGATCCTCTGTTAGTCTGATGGGCTTCCCTTTGTGGGTAACCTGACCTTTCTCTCTGTCTGCCCTTAACATTTTTTCCTTCATTTCAACTTTGGTGAATCTGACAATTATGTGTCTTGGAGTTGCTCTTCTCGAGGAGTATCTTTGTGGCGTTCTCTATATTTCCTGAATTTGAATGTTGTCGTGTCTTGCTAGGTTGGGGAAGTTCTCCTGGATAATATCCTGCAGTCTTTTCCAACTTGGTTCCATTCTCCCCGTTACTTTCAGGTACACCAATCAGACATAGATTTGATCTTTTCACATACTCCCATATTTCTTGGAGGCTTTGTTCATTTCTTTTTACTCTTTTTTTTTCTCTAAACTTCTCCTCTTGCTTCATTTCACTCATTTGATCTTCAATCACTGATACCCTTTCTTCCAGTTGATAGAATCAGCCTCTGAAGCTTGCGCATTCATCACATAGTTCTCGTGCCATGGTTTTCAGCTCCATCAGGTCATTTAAGGACTTCTCTACACTGATTATTCTAGTTAGCCATTTGTCTAACCTTTTTTCAAGGTGTTTAGCTTCTTTGTGATGGGTTCGAACTTCTTCCTTTAGCTGGGAGAAGTTTTATTGTCTGAAGTCTTCTTCTCTCAGCTCATCAAAGTCATTCTCCATCCAGCTTTGTTCCATTGCTAGCGAGGAGCTGCGTTCCTTTGAAGTGGGAGAGGTGCTCTGATTTTTTACAGTTTTCAGCTTTTCTGCTCTTTTTTTCCCCCATCTTTGTGGTTTGGTCTTTGGTCTTTGGTGATGGTGACATACAGATGGGGTTTTGGTGTGGATGTCCTTTTTGTTTGTTAGTTTTCCTTCTAACAGTCAGGACCCTCAACTGCAGGTCTGCTGGAGTTTGCTACAGGTCCACTCCAGACCATGTTTGCCTGGGTATCAGCAGTGCAGGCTGCAGAACAGTGAATATTGCTGAACAGCAAATGTTGCTGCCTGACCATTCCTCTGGAAGCTTCATCTCAGAGGGGTACAGGCTGTGTGAGGTGTCAGTCTGCCCCTACTGGGGGATGCCTCCCAGTAAGGCTACTTGGGGGTCAGGGACCCACTTGAAGAGGCAGTTGTGATAACAGAAAGTTCTATTAGGTCATACCACTTTACAATGAGAATCCCTCAATTCATGTTCTCCCTTTCAGTGGATGGGATAACAAAGCAAGAGGGAGAGCAAACTCATACCCCTTTGCCTAGGAGAAACAATCTCAAACCACAATTCTCTTTTATATGGGTGTGACTCTCAAAGTATATCTCTAATCTAGACCTTTTTCCTTAATTTCAGAACTGTATATCCAACTGACAATGGCAAAATTCTACCTGAATCTTTTATAACACCTCAAACATGTTCTATCTAAATCTAAACACATTTTTTTCTACCCAGGAAACCTAATTTTCCTTTGCTATATTCTATGTTGGTGCTAGGTCATTCATGAAAAAAACCCAGGTGTTTTATTTGACCTCCTATACTTCTTTATTCCTTACATCCAAATACCTACTAAATGCCATCTGCTCTACCATGTAAATATATCCCAAATCCATTGACAATTTTTAACCTCACTGTCTCTAGTCATCATCATCTACTATTTCAGTCCACAGCATAGTTCTTCCCATGCCTAAATTCTGCTCATCCTCATGTTCATTATAAGTATAATCTTATGGATGGAACCTGCTCTTAGCATTAAGCATTATAGTATCTCTCAAATGATGGACACTCAGTAAGTTGTTTTATGAACACATCATGTTAACACAGTGTTTACAAGTTTTCAATTGTTCCTTGAAGCTTTTCGTTCTTTCTATCCTAAATGCATAGCCTGACATGCAGCAAATAAATGATTTAATGAATTGAGTGATTAAATGAATGAATTAATTAATTCGTATGTAAAATCAAGCAAAGAGTAGGTACAATGAAACATGTCCAGCTTGCACTTAAATGTGATTTCAGTTTTGTTAACAACTGAAAAGCTCCAAAAATATATTTATGCAGGCTTATAAATACATTCAAATCTGTTTAACGAGTTAATCATTACTTTTTAGTGTTAAAAGAGGAGGGAATGTCTAAGAAAATGTGTCCAATTATTTAACATTTCCTTCAGGTTCTGGAGTAGACAGCAAACCACCCATCAAAACTACAGCTCTAAAGAACAAGACAAAATGGCTTCCAGCCTCTGTGATATGCTCTATTCACTCGAAAGACACAGTTAAGAAAAAGGAGACGTGTCCTCAAACCTGTAGGGACCTGTCGGCTACATAATTTTATTCATAGTCATCCCCACTAAAAAATGTTTTTTCTCATATACCAAACAAGTGTGCAATACAGTAATAATTTAATTCTGTCTATTAATAGTTCCAATCTGCTATTATTGATACAGTACCCACCATCTTCCTATGTAGATTTTGGCAAAAAAATAAAAAGTTAAAGTCTGTTTTTCACTGCCCTGTGTAGTAATTGCGAGAAAGATTTAAGGAATCTTACGAAAAATACAACACAGCCTTTTCATTAGCACAAAATGATTTCATTTTAACTCCTCTAAGGGCCTTTTACTAATAAATTAATATTAGCTCCAATTAAAATAAAATCTTTCAGAAGCAAATGTTTAATTTCTGAAGTACAGATGGAAACTACTACTTTCTCACTCTAACAGCATAAATGAACTATTCAAAGTTGATATGTAATTCATTTATCATTTCATTAGCTTAAGCATCAGCTGTGGGTGTACTTTACTTACACTATGGACATATGGTTGCTTAGCTCGAACTAGGAGTAAATTTTTTTAACGCTTTCAAGAAAATACAAAATGAGTATAATTAAATAGTCAGTTTATGATAATTTAGAAAGAATAACAAATTGATAAACCTGTCTTTACTCCATAATCTACCTAGGTTTTCAGAAAATGAGGTTTAGACATTAATATACAATCATGCTATACAATCATTGATCAAAGAGAAGGATACTTTAAACGAATCCATTCTAATCAGTTTAAATGCCAGGTAGGATAAGCTGTTCTGAACTTTGGAGTGTAGATTTATCAAACAAAGGCAGCCTTTTGGTCAATACTCGGGTGACTTCAAAGTATCTTGTCTATTTTACACAGCCAAATTCTGAACCAGTTCTGAACTCTTTTGCAGTCTGTACTTTCTCTGTCTGCTTTATTCAGAATAGACAGAATAATAGCTACTATTCTCACTCTTCTTGGCACTATGCTAAGCATTTTAGATGCATGTCTCATAATCCTCACAGAAGCCCTGTAAGGCAGGAACTATTACTATCCTGATTTACTGATGAGGAAACTGAGGTCACACAGTTAATACGTGATAGGCTGCTAATTGAGAATAGAGAGCCTGCTCTCTGAACCCTAAATCTGCACTGCTTTCTTTTGATAAGTAAAGTCTGTGGGGCTTCTGAATTGCTGTGCTCCTGGGAGAATTCATGATAATTTTCTGACAATGCAGTTAACAGACCTACACAGCCAAATTCTCCTAGGCCTTCAGCTTCTCTCTGGTAGTAGCCCAATAATATTTTATCCCTTCTTAATCCTTGCTAAATTTATTATGTGCATTTGAAAGTAGGTGAGGATATATTATTATGAAATTAAATAGATCAGAAAAGAATTCAGACTCATTACTGTAATGATCTAAAAATGATATCACCAAATTGTTTTCTACCATTAATAAAACCCAGATTAAAATATTCTAATTATACCATTATCTTTGAAAATTACTGGTGGTAAAGAAATTTGCCTTTGAAAGTTCACATAATTCTAAGTCATAATTTCTTTAGGTTATGTTAAGTAACTGGGAGAGAATTAATAATAGTAGAAAGTGGCATTAAGCATATAAATGACTTCTACAAATACCACTTTATACTTTTTTCATTTATTCAATAAATGCTGATTATTGTGGTTCATATATATTTAATATTTAGGGAGCCAATATTATGTATCAGGAATACATTTGGTACCTCGTAGATCATATATCATACAAATCGATGACTAGTGAGGATCTCACCATTTTTCAAATGATATGCCCCAAAGTACTGACCTACTCTGATCCTTTATCACACATCACATGGTTAACAAGAACAGCACTTCTGACCTCTATGTTATACTCTATCTTTTAAGAATGTCTGAATTATCTCCAAAAAGTAAAAAATAAAATGCCAGAGAGAAAGGACTTTGATACAGCTTCGTGAAACTGATATATTATGTTTCCCCCTCTGGCAGAGTAGTTTTTCTACATATGAAACACTGAGCATTTAACTAGCCTGAGTGTCCACCTTTGCGTCTCTCCAGTGACTTAGAAACTTATCTTCTTTCCCTGTAGCTTAATTTTAAAAATCTTCATATGTCTACATAATAGCTTAATATTAATAATAATATTTCCAATTTAAGTATATTAAAAGTATATCCAATGACTTTTTAATATGATGAAGATTAAGTTATTTCATGCTTTTCCTCACATCATTTTTTAATTTGTTTACCTCACAGTAATCAGTTACATAAATGTGATACTTAAATATTCAAAGTTGGACCTGAACCAAATAATGTTCTATGATGACCTTTGTTCTTTTATGTACTACTTTATGTTAATAGAGTTAATACATTTTATTTTGTTTTAATTGCTTGGTTTTCTTTCCATTTCTCAGTAAGAATCCTCAAATGTTTAATTTATCAGTACCATTTTCATTTATGTTATGTTAATTAACTGGGAGAGAATTAATAGTAGAAAGTGGCATTAAGCATATGAATAAGAAGTTTGTGCAACTGTTTTGGTTCATGCAAATAGAATCATACTGCATATACCTTTTTGTATTAAGTTTCACTAAACATTAAATTTATGTCTGCATAAGTTGTATATAGAATTATTCATTCTCATTGCTGTATAGCATGTCATAACACTAAAATGTATTTATCCAGTCTATGAGTAATGGGCATTTGCATAATTTTCAGTTTGGGACTATAATATATAGTGGTGCTATGAATATCCTAGTAGATGTTTTTTGGTGAATATATGTGTACATTTTTAGGGAATATATCTATCAATAGACTTGCTGGGCCATAGTATATCCATATATGTCACATTAGTAAACATCAACAATATCCTGAGTGGTTGGAAAAATTTTTACCCCTATCAACAATGCCTAAATATTCTAGTTGCTCTATATCTTCCCTAGTATTTGGCATATACCATCTTTCACTTTTTAGCTTTCTGCAAAGTATATTCTCTTATTCCCTTTTAATATCTCTGCCAGGGTTCTGGGTTCTGCTAGTGAAGACTAGGGATTACTTTGATTTTTTAAAATCTTGCATCTTGAGTTTAGACTGTTAAATCTTCCTCTTTTAGAATCACTCACCATCCTGTTGCTCAAGATCAAATCTTAATTTCTTCACTTTCTACCATTCAGAGAAACACACAACAGGGAAAAAGTTAAAGAAAAATAGAGAGGCGAAAGGGCTCCAAGGTCTGTAGTGTTAGCCAAATGCCGCTCAGTATGTAATGGGTATCCTGAACCACAGGAACAGGGAAAGAAGTCTAGAGTAAAAAGGTGCAGAGGTTCAAAAGGTACAGAGGTTTATAGTGTGGGATCACATCTAGTAGGAGAAATGTATCTTTCTTTGACCAGTGGTGTTGAACAAAAGGTGGTCCTTCACATATTGCTGGGGATTCCTTGGCTGAAAATAAATAGAATTGATCTTACCTCTACAAACTTCAACTCTCTTTGCGCAGTTGTCTATGATTATGTGTCAGAGTAGAACTGCCTTTCCAACCTTGTCTATCTGGTATCTTTCTGCCCATTCTTCAGATTCAGATTATTGCTTATTTGCTTTTATAAATTTATTTTTTATTGATACATAATAGATGTACATATTTGGGGGATACATATAATATCTTCATGTAATTTGAAATCAGATTCAGTTTAAGTGTCAGTTTCTATGTGAAACTTCCCTCAATCAGCACCACCACACTTGCCTCCAAGTGTATTAGGAAATCCTGTCTCTTGGACACACTAATGCCTGAAACATACATTTATTAAAGTGCCTATGTCTTAGCCAGGCATGGTGACATGTGCCTGTAGTCCCTGCTACTTGGAAGGCTGAAGCAAGAGGATCACTTGAGCCAAGAAGTTCAAGGCTTCATTGAGCTATGATCACACCACTGTAGTCCAGCCTGGGTAGCAGAATGAGAGCCCCTTGCCTCTGGAGGCCCTACCTTTTTGTAAAGGTCCTGTGTCTCTAACTTTACTGTATGTGTTTTCTTGTACTCAGTCACTTCTAAAATCCTGACAGAAAGCTCTGAAAGCATAAACTCTGTCAGGTCACTTTGTTTCCTCAGGAAAGTAGTAGGTAGTAGAGTAAGAATTCAAAATTAGTCACTCAGACTCAGAGCCTGTGCCCATAGCCACTATGTTCTACTGCTTGGAGGTAAGAATAACCACCCTGATACATACCCACAAAACACTGCAGGACACTTAGGATAAAGAGAAGAGCTACATCTTTTTTTTTTTTTTTTTTTTTTGAGACAGAGTCTCACTCTGTCGCCCAGGCTGGAGTGCAATGGTGCGATCTCGGCTCACTGCACGCTCCGCCTCCCGGGTTCCCGCCATTCTCCTGCCTCTGCCTCCCGAGTAGCTGGGACTATAGGCACCTGCCACCGCGCCCGGCTAATTTTTTGTATTTTTAGTACAGATGGGGTTTCACCGTGGTCTCGATCTCCTGACCTTGTGATCCGCCCGCCTCGGCCTCCCAAAGTGCTGGGATTACAGGCGTGAGCCACCGCACCAGGCGAGAAGAGCTACATCTTTAAGAGAGAAAAGATTGTCAGTAAAATATTAAAATCAGATTGGCATTAGACTTTTCATGGGAAAGGCTAGATATCAAAGGAAAAAAGATAAAATAATGCCTCCAAATTCTAAGAAAAATCTATTCGAAACTTGAAACTCAATATCCAACCAATCCATCGGTTAAGTGAATGATGGCATTATTTCAGACATTCAAGTACACAGAATATTTAATTTCTACGAACTGTCTGTTAGGAAGATACTTGGCAGACATACTCTTAAAACAAGAGGTGAATCCAAAAGATCAAAACATGGGGCTAAGGAAATAGTGGAGTTGGAAAAGCAGTATAAGGAATACCCAGAGAGTATTGAGACAATACATAAATATGTGACATTTTTGAGAGCCAGGGTTCTCACTATGTAAACACGGAGGTACTGCTAAGGAATGACAAACTGCTATGGTAAGACAAAGATGAACCCCATGGGACTGGACTGAACTGAAGATGTCGGCTTGAACTCATAATTTTATATGCAGATATAAACATAAATTGTATATAGAGATGTATATATGTATATTATTTTTGTGCAAGAATGAAGGAGAAATAAGAAAGCACATCTTAATTTGCCTATATTCACACACATTTTTAAAAATATTCACATTAAGGATATACAAAGGAATAAGAAAATTTGTTATGTACAAGGAATCTTAAGAGTAAGGTAGAAGGGTTATGAGAAGAGAGATTTGTCTCAGAGTAGTTTTTGTACATTTTTGACTTCTGTAAGTTTTTAAAGATTCTACAACAAAAAAAATAAAATTCAATCAACAAGGGTAGGGAGTTGGGGAGAGGAAACCTAAAACCAAACGCAAATAGCAATAAATGAATGAATGAACATGTTTAAAATTTTTAAGGTGTGCATACCCGAGTTGCTCATACTTTACTATTTTCTAAAGCTGTGTTATTTAATACAGTGGCCACCAGATATACGCTGCTATCTAACCTTATAATAAAATACTATAAATGAATACAATTAAACATTTATTTCCTTAGTCACTCTACCTACCACATATGGCTACCACATTAGATAGTGTAGATATAGCTCACTTCTATCATCACAAAAAGTTCTATTGGACAGCACTATTTCAAATATTTGCAAATCAATTATTTGTGAAGTTCCTGTCCTCTGCAGGGCACTGATTTAAATTGGATGAGTGATATTGGTATCATCTTTGGTTCCATGTATATCTCACTACTATGAGTTAAAAATCTCTGAAGAAACCTTCTCTGGCACCTTGAAATGCCCTGGGCTATTGCAAAATTGTATTTCAGATTCTGTCTAATGAAACAATTCTTAGCTTTATTGGTCAACATGTATCTTCCTTGGTATAAATATAGATGACTACTTAAACAACAACAAAAGACATAGTTTTCCTTGTGGTTTGAGAAATTATAGATTATCTCTTTGCCATATTAATTCTGTTAATCCCTTGAGGTTTATGGGATTCTACATCTGATGAAATTGGACTAATTGCAATATATTTTAACAATGTCTGGAATTTCAGTTCCAATTTGTTACTTTCATTCTAACAAAACTGTTAATTAATTTAAGAAGTTGTAATACTACAGTGAAAGATTATGGATTCAATCTCATTGATAGGTGTGATTTTATTTTCCCTACATTAGCTGTATTTCCCATGGAAGCATAAGACCTTCCTATATGCAAGGGATACAAGGTTAAGATTTTTTTAAAGAACAGGCCAGGAGTGGTGGCTCACGGCCTGTAATCCCAGCACTTTGGGAAACCGAGGTGGGCAGATCATCTGAGGTCAGGAGTTTGAGAACAGCCTGGCCAACATGGTGAAACCCCGTCTCCACTAAAAATACAAAAATTAGCTGGGCATGGTGGCTGGCACCTGTAATTCCAGCTACTTGGGAGGCTGAGGCAGAAGAATTACTTGAACCCAGGAGGCAGAGGTTGCAGTGAGTCAACATCAGGCCATTGCACTCCAGCCTGGGTGACAAGAGCAAGACTCCATCTCAAAATAAAACAAACAAAAAATAGTTTTAAAGAATAAATTTATTTTTTTTTGTATTTGATATTCATTTGTTTTGAATCCTCCTACTATTTCACCCAGTATCTTAACTTCAGGTAACCCAAATTAATATGGCTTAAACATATAAGTGTGTTTAACTCATGTAACAGATATTTCTCTAGAAATTTGAATACAAATTGATTGTAAACTTTTTGACTGTGAGAGTTTGGTGAACTGAATTACTACTTTTAATAATATCTGTTGAATGAATGAAGAAAACTCCTGTTTTAAATGCAGTAGGGGAGCTTACTATTTAAGGCAACTGAAGTAACTTCTATCATAAATATTTACCTCCTAATTTCTTTTTCTTTTTAAAGTTGAATTTCTACATGTTGGTTTACAGACACTATTTTAAACAAGCCTATAAAAGAAAATGAAGTTTTATAACTATGCTAAATATGTTTAAAGTAGTTATAGAAATCCAAAAACTTTCTGATTCTACGTAAACTATGATTATGAAAGGTCAGAAAGAAAATGAACTAAAGTTCTCTTCTGTAAAATGAAGAAGTTAGCTTAGTTCTTCTACTCTAGCATAGTTACTCTCTGATTCCATAAGTTTCTTCACAATCATACATGCATTGTATTTACTACCTCTGACTATATTTGGTTACAAACAGAAATTCATTTGAAAAAAATAAATGGATGAATGAGAGGGTGGGTAGATGACTGGATGGCTAGATGGGTAGATAAAAGGAAAGAAGGATAGTTGTAGGAAAAGATGGGTGGATAGATGCATAGATAATATGATGAGTGAATAAAGAGAACTAGAGATGTATTTTTATAACTCTCCTACATCTTCCCCCAAAAATGAACTAAAAGCAGCTTTTAAAAAAGAGTTAAGTGTGCAATAAGCTTTAAAACAAGGCCAATAGGAGCCACATAATCAAAGTTAGGGAGCAGATGTATAATTACATTAAAAATCCTAGAGTTAAGGTACAGCAATTAATTATAAAATTGATTGTTTGAGGTCCAAGCAAAAATGAAGCAATGGGTTATATGGTTCATATTATCTACTAAAAGGAACCTAAGCACTTTGAAATTTTCAAATGAAAATGATAATTTATATTTTTATCAGTATATACTTGAAAAGACTTTTCCTTCTCAATGCTGTATGCTAAGAGGAATAAATGTATCATGTATGTATTTAGGTTATTGGTTATTAAAGAACAAAATGAACAATAGTCTTTACAAATGATGTTAAGAAAATGCAGAAACATTCTGCATAAGACTATTTCTTTTTTACAATATCAGATTACCTTCTGCAGAGAGTTAAAGTACTAGAGTTTTGATTTGCACCTACCTGATATAACATACAGAAATAGGTCTTGATTTGAATTCTAGAGGGAAAGTTAATGCATAAATGAATAAATGATCTCAATATGGCTTTTGACAGAAGTGGGTCACAAATTATTTGAAATTGATGTCAACAGTGAGTTACTTCTTGAAGGATGGTCATTCAGGTTTATCAGGCAAAAGAACTTCCAACACTTGTTTTAGATACTAAGTGTTGATTATGTAAATTAATATTCTCTTGTGAAAATGAAAGTGACTTGTATCAGCTGCATTTTATTCCTGAGACAGAAAGCCTCAGATCAGGATTACAAAATATGATAACCTATGTGACAGTGTCCACCATAATATCTGATTGTTCAGAGATAAGAGAAGACAAGCATTTGATCACTTATTAAGTACCAGATATTTTGCTGGTGGTTTACACATGTGAAAGCAGTAATGTGTGGCAGTGATATGTCAAGTCTTGACATCAAACTTCCTGATTGGGTGTCTCTTCCTTGATTGCATTTTATCATTGCATTTTATATGCATTGTGTTTTCTCTGAAGTTTTACAAGGCTGTAGTCCTGAGCAAACAGTAAATTCTTTGCTCAGTAAACTGTATTATAACACAATGGTTTTCAAACTTTATCATGCATCAGAATCACCAGAAAAGCCCATTGAAACAGATATGGCTGGGCCCTACCCATGGAGTTCCTGGTTCAATAGGTCTAAAATGCTGCAAGAGAGTCTAAATTTTAACAAGTTTTCAACTGATGTGAATACTACTAGTCCAGGGAGCATCTTTTGAGAATCACTTTTAGCAGATATAATTGGTTGACTCCCCCAGTACTCTCTACCACCATTGTTGCTAAAAGAATCATGAATTTATTCAAGTGCCCAGTGACATCTGAGAAGAGGGAAGGTGATGCAGTTCTTGGTCAGTTAGAGTAGGTTAATATTCTCTGTGTTCTTCCCATATTGTATTAAAGAAGGAATTTTATTGTAATAGTTGTTTCTATTTGTCACCCTATTTGATGTTCCACAAAGGGAAGATACTTAGAAGCTACATGTGCGTAAATTATATACATATATGTGTATGTATATATTAATATATATGTGTCTGTATATATTTGTGTGTATGTGTGTGTATTTGGCATATATATACACACCAAATTATATGTGTGAACACATAAATTATATATATGTGTATGCATATATATGTGTCTGTATATATGTGTGTTTGTGTGTGTATACTAAATTTAGTATACACTATATATATACTACATACTATATATACATAGTATATATATGTATTATAATATATCTCATATTGTATATTTGAATATATTATAATATATAAATCTCAATATATCACTTGATGTGGAACACACACAGATATATATACACATACACACATGTATACACACACCAAATTTGGCATACACAAGCACACATATACAGATACACACACACACACACATCTCATTTATGTGTAAACTCACATATTTGGTTATCATCAGTTTCTCTCACCAAATTTACTCTTCTCTCCCCTCATGTATCTCCCACTCTCCATGTTCAATCAATCAATCACTATGTCCTGCTGATTCAGTCTCTCAAATATGTTTCTGGCACATAGTAGATGCTCAGTAATTATGCATTGAGTGAATATGTCTACCTAGCACAAGTCCTATTAATTCAATGATCTAACGTCTATGTATTGTTAGACTGAACCTAGCACAAATTATATTAATTCAATGATCTAATTTCTATGTATCGTAAGTCACCCAGTTTTACAAGTAAAACATATAATGATTGTCTTTTAATTAATGCACCTACTAATTTTATCATTAAGGTCAAAGGAATTATCATTAAGTAATCATTGAATCAGTTGCTGTGCATTTGGTGTAGGTCTTTCTCAATGGAAAAGTTTGCTTCTCAAACCTTTTCTGTTCCTATTCACTAAAGCTCTGCCACTGCAATTCTTGGCTGTGCCTCAATAGTGCACACACAGTGCATTTAGTATATTACTGATGGACAAAGCTCTGAAGTTAAGAGGATTAATTAGAATAAAACCCAAAATACCTAAAGCTAATGTCAATTCACTGAGTCAGCAAGAATGCTCTGAAAACCTTTTATTTTGAGGCATGAAAACCTCTCACATATCATTTTATTATTTCTACCTCTGGAATTCTCCAAATCATCATGAGGCTGCCTGGAAACGTAAAGAGAGAAAGCATATATAAGCATTTTGTTATTTTTAATTCTAATCATCTTAAATCTACCTATTTCTTTCTCCTCAAAAAGATCTCATTACCTTGCCTAGGTGTCTATCATCCACCAGATGCCCAGAGATGCCTAGAGATACAGATAAGAGCTAAGATCTCATTTTTTCAGGCTATCTCCTTCTATCCTTCTATGCATTGTGTTTTTCTTTTACTGCAGGAAAAAAAATCATTTCAATAGATATTTACTTATTGATATCTATAAGTTTTGATGATCACAAAACTAAGGTTCAGTCAGATTAAGCATTAACATCTAGAACTGCATGATGAGCAAAAGATGAATCACAAAATACTTCTAAAAATGAAGAACTGTCCTATAAAGCTTTTAAAAGACTAACAATCTCTTTGCGATAAAACAAGAACATAACGAACTACTGGCGGCTACAAATGTAGATTTTAATTATGTATTTATAATGTGATTTCAATACATTACCTGTTATATATTTGCCTGTGTTTCCTACTAGCTGTAGAATACAATGCAGAATAACAAAACTGCCAAAAGAGAATCATATAAAGCTTCAGAGACTTTAAAAAGAGAAAAAGTAGAGTTAAGGTTGTAATATCTATCAATGTAGTAAAACAGAAAAATAAAGCTAAAAGTTAGATTACAACAAGTTGTAATTTAAACTTTAAGCCAAAGAATATATTCTTAATTTGGTAGATAATTAATAGCCTTTAGAAATTTCCAGTAGTATTCTCACATGACTAGTGATGAGAAAGTAAATCTGATACTTGATCTGCCTTAAAATTTCCTGTACAATGTAATTCACTACTTTTCTGTGAAGTAATCAGCATTTTTTTTTTTTTTTTTTTGAGACAGAATCTTATTCTGTTGCCCAGGCTGGAGTGCAGTGGCGCGATCTTGGCTCACTGCAACCTCCACCTCCAGGGTTCAAGCAATTCTCCTGCATCAGCCTCCCGAGTAGCTGGGATGACAGGCGCCTGCCACCATGCTCAGCTAATTTTTGTAGTTTTAGTGGAGACGGGGTTTCACCATGTTGGCCAGGGTGTTCTCAAACTCCTGACCTCAGGTGATCTGCCCACCTCGGTCTCCCAAAGTGTTGAAATTACAGGCGTGAGCCACCGTGCCCGGCCATCATCATTCTTGATAAGAAAAAAATCAAGCACCTTTCTGATAGACTTTTATGAGATTATGACCTCTTCTAGAAGATTAGACTGGCCTCAACTAACCATCACGCTAATGGCCCGATGATTGTTAACCAGAATCTTTGGAATAGTTGCATATAATCTAATAGTGATTATCATGATTATCTAATCATCATGTTTTAAATGAATTATCTCTATCAAGAGGATATATTTAAATTTACTTTTTATAAAGCCTATTTCCTTGCAGCAGGTTGGAAATACAGTTTTATCATCTGGTCATAATTAATTTGTCTGAGAGGATGTTTTAACAGAGGTTTTCAACTGTGTTCCAATGAGAGTGTCTCAGGAAACACTGTGGGTAGAGAGAGAAGAGGGAGGGGGTGAGGAGAAGCCCTACTGAAAATAGTGTGAGTTCCCACACCAATCGCTGTTGCAAAGACAGTAGAACTTTTTCATCTGTTTTATATATTTAAGTTCAGTTTCATTGGAACAAAAGACTGTGTAATACTAAAAAGATAGTAAATCATTGCTCTACATTATGAATATAGACGTTTTGTATAAAATAGTAAAGCTGAAATAGGAAGACAAGTTAGGAGGTTTTAGAGTAGGCTAGAAGAAAAGAGTTCATAAAGATCTGAATGAGGATGTTGGCAGTGGAAATGAACAGGTTGGGACATTTGGTACTGAAATAGAAACTTCACAATTTTATTGCTGATTAGATGCAGGGAGGTAACGCAAAAGAAGAAATCCAAGATGACTAAGGTATTGACTAATCCTGATGTCTAGAAGAAAGTGGGCAAACTATTATCAGTAATAAAGGAGCCAAAAGGAAAGGAGGTCTCAGTGGGTGAATAAGAGTCTATTCACGTTGAGTGTGAGGTAAGTTTCAAGTCCAGCTACCTATTAGACAGTCAGGATAGAGAGAGAGAGAAAGAGAGAGAGAGAGAGAGATTGGATAAGCATTTGCATAGAGATGACAGTTGAAGCCATGGCAATAGGCCAAATCATGATTGATATTAAGCTAATTTACCTATAGTTTGAAAGAGGAACTTGGTAGTCATAATTAAATGTGTCTCTGTTGATAACTTCACAGACTTTTAAGACAAGAGGGGCTTCGTGCTTTTGGTGACACCTGTCGTGTTACAGGAATACCTGTACTGTATGTGAAAGGACTGTGGAACTCAAAATGACTGTTCAAATGTAAGATGGAAGTATTTATTGGTGTTATTATTACATTGTAATAGAGACTTATCAACCTAAGACTTGTCTTTTTTTAGAATTTGTTAATGAAACTGCATGTATCTAATGCACTATAAGAGCAATATCCTACTCAAGCATTCTAAGTGTAGGTTAAGAAATGCATAATCGTTGGCTTGGTAATCTCTTTCTGGGCAATAATAGCAGAACCAACCTCCAGCAAAGAAAGCTTAGTAGCAGAGATCCTATCTACATTCAGAATGGGACTCAGTGTATTTCACTGATAAGAAGATGGGGAAAGTGGCACCAGAATTGAAAGGTTGTAATTGTAGGACATGGTAAGTGATTGCACATGTAGGGGGCTGGGACAGAGGGAATACCTTCAGAGATTACTTGCAACCAGGCAGTGTCAGTTTATAAAGCCAAGACAAAACAGAAGTCAGGATACCCTACCAGGCAGAAGGAATCAAAACTAGACTCAGCTGACCAAAAGGCTACAAGGCCACAAATGCCAAACTTTTTGCTCAGTGACTGCTGCTGTCAACTACAAAATAGGCTCCCTCCTGGTAAAGATAGCAGGTCACATATCTCAGTTACTGCTCAGGAAATAACCTGTCAGCACATCATCTCTGAACACAAAGGACAAGATAATTGTCCCACGTTCTGTCAGGCAGAAGTCCCAGTCATCTGCAGAAGTGGTAATATGGAACATGGTGTATTTGTATTAACATTATCTCTCTTGTCTCTGGCTTCAGTAGGAAAAATTTTGAAGACTGCAATAACACTTTTTAGTATTGGATGATTTCTTTAGTCTTTCTTAATGCAGGGGATGCATACCTAACTTTTGTAATTAATAATTAAGGTATATCTATGATAAATAAAATAACAATTTAAAATAATTTCTGGGAAAATGATGGGATTATAAACATGGAAAGAAACTTCCTGAAAACTGGTTTAAGAATACATTTAATCATATATTTTCAAAAAGTAATTTTATATATTAAGAGGTAAATTTTACATCTGTACCAAAATTACCCTGTCTTTTGCCCTCTCTTCTGAGAGAAACATTTCATTTTTTTGCAATATCTCTTCCTCGTGTCCTCCATCCTATATTTCTAGAGTCTCAAATATGCTCAGCCTCAAAATTAAGATGCTTTGAACTTCCGGGAAACACTACCCAGATAAAGGTGGCTTTCAAAAGAGATGTTTCTTATTGTCTATGTAATCACGCAGAGTTAAGCAGTCATTGTGGATTCTGCAGCTCTACAGCATCAAAAAGGATCCAGACTCTTCTTTTTTTTTTTTTTTTTTTTTTTTTTTGCTCACTCTGCAGTCCTCAGTGTGTTCACTTTTGTCCTCAGGCTTATTGCCGCACAGCTGCAAGACAGCGACTGTAGCTAAACTTCATGCCTACACACAACCAAAGACAGGAAGGAAGGAAGCAGGAGCAGAGCTCTCAATATCAATGTCTCCCTCTCTTTACCTGGGAACAAAAAACCCCCAGGAGCTTATCTTTATGCCTTATTATCCAGAAATGGGTGTCATGACCATTACTAGCTGCAAGATAAAGGGGGGTACTAAATATCTTACGTTTTGTATTTAACGTAAACACATTTGGGAAAAGGGTGGATTAAGAGTCCTCTTTGAACTCCAAATAGAGATCACGTATTTAAGTACTTTTAAAATATTTCCCAATAAAGAAGATAGATAATAACAGTAGCAATTTAAGAGCAAGGTAATATTTGGATACTATAAGATCAGCCAACAATGAGGCATATATGACAGTCTTCTGATGTGGCAGTTAAAAGCAGGAATTTATTTATTATTTATTTTATAAGCAGGAATTTAGATTTAATAAAATACCATTTATTTTTATATGTTTGCTATTTTTCAGATAAGATTAAACATGAGAGGAAAAAATTAAGGTTCTATAACAAGCTAGGATTAAAGAAATTTATCAAGAAAACTAAAAGAGTTCTTTTTTGGCCCTAAAGATTTACCTGCATGACCTAAAAAAGAAATGGAGATTTAGGCAAGTATGGAATACTGTGAAGGTAATGACTAAAAGGCTAATTAATGAATGAATAATAGTCTATTTAACTTTAACCTAAGTGTTTGTCTAACCACTACAATTTCTTGAAAAAGGAATTTAGGGAGTGACAAATTTGATCTTATGGTTGCACCTTAGTTGTTCTTAAGAATTCTTTTCTCTTTTTAAATTATTTTGCTTTAAGATCTGGGATCCACATGCAGAATGTACAGATTTGTTACACAGGTATACATGTGCCATGGTGGTTTGCTGTACCTATCAACCCGTCATCTAGGTTTTAAGCCCTACGTGCTTTAGGCATTTGTCCTAATGCTCTTCCTCCCCTTGCCCTTCACTCCCGACAGGCTCCAGTGTGTGATGTTCCCCTCCCTGTGTCCATGTCTTCTCATTGTTCAATTCTCATGTATGAGTGAGAACATGCAGTGTTTGGTTTTCTTTTCCTATGTTAGTTTGCTGATAATGATGGTTTCCAGCTTCATTCATGTCTCTGCAAAGGAAATGAACTCAGTCTTTTTTATGGCTGCATAGTATTTCATGGTATATATATATGTGCCACATTTTCTTTATCCAGTCTATCATTGATGGGCATTTGGGTTGGTTCCAAGTCTTCGCTATTGTAAATAGTACTGCCATAAACATAAGTATGCATGTGTTTTTATAGTAGAAAGATTTATAATCCTTTGGGTACATATCCAGTACAGACATTTGTTAAAGACTCTTTGAAATTCAAAAGAATCTTATGAAAAAAGTGAAGGCTAGAACTCAAACAGCATTACTTGGAGTTAGTACTGTTTTGTTCATTACGAATTATTTCACCAAGTGAATAATGAATTTCCTAAAATACCATTATTTTAATATCAATTTTAGGATTAAACACTCCATTATGACAGCTCATATCAGGACAGAAAGCTCAGAGGTGACAACCAATACTCAATTAGTGAGTGCATTGCTGGAAAATCCAACTTGTTTCTTTTGCAAAAGCTCTGAAAATCAGCATGTCTTTTTCTCTTGCAACCTTTCATCATTTTCTACAATAAGGCCAACTTTCCAGATAACCACTTAGTGAAACAAGAATCCCATATTTCTATGGTGGAGCTACTGTGGGTCTCATCCAACCTCCTGCCATGCTTGGGCCACTGACTGTTCAGGCACTTATGTCCAGCTTGCAAGGATGGAGCCATGGGATAGTGAAGTAGAATTTGAAAGCAGATGAGTATAATAGGAGCACTTACTCTGGCTTTCAGAATTTAGGCAGAGAAAAACAGGGACTGTCATAACTCAGTGAATTTTCACTATAATTAGGCTCCATAATTTTTAATAAACTGAATATTTAATTAGCCAGTTAGGAGGCTATTTTTCCTGTCTGGTTCATTGTTTGTGTATGTGCAACCACAGCAGAAATCACGGAAGTAGCAGCAGCACGAGGAGAACTCAGCCTCTAAAATGTATTAAGAGTATTTATCTCTGCAAAATAGAGGTAGTTGATAAAATAGCAAGGTTAAAGGGCAGGCACTTGCAGATCAAGCCTTTAAACAAACTTTCATTTTGAGGACATACCATAACTTAAATGGGTTCATTAAGGAGACACAAGGCATTTGAAAGTAATAAAGTTAGCCATGGTTTCAAACCAACACTGTAGGGAAACTAAACTTATTAGAAGAAAATCATGAAATCATCATAAAATAGTTGACCCATTACTTAGCAATGTACTCTATACATTGTAATGTGTATTATATATGTACATGTATTATATATTATGTACACATTATATACATATAATATATATATACACATACACACACATAAAAAATACATTGCTAAAGATGAGATAAGACAGTTACAGTGGCTATATCTTGCATTTCTCTTATCCATTATCCATCACCCTTTCTTCCAGACCTGAATTTTCTTTCAGGAAATCACCATTTCTCTTTCGTGGATATTTTATTGGGAGATGGTATTTGCCTTTCACTCTTTAAGCCAAAGAGATCATGTCTTCTCCTTCCCCATAGCAGCTACAGACAGAGTTGGCAAGTGATCTAGTCAGCCAAAAAGATTGTCTTTCCTAGGATTTGGATCTTGAGCTAGTGAAACAACAAGGTAAAGAAGAATACAGGATCTTCCATGTTTCTCTAGCATTACATATGTGTTCAGAGAAACATTTATGACACAAGAAACCTATGAAAGGAAAATAAATCTTGGGGCCCCCAAATCACTAAGCTAAAGGAAAAGTCAAGTTGGGAACCGCTTAGGGCCAACATGCCTCCCCTTCTATTTAAAGTCATCTCTCTGCTCATTGAGATAAATGCATACGTGATTGCCTCCTTTGGAGAGGCTAATCAGAAACTCAAAAGAATGCAACCATTTGTCTCTAATCCAACTGTGACCTGGAAGTCCCCTCCCTGCTGTGAGTCTTCCCACCTTTGCTTCAAGCTGTCCCGCCTTTCCAGATGGAACCAATGTTCATCCTACACATGCTGATTGATGTCTCATATCTCACTAAAATATATAAAACCAAACTGTGTTCTGACCATCTTACACACATGTCATTAGGACCTCCTGAGCCTGTGTTACAGGTGTGTGCCCTCGACCTTGGCAAAATAAACTTTCTAAATTAACTGAGACCTGTCTCAGATTTTCCAAGTTCACAAACCTAAAAATGCTGGATAAATATAGTTAAAAAACTGTATGATGGGGGTAGAAAAATATTTTTTTTTAATCTTCAGAAATTACAAAAAATACAATCCCCGAAGAGAAAGTGAGTGCTACAGTGATATTTGCCCTGGAGAACTCGGCCTAAAGTAGCAGGTTAATGCCAATGAACCATGCATAAAAGAGGGGATGAAAAGTCTGCACCATGAGTGGGAAGGAAAATTGGATCTGAACTATTTAGCCTTCACTGCATAAAGCTTGAACTTTCAAAGCATCACACTCATTGGATGAAGTAAATTTATACCATCCATTCAGAGAGAAATTGTTGGGATATGTAAACTGGAAGACGGATTTGAAGAAACTACACAGAATGAAGCACAAAGAATAACAGAAATGGAAAATAAAAAGAGAAGGTAATAAAGAAGACAGAGTAAAAATCAGATTGAACATATGCTTACTAAAAGGCCCACAGTAATTTCCAGACTTAAGAAATCTGAACAACGAAGAATAAAAAAATAACAATATACATCCAGAAATAGTAAAATACAATAAGGAAAATTTTTTTTCTTTTTTTGAGACGAAGTCTCACTCTGTTCCCAGGCTGGAGTATATTGGCACGATCTTGGCTCACTGCAACCTCCACCTCTCAGGTATAAGCAATTCTCCTGCCTCAGCCTCCCGAGTAGCAGGGACTACAGGCGCCCGCCACCATGCCTGGTTAATTTTTTATATTTTTAGTAGAGACGGGTTTTCACCATGTTGGCCAGGCTGGTCTTGAACTCCTGACCCTGTGATTTACCCGCCTCAGCCTCCCTAAGTGCTGGGATTACAGGCGTGAGCCACCACACCCGGCCTCCAGTGAGGAAAAATTTTAAAAAGTCACCATTAGAATATCACAGCTATAATTTTTACTCATGAGTGCTAAAATTACTGGGCAAAACATTAGGAGAAACAGTACACTTGCATGGCATGAAAATACTTCCCAAACTATATTTATTAAATATCCTGGTGCTTGTATTGCAAATTCTTTGATACTCCTGCCACCAGGAGTTTTATTTATTTCATTCCACTTGAGTATAAACTGGACCTGGTAACTCAATTCTAAACAATAGAGCATGGAAAGGGAGTAGTAGCTTTATACTGAAGAAACATGGCAAGTACTGTCTTAAACAAGTGATTGAAGTTAATATCACTAGTTATAAGTCATGTTGATATAGATTCCTGATACTAGATGATGAGAAAGATACTTCATCTGTGTGGTATTCTTCCCTAAAATCTGTAATCCCAGTGAAATCATAAACACTTTAGATACATCCAAATTGAGGGTAATTCTAAAAATGCTTTCCAGTGCTCTTTAAAATTATCAAGGTAAGGCATATGTGAGAAAAAAAAAAAATTAAAGTCTATAACCTAAGCTTCTACTTTAACAAACTAGAAAAAGAGCAAATAAAATTCAAACTAAGTAGAAGAAGATAAATTATATGAATTAGAGCAAAAATCAATGAATTTAGAAGCAGAAAATTGGTAAAGAAAGTCAACAAAATCAAAAGCTAGTTATTTGAAAAGATCAATAAAATTGAAGAGCCTGTAGCCAGGTTAACTAAAAAAAAAAGAGAGAAGATACAAATTACTAGTATCAGTAATGAAAAGCGGCTATGACAACTGCTATCATGAACATTAAAAAGGTAATAAAGAAATACCATGAACAACCCTATACTCACAAATATAACCTAAGTAAAATAAATAATTCCTTGAAAGATACAATATACTGAAACTCATATACACAGACATAAATAGGTAATATGAATAGGCTTATAGCTATTGAGGAGATTGGATCAATAATTAATAAACTTCCAAAACAGAAAGAACCAGGACCAGATAGACTCACTGGTTAATTCTACCAAACACTGAAGGAGGAAATTATACCAACTTTTTCCATCTCTTCCAGAAGATGGAAGCAGATGAATACTTTCCAACTCATTTGATGAGGCCATAATTCCCGTATTACCAAAACCAGACAAAGACATTGAAAGAAAGGAAAATTACAGATCAATATTTCTTATGAACACAGATGATAAGATTTTTAAGAAAATGTTAACAAAACTAATTGAATAAAGTATAAAAAGAATTATATACTAATTCTTTTAGGATATAAATAATTTTATTATAAATATTTATAAATAAAGCTACTAAGAATCAAGTAGATTTACCCCAGGTATGTAAACCTGGTTCAGCCTTCAAAAATCAATTAATACAATCCATCACATCAATAGGCTAAAGAAGAAAAATCACACGATAACTTTAAAAGAAAAAGCATTTGACAAAATCTTACACCCATTCATAGTAAGAACTCTCAGCAAGGTAGGAATAGAGGGGACCTTTCTCAACTAGATAAAGAACATCCACAAAACGCCTACAATTAACATCATACTTAACGGAGACAAACTAGATCTCTTCCCACTAAGATCAGGAAGAAGGCAAGATGTCCACTCTTGCCACTAGTGAATGTAATAAACAAGAAAAGGAAATAAAAACCATTCAGACTTGGAAGGAAGATTAAAAATCTCTTTGTAGATGTCTATGTAGAAAATAGCAAAGAATCAATTTAAAAAGTCCTGGAACTACTAATGATAGGAAGCTTGTAGGATACAACTCAAATCTTTTGATTTCTTACATACTAGCAATGAAAAGCTGAAATTTTAAATTAAAAACACTATGCCATTAACATGAGCACCAAAAAGGAGATACTTAGGATAAATCTAAAAATAATATTTAGAAGATCCATATGAAGAAAATTACAAAATTCTGATGACAGAATTCAAAGAAAATCTACATAAATGGAGAGAGAGTTCCGGTGTCTAGATAGGACTCAGTATGGTCAGGATGTCAGTCCTTCCCAACCTGATGTACAATCAAGTTAATATTTAATACAATCCCTATCAAAATCCCAGCCAGGTATTTTGGGTATTTGCCAATTGACCCTAAACTTAATATGGAAAAGCAAAAGACCCAGAATACTTAATACAATATTGAATGACAAAATTAGAGGACTGACACTACCTGACTTCAAGTCTTACTATAAAGCTACAGTAATCATGACAGTGTTGTGTTTGTGAAAGAATTTACATAAAGTATAAGAAATTGTGAAAAGTTGTCACATTTTGAAAGACACTATGAAGACATGATAACTAAATGCAATGTGATATTCTGGAAATTAGATATTAGAAACAGATATTAGAAATTGATATTAGAAAACAGAAATTAATAGAAAACTGGTGAAATTTGAACAGTCTACAGTTACCTTGCACCAATGCTAATTAATTAGTTTTGCGAATATACCATGATAATGTAAGATGTTAATTTTAAGGGAAACTGGTAGAAAGGTATGTGGGAACTTTACTATCTGTACTATCATTGAATCTCTTCTGTAAACACAAAATTATTTTAATATAAAAATTTTTTTAAAAGTTTCTAGGTCAAATGTCTCTCATGTACAAACATACAAAAGTCCTAATAAAATTTTAGCAAGGCAAAATTCACGATTACAGAGGAAAGATACTATTCCATGCCCAAATTAGATCCATTTCAGGAATACAAGATTATTTTAACATTAAATAATCTATTAATTTTCTAATTCATCTTATTTACAGATTAAAAGGAAAATTAAATATAAGCTTCTCAACAGATAGAAATCCAATAGGAATTCATGATATAATTTCTTACCCAAACCAGGAATAAAAGGGAACATCTTTAATTTGACATAGCACATTCACAAGAATTTACCGCAAATGTGATACTCAAATGTAAAATGTTACAAGCCTTACTTTAAAATAGGATAATAGCAACAAGGATAAACACTAACAACACTTCTCTTTAGCGTTGCCTTGGTTATTGTAACCAGCACATTAATTAAAAGCATAAAGATGAAAAAAGAAACAAAAAAAAATGGACAAACTGCAATGAACTCAGAGCAAAGATTAAGAATAAATAGTGTATTCTGAAAGAAAAAAGAAATAATAGTTACGAAAATTTTCCTTACCGGTTATCATGGCATTTTAAATTTAGAATAATTAAGATGCATAGTAAAATAATAGAGACAGACATATAGACTATTGGAACAAAAGACAAATTTTTACTCAGACAATGCATTTATACTTGATTATATATCTGGCTATGTACATCATCATGTGTAAAAAAACTTTTTATTTAAACAATTATTAAAAAGTTTTTATATAGTTGGTTAGGCATACGAAGTGAATGAAAATTAAAGTCTTATCTCAATATACGAAAAAAATTCAAATAGTTAAGACTTTAAATGAGAAAGACAAATTAATTAATTTGTTTATTTATTTAGAGACCGAGTCTCATTCTGTCGCCTAGGTTGGAGTGTAGTGGTGCAATCTCAGCTCACTGCAACCTCCCCTCCCCGGGTTCAAGCGATTCGCCATCACACCTGGCTAATTTTTTGTATTTTTAGTAGAGATGGGGTTGCACCGTGTTAGCCAGGATGGTCTTGATCTCCTGACCTCGTGATCTGCCCGCCTCGGCCTCCCAAAGTGCTGGGATTATAGATGTGAGCCATCATGTCTGGCAAAACTTGAAAACTTTAAAGGGTAATGTAGAATAATATTTTTAAGTCCTCAGTAGAACGAAGGATATAAAACCACAAACCTCGAAATTTTCTTTATCAATAACATCATAAAAGGAATGAAAAGGAAATCTAAACTAAGAAAAGATGAAATACATACAACCCATAGTATCCAGAAAAATAAAAACAACCCCAAAGAAAAATGGATCAATGTTGAACTGGTATTTCAAAGAAGTGAAAAAAAAGGTAGTGGCAAACATATGGGGGAAAAGAGCTCAATCTCATAGGGAATCAAGGAATGCAAATCGAAAACATGATATCATTTAGATATATCTCATTTACACATTGACCAACAATTCAAAAAGTCTAAGTCTATAGAAGATCGTTAAACATCTGAACTCCTCCTTCACACCTCGTGGGAGTAGAAAATCAGAAAACCTTTTGGAAAACAATTTGGTATGACCTCGCAAATCTGAACAGTCACAGAACCCATGGCCCTGTCCTTCAGTCCCAAGCATGTATCCTAGAAAGCTTTTGCAACATATGCACCAGGATTAAATTGTTTGTAGTAGCTTTCTACGTAACAGAGAAAAAGAGAATGAGAAGGAACACAGATATGTCCTAATAATCCATATGCTCATCAGTAGTACAGTAAATATATTTTGATACATTTATATAATGGGGTAAAGCATACATATCTTGAAAACAAAATGTGCAAAAAGCAAGTTGCAGAGGATTAAAAAATAAAATTTGATCCTACAATAAAACAACATAATACTCAAGTGTATACACACACACCACTCACATATAAACCATACACACACACACTTAAGTATTATGTTGTATTAGGTGTGTAACAAAAGTAGAACAACAGGCATAAAAACGAGCAATACAAATTTCAGAGCAGTGATTAAGTAAGAATGGGGAGAGAGGGCCATGCAGTAAGGTTAAGCATATAGATATTTACTTCATTTATTATTAGTAGTAGTATTTTAAGTACATATATGTTATATCTACTCTTGTATTTGATATATATTTCCTAGTTTTCAAAGGTTCAAAACAAAACATTTCAGTCATATGAGCTTTTGTGGTTCTGGCTCCTCTCCCTTCTGCCTCTCCCTGGTGGCGCACGCAACCTCACATGCCTGCCTTTCACATGCAGGCTCACCCTCAGCCCGCCTCTAACCCCCTCTATGTAAAAGCCCTGATTTCGGCTAGCCAAGTTAATTTCTCTTGATTCCCCCCAAGAATCTCTTCTGAAATGCAACATAAACATAATCTTTCCAACTTAGAATGACAAAAACTATCTCCCTAGGTATTTAAGTTATTAGCTGTATTACTTTTGTTTCATTAATAGTAGTTTTATTGATTTTAGATCATATGCATGCACATATCAAATTTGAGCTTCTTTTGCTGATTTCTATAAAAGAATTTGTACAAAACAGTGTTGATAATAATGTATCCAACATATAGGGACACAGGAAAAACTGAAAAGAATAATGAAAAAAAGGTGAAGCAAACAGTCAACCCTGTTTTCTCAAGTGGACTCTGCATTCGGCTCATGATTCAATCTTTAATCCTATGTTGCCTTCCTTCCACCATCCTGATCTAAAATCCCCTTAAGCAAAATATAATTAGCACAAGGAGCCAACTGAAAGGAAATAAACATATATGATTTTAAATTCTGATGGCCCCTTATACTTTTCTAGGAGCTTGCATGGTAAAGTCTTCCTGTTCTTGAAGTAGACAGTTTAGCTACTGACTGTTTTACAAATCAGGAAGTCAAGGTCCAGATAGGTTAAAAGATTCATCTGAGGTTATACAGCAATTATCAATGACAACTCTGACACCGATGCTACAGATTCAGAGAGGACTACCTTATTCTTTAAAAGGGAAAATATATATAAAGCCCTTGTTACAATAGTGGACACCTTAATATTTGCCTTAATAAATAAAGGCAAATATTCTCTCTCTTATCCCTTGCACTTTGCCTCACTTATCAATTCCATGCAACTGATTATTCTGAGCTATAAATCTAAAGTCTCAGCAAGAATGTTCAGTGAACAGTATCCAAAGTCACATAGCGGCTTTTCCTATCCTGACCCAATTAAATGTATTTTGCCAATATGTCACTTATTAATTATTACTACACTAAGATTATCACATAATCCCACACTCCAAGCAAATAATAAAAATTGTCACATACCTAAAGGGTTGGAAAAAAAACCAGATTTTAAGCAATACATAGACACAGTGTCCAGATACTTCACTAAATATTTTTGAAGATTCCATCTGGAATCACAGATAGTGGACAGACCACAAAACTGGCCATCAGCCACCTGGATTTTGTGTTCTGTAGTTTGACTTTCAGCAAATCACATAACTTCCCTGAGTCTCAGCTTCCTCATCTAAAGACAGACAGTTTAACTAGATATTCAATAAGGTCCTTCCCTGTTCTGAGTCTTCTTTTATTTTATTTTTTAAACTGCCACCAATTTATAGTATCTTCTTGTTACTGCCAATATAGAAAGCCAAATGACAGCTTCAATGCTGGGGTTTCTCAATAATGCACTTTATGCTATAGCACAGAAGGGCTTAGTGAATCGGTGATGGTGCCAAAATTACCATTTACGGCTGTGCTTAATCCATTGTTTTTCTAGTAAGCCATACTGCCTTATACCGCCTCCACTTAACAATAAAACAAGATTTAAAGGCCAAAACTGCTTGATTTCATACTGGCATATGCAAGGGTAAAATTGAAAGATGGTACTATAAAGTCATCTTACCATAACAACCATTGAGTACTTACGCTCTGCGAAAAATGTGTACTTGTCTGCCCTTGCCAGACAGATAGCAGTATTTGATTCAAAGGATTATAGTGAAGTTAAAAAAAGAAAAAGGAATTAAAGACTGGTTGTCCATATGTCTGAAAGCTCTGCATACAAAAGTATATTATGGAACAGCACTCACTAGAAAAAGAACAGTAAAAGTAAGAGATTTAATAAGCAATGAGCTTAAAACTAGGCTGAAAGAAAAGTTAATTGAAGTCTAACTTATCTCTTTCTGGACCCTAAATTACTAACCAAAAAAAAAATTAGCTAACAGTTACTGAGCCTGTGTGTCAGGCACAACAGTAAGCATTTTTTATGTATGAATTCACTTAATCCTCACAAGAGCCCTCTGAATTGAATACTATTAATATTCCCAGTTTATAGATGAAGACACAGAGATTTAAAGTTATATAACTAGTACAGAGCAGAACAGGAAGCAAGAATAGTTTCTGTTAAACATGTGACCTTCTTCCTGCATGTAAAATCGTCATGTTAATAATTTTTACATGTGATTTTCATATATTCATAAAGGAGTGCATGTTGAAGTATGCACTCTTTAATGATGTAAAATAAAAATTATTAAGAACTAAAAATAAGTTTTATCATTATAGTATCTGGAAAATGTTACATATCATTTGTGTGTGTGACATTAACTATTTTAAATAAAGATATATTGACTTAAAAAATTAGACTTGTTCCACAAATATGAACAAGTCAGTTTTTAGTCATGATTCTAAAGATATTTTTATGTGATATTGTAACTTGATATTAGAATATGTAAGTGGCTCCAGTCATCTTTAACACTTCTAATTATTCAGAGAGATGACATAATATCTTCTGATAAATTCTGATTTGCTATTTTCCCACTAGCTGTTTTTTTAAATTGACAAACTCTAAATTTTAATTTGATCTAGGATGAGAATAAATGAAAATGGTTGATTCTCATCTGCAAACTGTGACACTGGTGATGAAGTTCATAAAAATAAAAAGTATTGCATTTTATTGATCTAAAGACTTAAGTTTCATTTTTAGTTTATTTCCTGAGAATTCATTTTCTGACATTTTCTAAAACATATCCTTTGCAAATACACAAATGGAGAACATTAGTTTCTTAAATAATGTTTACTAGCTGAGACTGAACTTCCTTGTCAAATGTGCCAAGAAATGCAGGCTGCTGCTTAGCTCCATTAAGCAGCCACCCTCTGCTGGTTTAAATGTTTTCCAGAGTGGACACTAGCGCCTGAGGCATACCTGGAAGAGACGTTGACAGGGTTGCCATACTGTCACCCTAATTTGCAAGACCAAAGTCTCATTTGAGCAGGGTTTTCATTGAAGCATAATATCTAAAACATATCTTTGTTTATACTGTAGGTGGCAGGATTTTTATGCTTTAAACATTTTGCTATAACCCTGCATTTTCTTGCAAATGAAATATACGGTGCCATCAGATAACATTTTATGAAAATATTTATATGGTTCCAGAAAGAATAGCCAGGCCCTGAAGGTGGGTGCTTTTTGTTCTTGGTATTGTTCATAAACTAATATACACTGTTTGATATAATCATATTTCACCTTTGGTTTAACTTTTTCTCTTTGTTCTGCAAATTCGGTATTTTTCTAAATTTTGAGATTCAATAAATTAAAAGCATTAAATATTGAAACTTAAAAACAGAATTCACTCCTGTTTAAGATTTGAAAATGGGTATATCTGCATTGCATTCAATACTCCAAATGAATTTATTTCAAAGACTTTTGAGTAAGGAATATATATTCCTGAAAGAGGGTATCATTTTTAACCATTAATAATTGAAAAAAAAATAGCAATTTAAAAACAAAACCAAAAACTTACCAATTATTTACAAGCTTATGGAATTCTGAATCTTAATATTTTTATTTTGGCTTCCAGTAGTACAAAATGCTTCCATTCACATTTGATATACTTATATTTAAAATCATCACTATTTTTTCATAATATATGAAAACATTTTTATCATGTCTTTTTAAAAGCAAATTGCATCAATGAAGACAATTTTCTTGGCTAGCCGTTGTAAAGGCTAATTTGCTTATATTACAAACATCTATAAAAATTCATGTTTTATTATATCTCTAAAATGAAATTAATCAGGGTGACTTGAAGTTCATCAGGATACTTTGGCTTCTTCTTAAATTGAAGTTGACATATGCTCTTCCTTAATATCTGTTTCTTATTCTACTTAAGGGAAATGGCAAATTATCTAAAAGTTAACTCAAATAGCTTAATATGCTACTTCAGCCTTTACATTTCTTCTACTGGGTCCATATTCTCAACTAATTCAAAGAGTTCTCTGTACAAATTCCTACATTTACCAACAGTAAAATGGCTATCACCCACGTCTGCTTAAGATGAACCACTAATCTGTTTTGTACAAATGTGTTTATGCAGGCATTTTAGAGGAAATTTTATCTCTCTTTAGGTAAAGTTTATGAACCTTTCTCAGTAAAAACGTGAGACCTAGAACGATGTATACTCTGCTCTTATTTGAAATGCTTCATGAGTTTTTTCACCGAAAGTTTACCTCAGTGTTTAAAATCATTATGTGTCAGCATAGCAGTTACACACACAGACATACAAATAGACCCTTCTAATAACACTTTTTTTTTTTTTTTTTTTTGGTCTCTGGAGCTCAAAATTCTATCATTAAGGTTACATTCCGGGCCGGCGCCATGGCTCTCACCTGTAATCCTAGCACTTTGGGAGGCCGAGGCGAGCAGATCACGCGGTCAGGAGATCAAGACCATCCTGGCTAACTCGGTGAAACCCCATCTCTACTAAAAATACAAAAAATTAGCCGGGCGCGGTGGCGGGCGCCTGTAGTCCCAGCTACTCGGAGGCTGAGGCAGGAGAATGGCGTGAACCCGGGAGGCGGAGCTTGCAGTGAGCGGAGATTGCGCCACCGCACTCCAGCCTGGGCGACAGAGCGAGACTCCGTCTCAAAGGTTAGATTCCAACCTTATATAGAAAAGGAAACTGGGGCCGGGCGCGATGGCTCACGCCTGTAATCCCAGCACTTTGGGAGGCCGAGACCGGTGGATCAGGAGGTCAGGAGATCGAGACCATCCTGGCTAACACGGTGAAAGCTCGTCTCTACAAAAAAATACAAAAAACTAGCCGGGCGAGTGGCGGGCGCCTGTAGTCCCTGCTACTCGGGAGGCTGAGGCAGGAGAATGGCGTAAACCCGGGAGGCGGAGCTTGCAGTGAGCTGAGATCGCGCCACTGCACTCCAGCCTGGGCGACAGAGCGAGACTCCGTCTCAAAAAAAAAAAAAAAAGAAAAAAGAAAAAGAAAAGGAAACTGGGTAACTAGGGACAAAAAATAATATCCTCGGCCAAGTGCAATGGCTCACGCCTGTAATCCCAACACTTTGGGAGGCCGAGGCAGGCGGATCACGAGGTCAGGAGTTCGAGACCAGCCTGGCCAACATGGTGAAACCCCCATCTCTACTAAAGATACAAAAAAAAAATAGCTGGGCGTGGTGATGTGAGCCTGTAATCCCAGCTACTCGGGAAGCTGAGGTGGGAAAATCACTCGAAATGAATGAAGTGAAGATTTCATTCATATCTTCGGAATAAATTCATTTGGAGTATTGGATTCAATGCAGATATACCCATTTTCAAATCTTAAACAGGAGTGAATTCTGTTTTTAAGTTTCAATATTTAATGCTTTAATTTATTGAATCTCAAAATTTAGAAGCGGAGATTGCACCACCACACTCCAGCCTGGGCAACAGGGTGAGACTCCATCTCAAAAAAAAAAAAAAAAAAAAAAAAGGTAAAAATAATATTCTCAATTGCCTTTCTTAGAATAATTTTTACATTTTTTTTTTTTCTTGCAAACATCAGATACTAAGCCTTTGGTACTATCTTTCAAGACTTTACCACTCTCTAGTCTGCAACATATTTACGTAGTAAACTGTGATTGACAGAAAAGAAGAAATCTGAAGCCCACAGAGGTTGATTTATCCAACATCATATGGACAAAGCCTGGCTCTCCTAATTCTAAATTTAGTTCCGTACCCCACCACCACCCATCTTTGCACCCTATTTCTGTAAATTGCTTTTATTTGGGCAATAATAGATGATAATTTGTCTGGAAAACTGGGTACATTCCATCAAGTCTGTCTTTAAATTTGGCCTATATTCCTTGGAAATCTATGCTATGCTAAATTCAGTTTCTAGAATGTTTTATTCTGTGTTCATCATGCCTGAAGAGGGTAACATAAAAAAGCCAATATTTATTTCCCATTATTCTAGGCCATATTCCAGTAGAGCAATCATATTGGTTTATATATAATGTAACTCTTACTTTTGGAAGTCGAATTAATTCACTTTTTCCTAATTGTTGTCCTAAATGCAATAATACGCCACATCCTATCATAGTGTAGGCATAGTGTATTCCAGAATCACTAGAATAAAGTAACTATATGCCCACCTTATGTAGAATATTTGAGGCATATATATCCAAAGAAGGCTGATGCTTTACAGATCATGGAGAGCAAATCACTTGTTAGGAACCAAGTATCCAAACACATAGATAGCTATCTTCAAAATTGTCTTGGTTAAAAGAATGACAGAAATCAGAGTTTGTTGCTCTTATGGTCACTTTAGGTTTTCAGCATTTTTTTTCTATGGTAAGTTACACTAGCTAAAAGTGGCATAGAGAGTTAGAGAGAATCACGGCCAGGTGTAAGGCAAAGCTGAATAGCTGAGCTTCTGAAGCCTTTGTGGCTAAACTTTTCATTTTTAACATATAGTAGTCAGTACAGGAATCAGAAGGTGGAATCATCTGCAGCTATCCGCTTATACAGAGTACATGACAGTGATCCAAACAGCCACAAGAATAATCAGTCCTAACAGTAGCATGGTGCTTTATCTCACTTAGTACAGTGACAGGAGTTTGACTCACAAACTCCAGCAGAACCCCACCATGTGTGATGTGTATTCAACCTGCAATGGTGACATACGGCAATACATTAGGCACACAGTAATGCCAGAAGTTTTAATATTAGACTCAGAAAGATAGCATAACTAAAAATTTCTACATGGGGCTCCTATATGCATAGAGCTCTTGCATATGGAGAAGGAATATGGGATAATAATTTTTCTTTTTAACTTTGTTCCCTGATATTTACTCTATGGGGGAATTTCAGGGTCCTGACTTTTAACTTCTCCCAACTCCTGACCCTTACGTAGATAAGAAGACTTTTTAAAAGCCATGTTCTATCTTCTAAATTTTGGGTTTTGGTAGATCACTTGCTACTTGAGTAATAGCAGATAAAGTATAGCTAAATGTAGTTTAATGTTGTAATTATGTAAAAATTACAACTAAACAAAGCTGCTACATATCACTATTAAGGGTGCGCCTAAGAGCTTTTGTAGTTATAATAATTAGCCACATATAAGCTATTTTAGTAATTATTATAATTATTTTCATCTAATTAATTGAAATAGATTTTCCTCATTTTTTAGTACTCTAGTATCTAAAAAGTGAGTGCTTAATTCTGCTTAATATTCATGACACACTCTCCTGACTCGCTTGTGTGGCTGGTCTCCTTTCCCAGCTCCCAGTCCCATTCAGTTAAAGGTAAAGTTTCCAAATCCTAAAATTTCCTACATCTCACTATGTAATTAGGCCTGTGGTAATTATCAGGTACATACCTAACTTGCCTGCAACAATCTTTCCTAGAAATTTTTGAGCAGTGATTTTAGATGTTTCATGATTTCTTTCCCAATCTACAAATTTGTGTTTGTGTGTCTGTATGTGTGTGTTGTGTTGTGTGTGTGTGTAAATACACTGAGGGGGAGTATATATGAAGACTGTCATAACAATCAGAGGGTTATAAACCTTAGAAACTCTGAGTCCACGATTGCAGATTCTTTTTTTTTTTTTTTTTTTTTTTTTAGACAGAGTCTCACTCTGTCACCAGGTTGGAGTGCAGTGGGACAATATTGGCTCACTGCAATCTCCGCCTCCCAGGTTCAAGAGATTCCCCTGCCTCAGCCTCCCGAGTAGCTGGGACTACTGGTGTGCACCATCAGGCCCGGCTAATTTTTTGTATTTTAGTAGAGACAGGGTTTCACCATATTGGCCAGGATGATCTCAAGCTCCTGACTTTTCAATCCTCTGGCCTCGGCCTCCCAAAGTGCTGGGATTAGGATGTGAACCACAGCACCCAGTGGGATTGCAGATTCTTTAAACCACCACCAATTGCTAGACAGAAGAAAGAAGGCGAAAGAACTAATGTTACAGGTGTGAAGAGGTGAGGAGGGAGCTCAAACATATTACTTGCTGAAATTCTTAGATACAGACCTTGACTATGATGGACTTTAAAATGAAATCACACCAATCATAACTTCACCATTACCAGATGAAGGAAAAGGAAGATAGTCTAGATTGAGAAAAGAGTGTATCTTCCCCCTTCCTTATTTAAAATAATAAAACCTATCATTTACGGAGCTCTTCCTATGGGCTGGCCATTCCCATAAAACTCTGCATGGCAGATAACCTTCAGTTCTGACAAAAAGTCCTATGATATGGGTATTACTATCTTTGAAGCTCAAATAAGGTTAAAACCGCTACTAAGATAGAGAGCTAATAAGTGATCACTCTGGATGATTCTTATGCCTAAGATTTGCTTCTGTTTCATAGTGTTTGTGGGAGGATTAAATGAGAGTTTCCAATGAACTTACCAACTCTTCACCATGGTTTCCCACTTTGCCAATGTCATCTTCCTTTTATTCAAGTAGGCTGCAATTGCATTAACTTTGTTTTCAGACTCTAAAGCTGGGAGATAAAACACTGTGTTCCCAAGGCCTTTGCTGCTGCTGATCTTCTGTCTAGAGTTATCTTCTCCCAGCTTGTACAGTATCTGACTCCTTCTCCTCTTAACTCTCATCCTAAATGTCATCCACTCTGAGAGGCCTTCTCTGACCATGTATCTATAGCTTCTACAACTGTTTGCATAAGTGGTGACTTCTTTACTTGATTACTTATTATTTGTCCTTCTCCCAAGCCTTGGGGCTTGAGGGTAGCTGTTCATCTCCAGCAATTGCCATGATAATGACATAAAGACACTCAACACCTAAGTGAATGAGTATATGCAGTAAAGCGTAAAAGCCAGATTCAGAGCCTGGTACACATTTCACTTGTTACATCTTAAACCCCTCTATTCTCTAATAACTACAAGAAGGCAAACGGGTCAGAAAAATAATGAATACTCAAATATTTCCCTTGTCTACAACGTGAATTTGGTAAAATGGGAGGCCCTCAGATTTCTTTGCTCTATTTTAATTCCTGAGTATGAGACATACAAATTGTCTCATCCTCCCTGGCCCAGAAAATTCAGGTCTAACAGGGAATTGAATTAAAAATAAATATACTCATACATACATACATAGGATTACCAGTGTATGCAGGCTATTTAGCCTTCACCAGTCATAGGAAACATCTCAGCAGGGGCCCGTGTTCCATCATAGCTCACATGTTCTTCCCTGTAAATTGAGAGCTTCCCTGTATATCTGGGAGCTGCACAGATAACATGAATGAGTGAAGTTGGCCCAGGGACAGGATTGAGCACAAGACTAGATGTCCTAGATAAAGAAGGCAGCTCCACCCCAGCTTTAGCGAATTCATAAGTGATGATGCCATGATGAAATAAGGTCCAAGGTTGCCAAATGTATCTTTTTTTTAAAAAAAAAAAGGCTCGAAATTAGATTTGTATACAAAATCTTTCTAGTTATAGGTAGCAAAAATTAATTTAAAAATTTTAAAATATCATGTGTGGAAAACATCTATGTGATTATGCTCTCATTGACCATCAGTTCCTAATTACCACTATCCGATATCATTCTTTTCTCCTTTTCTTCTTCTTTTCCCTCAAGGGGACATTCTTGAAGTATGGCAGAGAAAACTCTAAAGTCAAATATACTTTGACAAGATCTCAATTTCCTGCAATTACAATATAGAATCTTCAATAAGTTTTTCAACTTCTCCAAGCTTCAATATCTTATAAAATATCACATATTATTGATTTAATAAAATGGAGTCAAACTTCACAGGTACTAACATTTCAATAATAATTAGTTATATAAAAAAGCAATTAATTTAATGTTCAAACTGTTTTTTACAAGATTGAACACAATACTTATACGTAAATTTCAAGCCAATCTTTAGCATCACTGGGATAAAAGGCACAAGAATAAAAAACAGTAAAAATCCAGTTTTTAAAAAATCATATCATAATTAAGCATCTGCTTTTGCACTCAGTTATGTCTGTCAGTGTGAAAATAAGTCCCCTTTAAAATAGAAGGAAAGTGACAGTTCTTAGAAAGAAACTTACGATGTGTGGTGGGTTACTTTTTCACTTTTTCATGGACTTATCCCTTCGTCTCCAAGAAGATATGGAAAAAACTGAAGGAGGCAAAGGTTAAATTTTTCAAGGGTAATAGTACACCCTGGTTATTTATTTACTAATAAATTTTATTGAAGATAGCTTATTGTTCCTTTTTTTTTCCTCTACTAGAAGTAATTTTTCTCCTACAAATGATTTTTAAGTAAATACCAGTTTTACTAAGGTTTCCAGACTCCCAAGTCTAACGCCACAATCCCTGATGACTAAAGAATGCATCTTCTATCCTGGTCCCATTTCATTGTTAATGACAGCTGACTGAAATTAGGTCAAAATATGGACCAGCGATGTAAAACAGATTTTGTATATCCTGCCTCTAGTATCTACAACAACCATGCAAGGCTGGTCTTATACCCATTTTATGAACAACAAAAGTCACAAAGGAGTTGAATGACAAGTATTAAAGGGCTCTGTGTTTATTAAAGGGCTCTCCCTTTCCTCTGGAACCAATCCAGAGGAAAGGGGCTCTAAAAGTCTGACTTCTCGTGTGTGCGTGTGTGTGTGTAAATAAGTGCTATGGTTTGAACACTGATAGAAACTTGGTTTTGTTTATATACACTTGCTAATTCTTTCTGGTATTTCAGATTTATGCTGCAAAGACTATTTTCAACCTGCTTATTTCTCAGGCCAGATGTTACAGAGAAGGATGAGGCTCATAAAAGGCAACAGGTTAAAAATTTCTTGTTAACTGAGATTCTGACCTAAGGAGAAATTATTCTCTAATATTTCATCCTCACAACAAAGGTAACAAGTTTATTCTCTTAGGAACTGGAAAAGCTGAAGCCCATGTTTCCTACAACATGATAAAAATCTAAAACATGAAGGCAAATAAACAATACTATCTGAAGCCAGTCTGAAAAGATTTTAAAGTCAGTCACCCCTTTATTCCCTTCATCTTAACATCACAACCTTAACATCATATTGATAAGTTCTTGAAAACCGCAACTTTAACAAAACCAATTTTAACACAGGTTAATTGATATAAACAAGAGTTAAGTTCCCACGGTATGTTTCTGGTCACAAAAATAACAACAAATTTCTAAATAAGACGAAGAGACCTTTGATAATGAGTATTGAAATGAATGTGAGCTATACAGACCGTTAAGAAAGACAAACAAAAACAAGTAAAATAATGGTTTACCCAATTTTTGGTGAATCAGTGAGTGACAGTGGTGGTAGAGGTGGTGGGTTAAATCTAAGAATGAATATTTGCAAAAATAAAAATTGCGAAGAGCAGCTCTTCTATCATGCAGTTCAAAAACAATCACGAACAGGGTGGGCTTCCTGAGCACTTTTGTACTGCATCATTTTATGTAGTGCATTTGTGGGATTATTGTCTACTTTATGAACATTTATTTTATAGTAATATATATTGATTAACTCATTAATTTTTAAATTCCAGTTCTGGGTCGCAGGTGGCTGGAGCCTATCCCAGAAACTCAGTGCACAAGGAGGGAACCAGCCCTGAACAGGACACCATTCCATCACACACAGCGAATACTAAACACACACCCACACTCACCCTGATTGGGACAATGTAGACATGCCAGGTAACCTAATGTGCACATCTCGGGGATTTGGGAGCAAACCAGAGTACCAGGAGAAAACCCCTATAGACATGGGAGATTGTGCAAATTCCACACAGACAGTGGCCCTGGTGGGAATTGATTTTTTCCCCCATCATTGTTTGTAACAGGAGTTGAGCAAAATGACAATATTCAAGGACCTGCTATATTTAATTTCTAATATTTACTTAAAATTTCAGTTATCCAGTTGACAAATAATTATTTTTAAAACAATTAATGTAAATTTAACCTGTTGTCTAGATTGCCAAAACCTATGAACTCTTCTCAATAGCCGGTTACGGCAGAATAAAATTTAGACAAAACATTTACTTTAAAAGAATTGAATAGCAGACTAATTAATGATCTTAAAAGCACTCATAAGATAGATGAAAGTTCATAAAATGCACACATATTCAAAAACAAATTAGTTCAGTTTCATATTACATTCAAAATATAATTTTTTTCTGACATTCATGCTTATATCAAATATAAGTAAAATATTATTAACATAGTCTGACGATCAGTTAGACAATAAGATAAAATACAAATTTCAAGTTTGGAAACTTAATGCAAGTTTAATACATTAAAATACAGAGAAAATGGTGATGTTTCTAAAAGTACTCCTTTGTTCAGTATCTGATGGCCAGCACATGCCTTTCAATAATTTTTTTCCACAAACTAAATTTATGGTTAGTCAAGTTTTGCCATTTCTACATAATTCCTAGCTTATCTGGGGTTGTTTATGGTACAATTTTCATAGAAATACTTACAAAAAGAAATTTTAAGCCAGACACAGTGGCTCACACTTGTAATCCCAGCACTTTGGGAGGCCGAGGGGGTGAATAATGAGGTCAGGAGTTTGAGACCAGCCTGGCCAACATAGTGAATCCTGTCTCTACTAAAAATACAAAAGATTAGCTGAGCATGGTGGCAGGCACCTATAATCCCAACTATGTGGGAGGCTGAGGCAGGAGAATTGTTTGAACGCAGGAGGTGGAGGTTGCAGTGAGCCCAGATCACACCACTGCACTCCAGTCTGGATGACAGTGCAAGACTCCGTCTCAAAAAGAAAAAAAAAAAAAAAGAAAGAAAAGAAAAGAAATTTTATAACTTCTTTTTATCAGATTAGTGTGATGTCAGTGACACAAATAGTAAAGGAATGCATGGTGATTTATTTCTATGGTGTTTTGTAGGAAAGGATATTTGAATTTTCTGTCAAGGTTATGAAAATGATCTCTGAAAACTCTCAACAATTTTCATTAAATAAATCAATAACAGTAATATTTAATTGCATTCACTAATAGATTCTCCTTTTATTTTATAAAGTCGGATATTTATTAAATAAGTGCATGCCAGCAACTATATGGACAAAAGACAAAGCAAAATATAAAAGAGGTGGAAAGCATTATGGTATGTGGTTGAAAACATTGCTTGAAAGTTTTAAAATAACCTGCAGAGCCCCAACTCCTTGTACAGGACCTTACTTATTTTGCCCACGAAGCTTTATTTTCAAAATGAAGCTTCCTTTGCAGCTGGCCCAGTGGGATAGCAGGGTTTTTAACTTGCCCTTTGTCCCTGGATCAACCAAGCCATCTATGAATAGTTAGTGCAATCAGCTGAGTAAGATCATTTGCAGGTGGAGTTGCTGGGAGATATATATGTGTGTATGTGTGCGCTAATTTGGATAAGTGAGATTGTGTTCTAAATTTAATGCATACTCTATATTCCCAACGGTCAGTAACAATCTCTCCACCTATGTGAAGGTCTTTGAGACAAGTGCACCTATCTTTCTTTGTATTCTGCCATTGTCATCCATAGATACCAATTACTCTGGTCTTCCCTCATTTTGATCTGATTGCTCTCAGCTCTCTGTGCACGCCAAGCTTCCTCTCCAGTATCCATATACCACATGTTTTTCCTCATCCACGCTATTGCTCAAATCCATGCCCTCTAAGTGAAACTTTATTTCCATGTTTCTAGATCATCCCTATTCTCCAACAACTAGATTAACCACCTCTTCTAAAAATTCTTCCATGCTTAGATGAAAGTGATCTCACCCTCTCTGAGTGGTTCCCAAGTTTTAGTATGCACATGTAAACGCTCTTTGAAGCTTATTACACTGCAGTTACCAGGCTCTGTCCCTAGATATTTGGTAAAATAATTCTGATGCACACAATCTAGAAACATCTTTTGAGAACCTTCTTGCATAAAATTTATCTGAGCCACAGTGGTATTTCAACTTCACTTCACTTCACCTTAAAGGTAAAACTGTTTTTTTTTTTTTTTTGGTTCAGTACCCTTTCCCTATTACTTTAAGAGCACTTGTTCATGCATTGCAAGCCCTTGAGTTACTCCTGAAAGAAAGAAAGGAGCTAGCAAATACTTAAGAAATTGATTTATTAAATGAGTCAATTTTAGGTTTGAATGTAAATCCACTTTTACAAAGTGTGAACTTGGTCAAGTTGCTTAGCTCTTCTGAGCCTTGGATATCACAACTATAAACGGGAATAATAATAAAAATGGGAACAATCATGTGATCATAATCAAATGGGAAAAAAATCAAGTGTTTAGTGTTTTATTCTCCCTTTTTCATGTCTCCAAAAGAGAACTTCACCTCAAGAAAAACACTCTTGGAATAACATTTCCCATAGAGCTACTTATTGATTCAATACTTACTTTCCCTTTACATTAACAGAATCCCAATAATTGAGGGAAGCAATATGCCCAGTTAAAATCTACACACCAAACCCACCTTTCAGCTAGGGATAATCATGTGATGTTGTTCGTCAATAAGATGTATATAGAAGTCCTTGGGTAGAAATGCAGAGAAAAGCTCTTTGTATAAGATAGGGGATGGGATGTAGGGATAAGCTAAACTTGTTTGCAACGGTTTGCCTTTTGCCTTTTGCTTTTCTGGAACATAGGATATGAACATAATAACATAATTGTTTAAGCAGCTATATCTTAGCTTCCAGGGAAAATCTAAAAGAATCACCAAATCCTTTGCCCTGATATTTTAATGCCACCAACTATATACCTACAAATTTCTTGTCATTAGACAAAAATAAAACAATTACATTGGTTAATCCACTGTTTGGAATGTTACTAGCATTCAAATGCAATTTCTAACCAGAAAAAAGAAAACAAACATAAAACACCAAAAAACTTCTTTCACTTCTCACTCCCACTCTTCAAAAGAAGAGATTATTTATTTGTAAGACTAAGAAAGGGCATGAATCAAAATCACCAAGTTTCTGTTCTCCCGTGGGTAGGAGTAGACGAGTGGATGAATTTAATACTGAGAGAAACCTATTTAGGAAGGTCATTAGGATTCAAGTTGATTCACAGAATTCATTGCACTCTCCAATGCAACTCCAATAATAAAGCTGACATTTTGACCCATCATGAAATCTACATTGTGGGGTTGTTGTGAGGTTTTAGGCAGCATTGCATATAAAACGCCTAGTCTAGCACCTGATATAGAAGTCTTGTCAACCATCACTATGACCATTCTTATCACTATCATCTTCATTTTGAAGATTCTTTCTTTTGGTAATCACAGTTATTCTCCTGCTGGCTTTAGGCTGCTGTTTTAATTTCCCCAAATCTCCCTCTAGTTGTGATCTTTGGCTTTGATTTACCCTACATATTTATGCACTTCTTTTTCTTGCCTACTTGGTTCTAATTTTTCCTGCCTCTAGCCGGTTGGCAAATTTCTCCTTTTGATGTCTATCTTGGCATTAAATAATGTTTAAGTAACATATGTCAATGTTACCAAGCATACCATCTGAAACAAAATTGCCATTCAGCCAGTGTAAACTGAATGTGAATTTTACAAATCCTTGCCTTAGCTTCCTCAATTCTTGGTCACTTGAGTTATCTCCATAACCCGTGGCCACTAGCTGCCCTGAGAAGCATGACACATTGACAGATTGGCTGTCTACATATCACTAGGACTTTGGTGCAGGTCTTGGTTCCCTCATCCCTAACTCAGCTTGAGACATTCTGTTCCTGATATTAAAAAAACACATTTTCCTTTTATATATAATATTCCATGTCTTTTAATACATCTCTAAAAATACTTTTGACCCAGCAATTTAAAGATGCTTCTTGTAACACCATAAAAAAGAGAAGATATTACCAAATGTTGCCAAAGGAGAGAATAGACAGAAATAAAGAACAGTAATGCAAATGAAGCTTTTCATTTAGACTTTTGTAAAAGTGGCTGAGAAAATATTCTTTTGTGCAAGAAATGTGCTATTATCAACAGCTTCCAAAATTTTGACCTTTAAAAATCATATTAACATTATTTATTATTATGTCATCAAACATGCAATTAAATCACTCTCTCTTTAAATGCAATAACTTTGCCTTCCAGACCAACGCCCATCACAAATAGTCAGCCAGATTATGCTCTGTACAGCTTCAGGAGTCCTTATTCCCATAGATTATGATATGAATAGTGGTCCTTGAGTTTTACATGGTAGCCCAAGTCCAGGTTGTACACAACTGATCAATGATTTTTAATTATGTTGGACCATCTTTGTTGAATAGGTAAAAATTAAGATATAGATTTGAAATATAAAATAGTTATAACATGTTAGAAGAACTTTCTGCAAAACATAATTTTGGAAAAGTCATGTTTCCATTGGGATCAAGATTGTCCATTCTATTAAGTTACCGAATGAAACATAAAAACTAAAGGTAAATTTATACCTTAGAGGGCTGCTGATATTTAAAGATTGGAGGTAGAAAAGGGTTGGACTTGGTGGAAATCCTAAGAAGTAACTTAACTGTGTAATTAAAGTGAAATATAGATAAAATTAGAAAGTGAAACTAATAAATATACTCTTAGCCTGTTTTAGAATCATTCAAGTTATTATCAACAATTCTATTTATTATTTCATTTAAATGTATTATTTTACTAGATATAATTAGTTGCATATATTTTTGAAAACCTGCAATGAATACTCTTTTATGGTAACTACTTAAATGCCAAGAATTAAATTTCAAAATACTGATAGTTTCCATAAACAAAGATATAACATATTTTTATACTCTGAGTGTGTTTTCTTTTTTTTTTTTTTTTTGAGATGGAGTCTCGCTCTGTCGCCCAGGCTGGAGTGCAGTGGCGCAATCTCACTGCAAGCTCCGCCTCCTGGGTTCACGCCATTCTCCTGCCTCAGCCTCCCGTGTAGCTGGGACTGCAGGCGCACGCCACCGTGACCGGCTAATTTTTTGTATTGTTAGTAGAGACTGGGGTTTCACTGTGTTAGCCAGGATGGTCTCGATCTCCTGACCTCATGATCCAGCCATCTCGGCCTCCCAAAGTGCTGGGATTACAGGCGTGAGCCACCGTGCCCGGCCAACTCTGAGTGTACTTTCTATTGCCAAAGTACTGTGTTTACAATAAACTTTTACAAATTTTCCATATTTTAACATTTGTCCACTGCTACCAAAAAGCTCCAAATAATACTCTTTATGCTGAAGCCAAGGAAATGTGCGTATGCTATACGAGTGTCCTAGTGACCAGGCTAAGATGGGTGGCCTTGTACTGTCATCTACAATTGAATAGCTCAGGAGTGGACACATGAGTCAGATGGATTATATCCAAGTTGGCATTTAAAGGTCTTGATTTGGGAATGCGCGCAGCACCCTGGAACACTGAAAGTGAGACTGGGTAGACTAGTGGGTGAAAATGACAGTGGCTGAGATGAAGCTCTGCTGGCAGATAGGGCCCAGAACACACTGAGAACAGGCCTCACAAAGGATTTTGAATCTTTTTCTAAGTGCTGTGGAAAGCCATTCAAGAGCTCTAAGCAGAGGAATCACCCACTTATAACTGTTTTTAAAATATCACCCTACTGCTTCTGGCTTTGAGAATAACTGGTAGCAGATCAGCCTGCCAGCCATAAATTATTGGAAAACTCGAAAAATATGTGCAACAGCTCTTTTCAGGCATTGGAAAACAGACACTAAGGAACTGTGTTTGCAATGAGGAGTGGAACAAATGAGGAATGTCCTACAATTGCCCAGGATTTCTGCCTGGAGGCACTTTCTAAATTTAGACACAGGCAGAGGAGACCCAAGCAGGCCATGCCAATCACACTTAGCTGAAGAGACAGAGATCAAAGTTCAGGTGGAGGAGGTGAGGCAGCTGGAATCTGTAGGGCATTGTACCAGAGAAGAGGGCAGTAAAAGAGTTCCAGAAATTTCCATACGGATTTCCTGGAATCTTTGACTGAGCTGTAAATGCAGAGAAGAGACTACACAAAGTCTTGCAAAACAAAAAAGTACCAGGGAAAGAACAAATCCTGGTTGGCAGGAGGGAGTTGGCAGAAGGAGTATCTCCATTCTGGACATTTGGGAAGAACCAGAATCCTGCTGAATATATGTTGCCAGCTCCACTTAAGTGTCAACTTTAGGCAAAGAGACTTTTGCCAAAATACAGTGACTTACTGGAGGCCAAAACATTGGTATTTAGTGTTACTTTTCACTAGATACAACGCTCCCCAGGGCATTGTGAGGGAGCAGAGAGCTGCTTTTCAACCTCCACTCTCTCAAGAACCTAGAACCAGTCTGGTATAAGCCCTTGAAAGTCTCTAGTTAGTCCCCTTTCCTAGAAATCCAAGCACTCCCATCCTGTCAGAACTGTTGCATCATAAATCCCATAAATGAGCCCAGACCTGAACAAACAAAAGTCAGGAGTTATTTGGCTTATGGGTATCTGGTAACTTCTGCTTTAAACCTGCAGCACAAAAGCCTCTGAGGTAAAAGACTGCATTACGGGGTTTATTTTTAAAAAAATATTTTTAATGATACAGGAGGTAAATGTAATTCCAACAGTATTAAGAACAAAATACAAATTAATGTCTCAATAAATTAAACTGCCACACTGAGTATCTATTTTATGAATTCAAACCAAATGTGCTTAATCATCAAGTGTTGCATTTAATATTTTTTTAACATGCTATTTGTATTTCCATTTAATTGTGATGATATGAACAGGAGATGGAAATACTGGGTAGAAGAGGGCGGTCCATGCCTGTAATCCCAGCGTTTTGAGAGGATGAGGGGCGCGGATCACCTGAGGTCAAGAGTTCGAGACCAGCCTGGCCAGCATGGTAAAACCTTGTCTCTACTAAAAATACTAAAATACTAAAAATACTATATATATATATATATATATATATATTTTATATATATATATTTTTATATATATATATAGCTCATATATATATATAGCTTATATATATATATATATATATATAGCTTTTATATATATATATATATATATATATATATATATAGCTCGGCATGGTGCCATGCGCCTGTAGTCCCAGCTACTTAAGGAGGCTGAGGCAGGAGAATCACTTGAACCCAGGAGGCAGAGGTTGCAGTGAGCCAAGATTGTGCCGCTGCACTCCACCCTGGTGAACGAGGGAGAATCCATCTCAAAAAAAAAAAAAGGGGGCGGTTTCCCAGCAAAGCCCTCACCTCAAGCCCGGACACCCACAGCCCTAAATGAGAACAGGCATTTCTGTTTTCGCACCCAAAAAGTTGGCCATGTCCCTATCCTGTACCCCAGGCTCCAGAACAGACCAGCAGATGAGGAGATAAGATAAGCAGATGAACAGCAGAATGACACAGCAGAGAAGGAGAGAAGAGGGGGGAATGTCTGAGTGCTGAGAGGAGTTTGGCTGGGGGTGGTCAGAGAGGGGTTTGGCTGTTGGACGACCCAACTCCAAGGGAAGATCATCTTCCCACTCCATCCCCAATTCTGGCTCCCCATTTGTTCCACTGAGGACCACCTCCACCATTCAATAAAACCTCACATTCACTTGAATTCCCAGCACTTTGGGAGGCTGAGGCAGGCAGATCATGAGGTCAGGAGTTCGAGACCAGTCTGGCCAATATGGTGAAACTACTAAAAATACAAAAATTATCCAGGTGTGGTGGCGTGCACCTGTAGTCCGAGCTACTTGGGAGGCTGAGGCAGAATTGCTTGAACCCGGGAGGCGGAGGTTACAGTGAGCTGCGATCGTGCCACTGCACTCCAGCCTGGGCGACAGAGCGAGACTGTGTCTCATGTGTGATCCAATTCTTCCAGGACACTGGACAAGAGCTCAGGATACAGAAAGCTGTCATGCTGGCCTTCTGCCCTTGCAAAAAGGCAGAGGGTCCATTGAACTGGTTAACACTTAAAGCCATCTGCAGACAGAAAGGCTAAGACAGCATTGTAACACTGGGGTTGTAGGCACCCACACTACCAGAGGGCCAGAGCCCAAAGCACTGGCCTCAGTCTCTGCACCTGCCCGACTGCATGCTCCCCTTCCTGCAAGGGGTTTGAGCAGTGGTGGCAACTGAACAAGTGAGCCACAACCCTGTTGCACGTCTTGCAAGGGGTATCAGGGAACTCTTCCGTTTCATGATGACAAGATGCTCTGAGAAACCATCATTTAACCTGATGCATGGTGGCTGGCCTTCAGTTTGATTCAATCAGTTTATCATCATGCTTAAACTGGATATGGAGATTCAAAAAGAACTAAGGTAGAACCAAGCACAGCCAAATGAAGATGCCCTGTCAAACATCTGAGCCATCATAATTTTACAATAAAACACTGGAGATATTTTCTGGACCAAATCACAGAGAAATAAACCCAAACAGAGCCTGGCAGTCTTCCTCAGCTGTGGAGAGAGGTCAAATTTGCGAGAGTGGGATAGCTGGATTTGTGAGGCAGTGTTCCAGAGAGGAGGGAGCTACACAGAGGAAGAATTTCAGAAATTATCACAGAAATCCCCATGAGTCTTTTGGGACCAAAAGCAAATATTAAAATAAGAATAGGTATACAAGAGGTAGGAGTGCAAATACACTTACAATAATCGGGAATGACTATAGTCCCTCAGCTACATGCTTATTGGTTTTTGTTTAGTATTCACTGTTTTCTGTACATCAAAGGGTAAAAGAAAAAGAAACATTAAAAACGTGCTGGGTAACTTCTGTGTGCAAAACTTTGAATGACAGATTTGATTCTACCATTTCAAAGAATAGAAACTAGGAATGAAGAATAAAGGTGAGTTGTTCATCTCTTGCCTGCAGAAAAAATAATGTACTTCTTTTTGTTGTAGAGCCGAGGAGTCTCCCTAGTTGCCCAAGCTGGTCTTGAACTCCTGGGCTCAAGGGATCCTCCTGCCTTGATCTCTGAAAGTGGTGGGATTATAGGCATGAGCCACTGCACCTGGCCAACAATGGGCTTCTTAATAATTGTTTTCAATGAAGACAATGAAGGGTTATTCTGAGGAAGATGCTCACCTGTTCTACATCTCCCCTGCAAGCAAATCTAAAGGCAAAGAGTGCAGCTCTAACCAAGTCATAAGGAATGCCTTCTTGACTCTGAGGCTGTTTAGCCACAAGAAGTACCAAGGGATTCTAAATGGGGTCCTGCTATTAGAGATAATTAAATCTAGGACTGACAATTGTCTGTTTGAAATAGTTGTGTGCTCACATTAAAAAATGAGAACTGATTAGGTAAATTGGGAGAGCAAAAGGGCAAGGCAATGTCTGTTATTGATGATTTTCAGATTGCTGAATTAAAATGCTTATTTCATTTGAGCAGAAGAATTTAACAGCTAAAATCACACTTAACCATGCATGAAAAGAGCCACCGTTAAAAAATGGCTGATAAAAATGATTACTCAATTTTAAAAGCCTGCATTGTTTAACGTAATTGATGCAAACTTTAGAGAACTGAGTCAGAATTTTGTAAAATGAACAAGCTCAATCCAACTAATACAAGTACAGAGTGGCCTTTAACATTTTGAAAGTAATACTTGGGTGTAAATGACTACATTGGGTTACAAGATACTTGACCATGCAATTTAGAAGATCCTTTTGACATTTAAAGGAGAATGTATCAAACAGCAGGAATGGGTAAAGCAAAGGACATTAATACTTGATCTACATGTTATGCTTCACTCTTACAATGCTCTCATCAGTCTTTATGCACATTCTTCATCTACATTACCAAGAGTTTCACATAAGGCAGGTGATGCTACTCGACATTTGGCACAGGTAGTACTTATAAATACCTTACAATTTGGCCTCCATCTATGGGATTGGTAGAAAGGGCAGATTCATACTCAAAAAGTACACTAACTCATGTATTAAATGTGTTCAGAGTTAGGTTCACAGTGTACGTATATAAGGCATGAGTCATATAAAAAGTGAATGTGTACAAAATGCTGCTTAAGTTATAGGAAAATAATACACTTAAGGGTAAAATATATAAACTGAAACTATAAATAAAGATGAACTTTAATGGGCATTAATTGTTAGTGTATACTAAGTTAATGTATATTTATAAATTCATATTAATATATGTACATTAAATTCATGTGTGTATTGGGGGTAGCAGGAGATCAGACCAGAAAGGGTGCTAGAAGATTGTTGCAAGTTATTTTTGTTTACTCATAGTCTCTATTATCTTCCTTTTTTGTGGGGGGAGGTAAGAAATAAATTTTTAAAAATCCTGTCATATTTTGTTCATTCAATGAATGAGTTTACAAAATAAAATTCTTTTCAATATATATTTTTAGTCTTATTCATAAGGGAAAACAAAGTAAGCAGACAGAGAGCTCTTCAGATTTTAATTCTGTCATAATTACTTACATGTGCAAATACATAGAAAAGTTTAGTCAAACAGTTAGGCAGCTAATTGTGTTGAAATACAATTGCATGCTCACAAAGATAATCAAGCCCCTAGGGTGTACACTTCTGTTTCAGAACTATTTTTAGGCCCTCAGGAACTTCAGCCACCTCTTGACTCTTGGAAAACAATGTCAAAATCCAACTAACTGAATGTGACCCAGCATTTATTTCAAAGCAACGACACTAAATTTAATTGCAAAGTAACAGTAAGAAATTAAAAGTTTAAAAGCTGGCAACTGTGAATGTGACAAATAGGAATGTTCCTGCTATCAATTTTCTACACATACAGTGAATAAATTGTGTTACATAAGGAACTGATGTTCTTCACAGTAGGAAAACAGCCATTTATTGCAAATCCTAAATTTGATAGGAAAATTTACTTTCTTTTCTCATTCTATGTCAAAAAATATTTTTGGGATATTTAAAATGATCCTGAGATTGCAACTGTTTATCACTACCCATGCTAAAATAGATACATTAAGGTGTTAAGAATCTAAAGAATTTAGAAATGTCCTTCGGGGGAAAAATTCCTGAAATTTCATTATACATGCGGCATATATTTCTCTGCCATTGTAGTTCAAATTTTGCATTCTAGAATCAATTATCATATCCATTTTCCCTTGAAAACATTATCTCTAATCTTATTCTCTTCCTTTAAAAATCTCCAAGCGCAATTCTTAGGACCCTGTGATTTTTAAAACTTCTTTCATTGTGTATATCGATATTTAGAAAGAGAATGTAAACAGAGTTGTGATTGGCTTTTAAATAAATTTTCTTAAAACTGTATCAAGAATAATTTTCCATATTTTACATTTTCATGTGTCAATTTATAAACACTATGTATTTTTTTCTCATTTTATTATGTCACCTTGCATGATAACTAAGATGTCATCTCTGTTTGTTTCTTACCTTCAATCATTTTATGAGAGAAATACCAGTTACTTACTCAGGAAAGATGATTTGAAATATGGAAAAGAAAATTATTTCCAATGAGAAAATGTCAATAATGGGAATCTAACATCACCTTCTCAGATAGCCATTCTTTTAATATTGACATTGCGCCACGCTGATAGTATTTCAAGTGTGATCTTTGCCAAAAGGTAGGTGTCTAGGGGGTAAGAATCAACAATGACAACAATCTTTCATTTGTAGGCCTATTAAGTGTTACACATTGTGCTGATGGCTTTTAGCATATTGTATTCAATCCTGATAAGAAAGTTTCAAGGTGAGCATTATTATTGTCATGTTATAAACGGCAAGCCAGGGCTTAGATCATTTTCCCAAGTTATAAACCTAGTAAGTAGCAGATGTGAGATTCAAACCTAGGGATACATCATATTTAACTGTTGGATTAAGCAGTATCAAGTGGCAGCTAAGACGAGACACCTGAGCATGTTGAAGGGTACCTAGCTCTGATGTTATGGTACTTCTCTACCATTATAAGTCATTCTGAATCCTTGTCAATTCAACTCCTTATTTCCTGGGGAAAGTCTCACTTTTCCTTCTAAACTCAATGCAGCTCAGACTTGTTGTCCATAGAAAAGTCTTTCTTGATGATCACAGGATTTCTTTCCTGAAATGTCATGGTCCATTTTACTTAAGTCTGTGTATTACTCAGGTCCTCCAGAGAAACAGAACCATTTTATGTGTACATAAATGAGAAATGACCCACGCAATTACAGAGGCTGAGAAGCCCACAATATGCCTTCTGCAGGCTGGAGACCTAGTAAATCTGGTGGTATAATTTAATCCAAATCTGAAGGTCTGAGAACCAAGGAGAACCAATAATGTAAATTTCAGTCCAAGGGCAGGAGAAATGTGATGAGATATTCCAGCTCAAGCAGTGAAGCAGGAAAAAGAAGGGTAAATTCATATATACACACATATATATGTGTGTGTACATATATGTATATGTATATACACATACACACACATCTATATAATTTTTTTTTTTTTGAGACAGAGTTTCACTCTTGTTGCCCAGGCTGGAGTGCAGTGGCATGATCTCAGCTCGCTGCAAACTCTGCCTCCTGGGTTCAAGCAATTCTCCTGCCTCAGCCTCTTGAGTAGCTGGGATTACAGGTGTGCGCCACCACACTCTGCTAATTTTTGTATTATTAGTAGAGACAGGGATTCACCATATCAGCCAGGCTGGTATCAAACTCCTGACCTCAGGTGATCCACCCACCTCTGCCTCCCAAAGTGCTAGGATTACGGGGTGAGCCACCATGCCCAGCCAAAGAGGGGTGAATTCTTACTTCCTCCACCTTTTGCTCTATTCTGGGACCTCAACAGATTGGATGATACCAATCACTAGGGCAGGGGTGATTGCAGGGGTTGCAATCTACTATACTGAGTCGCTGATTCAAATGCAAATCTCAGCCAGAAGCACCCCTTACAGTCACACCCAAAATCAATGTTTCACCTGGGTACCCTGTGGCCTACTCAAATGAACACAAAATTAACCATCACAGTCTATAATGGAGTATAATATGTGGCACTGCCTGGTGCACCAGTCTTTAGCTCTGTCTATTGAAACCCTAGGGCTTGAACATGTTTCAGGGAAAAAAAAAAAAACAAAACCTACTACAAAAGTACTATCGTATGTCAAACTACAAATGAAAGAATGAATGAACAGTTGAACAATGGGCGAATGAGTGAATGTGCATCACACATACTTGGATGAGAACAATTTAATACTTTATCTCACAGAAATAGAGTTATATCAAATATACTTGAAAAGTTTCTAGTGTTTTCAGACTGAAAAATTAATTTTGAAGAAACTTTATTTACTTTATATAATACCCTGTAAGTCATGAAGCTCAAGTAATTGGACTGTAAATTAAATTACTGAGTTACAAGGACCCATATTACAAGCTATTCCTCCTGCTGTTTTTCCTAAGAAATGTTCATATGATATTCTGGAATTGAATCTTTACCATCAAATAAATACTGCATGCTTGGTTAAATGGGACATGATTCCAAGCTCAAAAATAAAATATAGAAGAGCCAATTCATTGGTCGGTTGTGAAATATGAAAGAGAAGTAAGCACATATTTTCTTCTTACCTAATTTGATTACCCCAAATTTTGTCACCCTTTGTCTAGTCATTTAATAATAACTTTGGAATATATGCTTATGGAAAAAGAATTGCAAAGAGTTAATAACCTATTAAAGACCCTCTCTATCCTCCAGGAATTATTGCATAGTTTAAGACATTCCTCATTAACATCCCACAAGAATTTCCCAGTGACCCACAATAGTCTTTCTTCACACACTATTTTTTTGTAACATTGTCTATTCTACAATTCCCTACTTTTGTAATTTGACGATCTTTTCTAATATTCCAAAAATTTCACATACATCTACTTTCCAATAATTTTTTCAAAAATAAGTCCAAACTCATTCACATTGAATATAGTGCTGAGTATAAACAGGACCTAATTAATGGGGTTGAAAAGTTATCTCATAACTCTTATAGCAGTGCTTCTCAAAGAGTGTTCCAAGGTCTCTGGGAGGCCTTTAGACATCAGGAGATGTCTAAAGTCAAACTATTTTTGTAATAATACTAAGACCTTATTTGCCTTTTTCACTCTTATGCTCTCAGGAGTTAACTGTGGATTTTTTCCAGAGGCTGCATGAAGTGCAGTACAACAGATTGACTGCAGAAGCAGATAGGAGAATCCAGATGTTTTCTATTGAGCCAAATCATTAAATAGATTTGGAAAATGTAAAAAAATGCTACTCTTCTCATTATTTTGTTTCTAAACATGTATTTATTTTTCATAAAAATGTTGTTTATGTTAACTTCTAATGAGTTTATCATAGTTATTGGAAAAATAAATTTGTAAACAATTTTTTTAAAAATGTCAGTTTTAATATCTAATACAGCAAATATCAATAAATTTAATCTACATAACAAACGCTTTTTGTAGTCTTCAGTAATTTTTAAGAGTGTAAAGAGTCCTGAGACCAAAGAGTCCGAGAATTACTACTTTTAAGCATCTCAAAAGGATAAATACAGATACAATTATTAGGAAAAATAGCAACTACTATTTACTGCATTTGTCCAATCAGTTGGTCACTTTATACACATTACATCATTTAATCCTCCACAGTGCTATGAGTCAGGTATTGTGCTGCTCTCTTTAATGGAAAGAAATCTATGGCTCAAGATGATCAGGGTGTTCCTCCCAAGGTGGTAAGAGGAAGCATGGACTTTGAACCAGGTCTGATTACATTCAAACTTCAGATTCTTAATCATTACCCTACTCAGTCTCAAAAAAGATTTAAAAACTTGTTGCATGAGCACATGAAAAGCTGATCGACATCAAAAGTAATTAAGGCAATACAAATTAAAACCCTAATGAGATGTCATTTTATAGCCACTAAGATGGCCATAATAAATAATCTAGACAATAATAAATGTTGACAAGAATGTAAAGAAATGAAGAAAACTTATACACCACTGATGGGAACATAAAATGGTGAAGCCACTTTGGAAAACAGTATGGCAGTCCCTCAAGTGGAATATATATGTGAGTTACCACAGGACCCAGCAATTTCATTCCTAGGTATCTATATAAGATGAAGATAAATGAAGTTATGCATAGCCTAGGTATCTATAGCCAAGACAAATAAAGTATATGTTCATGTAAAAACTTGTAGAGAAACGTTGATAACAGCATTATTTATAATAGCCTAAAAATAGAAATAACCCTAAATGTTCATCAATTTAAGAATAGATAACATAAAATGTGGTACATCTGCACAATGGAATATTATTCAGCCATAAAAAAGAATCAAGTTTTGGTACATGCTACACCAAGGATGGACCTCAAAACATTTTGCTAAGTGAGAGATGCCAGTTACAAAGGACCCCATATTGCATAATTCCATTTATATAAGATGTCATGGAAAGGCAAATTTAAACTCACCAAAAGTAGATAATCCATTGCCTGGGCCTGGAGGTCGGAAGGATTAATAGCAAATAGACATAAGTGTTCTTATTGTGGTCATGAAAATGCTCAAAAACTGACTTATGGTGATAGTTGCACAACTCAGTAAATATACTAAAATCACTGACTTTTATTTTTGAAATGGGTGAATATGATACATAGAATAAGCCTCAAAAAGAGCTTACACCATTTGGAAAGGTCTCTTTTTATTAATTACTGAGGGAACGTACAGTAGTTAAAGAGATAACATAGTAACTAACTGATAGTAAAGAAAAGGATGCAAACTTAGTGACTGAAAGCTTAATGGAGATTAGGTAGTCAGTGCAAGAATAAGATCAACACAGAATACACAAGGGAATGAAAACCTAAACAGGAAAAAGCAAGGAAGAATGAGACAAAGATCAGGGAGGCAGGTTTTTACTGTGATTTCACAGTTCCGAAGGTAAACTGGAAGTCAGCAGATTGGAAGGGTCTTTGTCCAAAACATCAAGACCCTTAATTTTTATTTCCTTTGACCCAAGGATTTATACTGTGAAAATTTATCCTAAAGAAATTATCTTAACTACAGAAGAAAATGTTATGCACGAAATAATTTTAAAAAATAAATCCTTGGCGGGGTGCGGTGGCTCACGCCTGTAATCCCAACACTTTGGTGGATCAAGAGGTCAGGAGTTCAAGACCAGCCTGGCCAAGATGGTGAAACCCCATCTCTACTAAAAATACAGAAAAGTTAGCCGGGTGTGGTGGCACGTGCCTGTAATCCCAGCTACTCCAGAGGCTGAGGCAGAGAATTGCTTAAACCTGGAGAGGCAGAGGTTGCAGTGAGCCAAGATCGTGCCACTGCACTCCAGCCTGGGTGACAGAGCAAGACTCTGTCTCAAAATAAATAAATAAATAATAAAAATAAATAAATAATAAATCCTTGCCATTGTTTACAATGGAAAAACTAAAAAATACCTAAATTCTTTAAGAAAAGTAGTGAAGTAAATCACTACATTCGCATAGGGAACTATTATACAATAATGAAATCGATGTTGCCAATGAGATTGTGTTCAGTATCTTCATCTCTAAAGGTGATAATATTAGCATCTAGCTCTACAAACAAAAATCTATGTATTTTTGTTGAGAGAATTAAATGTAGCTAACACACATGAAACACATGCATTCTTAAACACAGTGAGCAACACATGATAAGTGATTATTTAAAATTAATCTCTGTTATTAATTGACAGAAACCGACACATGGGAGAATCAATAAGGGATTAGAGTAAAACAAAAAATTTAGCTAGCTATTAAAAGAACAATAATTTTTAAATCATTTATTTATTCCAAAGCAAAGGAGAGAAAAATATGACACTTCTGCAAATATCTAAATCAAACTTTAATTTCTATGTTATAAACATAAAAGTCTGTTAAATCTTAGAAATCTTTTATAAATCAGCAGAGGTAATAGGTTCACCAATTATGAAATTTCTTCTTTGAGAAGATTAAAAGAAGAAATTGGGAAAGAGAAATAAACAATTTTAAGCTAAAATAAAAAGATAGATAAAGACAGTAAAGGAAAGATTTTAAAAGCTCAGCCAGGGTTGATTCTCATGTCCTACTTGGTTTCCTAACCCCCAAATTCCTTTTATTTCTACAGATAGCACTACGGATAGTTCCTGCTACTTGACTGCATTCTAATGTCCCAATTCCTATCTTTCCTGTAGTGAAAAGGAAATTTTAAAAATCAGTTCTCAGAAGGGTCATAGTTTATTTAATCTTATTGATAATCCAGCTCTGACCTTGTGTTAATTCTAGTAACTAGACTTCTGGTTTACCAATGAGATTAAGTCACCGTTTTCTACTTCATTTCAATAATTGAATTCTTTACTGTCAGATTTCTTGAGTGGTTCCCTGCTTCTAATACCCATACTTTGCTGGATTTATCTTGCTAGAATCCCATGGATTTCATCTCTGAAATACAGCCCAGTGGCTGGAGCTTTGCAGACATCCCTCATGCATAACACTCATTTGACTTCATAATTAATAATACATACACTAATATTACCCAGGATTGTACACACCTGTTACATATTAATAAAAAATGACAGGGTTATATTTGTGGGTCTTGGTTGACACTTAGTGCTTGCCTAAATTGTCATCTCTTGCCTGTCATCACATACTCAAGAAACTCAACTTCCCTTACCTGACTAGCTTTCTTGACTTACAGTATAGGTCGTTACATCTCCAAAACAATACTTATAGCATCCAAAAAGTCACATTCAGTATACAAACTGTCAGCTCCACTACTGAATTTTTCCATTGCAGATACCAATTCTAGAGATAAAAATTGAGAATCAGAGAGTTAGAGAGGTCAAGGAGACACAGCTAATCCCTTGGGTGGTTATACGTAAAAACTTAAAATCTAAACTCTAATTTTAGAGATGGTAGAGCTGTTTGTTTTATGCCCTCCACTAGACAGATAGTGTAGAGTGTATATATGTTTAGAAATTTCCCATATTTATTTTAAATATTACTGTCTGAAGACCATAGCCTATACTATTTACATGATTCTATTCTAACAAGATTCATTACTACTAACCCTATTTAGCAGTTGTTAAGCAATTGCAGTAATTATGGTTATTCATATTTCAATACATGAAATAATATTAGAGATATTGTTTTAAGTATCTCATATTTATCATTTGATGAGAAATTTAAAATACATTATTAGATTTAATTTTTATAACCATCCTGAGAGATATACAGATGAGATATTCCTACCCCTGTTTAATAGATAAATAAAATGTGGGGGAAAAAAGGTGAAGTAATATCCAAAGGTAACATTATTTTTATTTTAGGTATAATTTGAACTCAGATCTGCAGACTCAATATATAGTAAAAATTATGCTCCTGTCTCTATAATATATTTTTAATAGAATTTTAGAAGTTAGCATTATGCTAAATGGAATCAGATTAAGAAATATACCTCTGTCTAACATTGAAACAGACTCTAAATGTCTTTATAATGGGTAAGTGGATATAGATTAAGGGACATGAAGTATCATCATCCTAAGAGTCTTACCTCCTTTCATGGTGATTGTCAGGGATGATTTTCTGAGACTCAAACATTCTCATGGATGAGTTAAAAGAAGATAAAACAAGATGATAAAACCAATCTCTTTTCAAGAAACCATAAACATCTTAGCAACCATCAAATTTCTTTATGCCCTCATTCTAGTAAATTATAAGCTATCAAAACTGCACACGTTCTGAAAGTTTACTAAATGCAAATAAAATAGTCTCTTTGCCATGCTGTAACTTGAGATAATCAGGGACTTAAATAAACTCAGTGAAAGCAAAACCCGGTATCTTTTGGTGTCAGAGGCTACTTTGACTCAGCTCATTTCAAATTATAACATCAGCAAAATTAAGCTATTAAAACTACAAATAAAAGAGTATTTTTAGTTCTAAGAAGAAATAGGACTAATTGGATATACATATGCCTCCTAGGCTGTATATCTTAAATGTGTGGCTCATCAGTAGTTATTATTAAAGTTGGCAGAAATAATGGACAGAGTAAATTGCATGTCTAGATTTTTCTTTATGCACAATTGTTTGGGGTTATCTTCTTGAGTCACAGAATAAAATATAAGAAAACAAATGTAAACACACAGACATTAAAATGTATCATTACTTTTGCCTTTACCTTTTCATATTGGTTTTTGAAGTGATGCATGGTTAAATGAACCTAATTTGAGAGAAATTTGGGGATGGCCGTTGAGTCTGTGTCCTGGTTAGGGGGCTGCGTTCTACTGTTTGTATTATTCTCCGGGTATTATCCTCAGAGGGGGAACAATATATGGAAATGGGATAGACAGTCTTCAGAAACCATAGCAGGAAGATTAATACTTATGCCACATTCATGAAGTAGGCATCATTATGTGTGTATATATATGTACATATATATAATTTTTGAAAACAAATTATTTTACAGATAATGAGTTTGAGATACAAGGATGGTTTATAACTTACCCAAGATCATACCGATTTCAATATTCTAATTCTAATTCAATTTTTTCTGATTCTTAGTTGCATGTGTTAGTCCTCATCTAGGTCTTAGAAAATTACACTTCTTTTTTGCAATGAACTTTAATAGTCTAAACTGTGTTTAGCATTTAGTGTTCAACCAAGTTTCTTGACTATGTCAGTAAAATGTGCTGGCTTTAAATGCTGGGATCATGTCATCATCACTGTTTCCTCAGAGCCCAACAAAACGCCTGGCACATATCAGGAACTTCATAAAGAGCAGTAAATGAATAGATAATTGAGGACATGAAAAATACATCCATTTATTCATTTAGAAAACTGTGTGTAATTACAAATGATAGCATTCCAAATCACACATATTTAAACTTATGAAATTTCAAGATGGTTTAAATTTATAATTAAAGTAAAAATGAGGAAGGATAGAGAAAACATTCTTTGTACGCAAATATTATTATCTTCTACATAGTCAATAAGATTTTAGAAAACAATATTGCATAGAACATATGAAATATCAATTGCTTACTATGATTGTCAATAAAGGAGAACTTCTCATATAACATTCATTATAAACATATCTGTGTAAGGAAAGAAATTAGTTTTGTGCTAAAAATGTCGGTCATATAATTCATTAATTCCTTCATTTATTCACCAAGAGGAATGGACTACTTTAGGTACTGTTGTGATATAAGCTACATCACAGGATTTCTCTTCTTCAATATTCTGAATTTATTCCTTAATATTCAATAATTTTTGGAAGATGTTATTTTGTCATATTATTTGTTCAGTGATCACTATATGTAAAGAATTATTTGGAATATTTGCTGATGGAAAACTATGTGCTTAGTGCAAAAGGCTCTAACTTAGTCCAAAGGGCACTAAGAATCTTTTCATTGTTTTATTTTGTTTAATTCTCACAACAATATATAACATGAGGTCACCATTCCACGTATATGAATACTGAAGTTCAAAAAGTTTAAGCACTTGGCCTAAAGATGCAAAACCAGTCATTGGCAGAGTTTAAAGTCTCTGGCACATTGACAAGCCCTCTCAATATGGAGAAAAAGGAACTCACACGCTGTTGGTGGAAATGTAAACTAGTACAGTCACTATGGAGAAGAGTATAGAAGTTCCTCAAAAAGCTACAAATAGAACCAAAATACGATCCAGCAATCCTGGTACTGTTAAGTTATCCAAAAGAAATTAAATCATTATATCAATGAGACACTTGCACTCTCATGTTTATTGTGGCATTAATCACAATAGGCAAGACATGAAATCAACCTAGGTGTCTAACAACAGGTGAATGAATAAAGAAAATGTGACACGTATACACAATGGAATACTATTTAGCCATAAAAAGAATGATATCCTGTCTTTCACAGCTACGTGGATAGAACTGGAGGACTAGGACATTATGCTGCATGAAATAAGCCAGGAACAAAAAGTTAAACACTACACTTTCTTACTCAAATGTGAAAGTTAAAAAAAAAAAAAGTTGATATCATAGAAGTAAAAGAACAGAGGATACTGGGGCTGGGAAGGGTCAGGGGAAGGGAGTGATAGGGAGAGATTTATTAGAGGATACAAAATTCCAGCTAGATAGGAGGAGTAAGTTCTAGTGCTCTACACCACTCTAGGATGACTCTAGTTAACAATAATATATAGTTTCAAATAGCTAGAAGGTGGATATTGAGTGTTCCCAACACAAAGAAATGATACATCTTTGAGTTGATGGATATGCTAATTACTCTGTGCATCACTATGCATTATATGTATCATCACTATGTACTCATAAGTATGTGCAATTATTATTTGTCAATTAAATCAATTTAAAAAGACAAGCCCTCTCAATCTTCAAATTCTGTAATTTTTACTCTTCCTCTAAGTCTCTATAAAATTAATTGTAGGCCTGGCACAGTGGCTCATACCTGTAATCCCAGCACTTTGGGAAGCAAGACCATTGTGGGGAATAGAGTGAGACTCTGTCTCAAAAAAAAAAAAAAAAAAAAAAAAAAAATTGATCGTATTGTGTTCTACGTGTGTGTGTGTGTGTTTTTTTGTTTGTTTGTTTGTTTTGTTTTTTTGTTTTGTTTTTTTTTTTTTTTTTGAGGCAGAGTCTTGCCCTTGTTGCCCAGGCTGGAGTGCAGTGGCACAGTCTCAGCTCACTGCAACTTCCGCCTCCCAGGTTCAAGTGATTCTCCCGCCTGGGCCTCCTGAGTAGCTGGGATTACAGGCATGTGCTACCACGCCCAGCTCATTTTTATATTTTTAGTAGGGACAGGGTTTCACCATGTTGGCCAGACTGGTCTCGAACTTCTAACCTTAGGTGATCTGCCGGCCTCGGCCAACCAAAGTGCTGGGATTACAGGCATGAGCCACCGTGCCCAGCCTGTAGTGTATATTTTTGTATATTTCTAATATAAAAAATCAAAAAAATTGAAATTCCTGCCACTGTTTACTTAAATAAACCTAAATTAGATACCACTACCCTTATGATCTAAAGTCTTCTCTGTATGGTCCCAAACCCAAACAGTCTCTTTGTGAAAGTTTATGATTTCTGTAGAAGGAAACATCCTTCAGATGAACTGACCAATGGTACTGGCAATAGAGGCATCTGATTTAGAAAGCCAGTTGGTATAACCATGGCCTTATCATATTCCTGCCTTCCTGGTTCTAGCATCCCCAGTGTATACAAATCCAAACATGAATGCTTTCTTGCCCACAAGTATAAAGCAAAAAATGTTTCCTTTCTGGAACCAAACGGTATACAAAAGTTCTAGTCCTTCATTAACTATATTTAATTTAATAATTAAGGAAACATATTGAAAAGCTAAGCCACAGGTAAATTTCAAAATAGAGGAGAGTGAAACTAAGGAAAGAGAGGAGCAAGACTTCTCTTTAGTAAAGGTTTTTCGTAAATTAAAAAAAAATATATATGGCATAGTCTTGATATTTTCAGGCATAGAAATTTTGCTGGCATTCTGAACTACAAATGCTGTGTTAAGATAATATTGTCACTAAACAATATGTGATGGGAACAAAGCAAGATGCCAGGAGACACAATAAAGGCTAGAATGTAGTTTATAGCAAATTTGGCCCATTGCAGTAGAATTGGTAAATGGCTTCTGGAAAATGTATAGCATCATAAAAAACCCCAAAGCCATGTTTCCTCTGAAAAATATGAAACAAAGGTTTCAAACATTAAAGCGCTCATTTCCATATTGACTTTGATGACCAGCATTAAATCAAGCAGTGTGAATGGCTGATGGACTCTGCTCCTCTGTGTCATTATTCTACCACTTCATTCTGAAGGGAATTACAGTATAGATGGCAGTTTGAAACAATTTTCAAGACTCTAAAGGGTTTTAATTTTTTTCTCTAAATAAATGTAAACAATTTATTTCTGAGAATAACTGTACTCAAAGGAGGTGGAAACTTGGGAATTCAGTATGATTTTAAAGAATAAAGGTGTTATTTCACTTGGGTAAGAATTACTTGGTTGAGTTCTTCATGAAATAGCAAAATAATTTTTGAAAAGTCCCTCTTTATAATGACAAGCTATGCATAAATTCTTGAAAGCAGCAGAAAGTTTCTGAATCATCTTAAAATATCCCACATCTGAAATAATGGCGTGGTGGCTCACACTTGTAATCCCAGCACTTTGTGAGGCCTAGGCAGGTGGATCACCTGAGGTCAGGAGTTTGAGACAAGCCTGATCAGTATGGTGAAAGCCCGTCTCTACTAAAAATACAAAAATTAGCTGGGTATGGTGGTATGTGCCTGTAGTCCCAGCTACTGGGGAGGCTGAGACAGGAGAATTGCTTGAACCTGGGAGGCAGAGGTTGCAGTGAGCCAAGATCGTACCACTGCACTCCAGCCTGGGTGACAGAGAGAGACACCGTCTCAAAAAAAAAAAAAAAAAAGAATACTTAGTTAGAAACCATCGCCTTCTGTCCTCATGTTAGAAAGAATGCAGAATACATCCTCAATTAAATTTTCAACATAGCAAATTAAATTGAATAGTAAGTATACATATATATTTATATATATTTTGAGATGGAGTCTCGCTCTGTCACCAGGCTGGAGCGCAGTGGCGTGATCTCAGCTCACTGCAACCTCTGCCTCCAGGGTTCAAGCAATTCTCCTGCCTCAGCCTCTTGAGTAGCTGGGACTACAGGCACGCGCCACCATGCCCAGCTAATTTTTTTATTTTTAGTAGAGACGGGCTTTCACCATGTTGACCTTGATGGTCTCAATCTTTTGACCTCGTGATCGGCCTGCCTTGGCCTCCCAAAATGCTGGGATTCCAGGTGTGAGCCACCACGTCTGGCCGAATAGTAAGTATATTTATAACAATTAGAAACACTTGTTTGGTAACTGATCTCCCAACATAATTGTGTGTGATCAGTAATGACTGGATTAGAGACTTTTGCTTGCAGCTGTATGGTGGGATAGACAATTCTAATCACTTGATCCTAATAACTTACTTAATTACCTAATAACTTACATAAAACTTTATTTTTATCACATGTCTGGGCTCTCAGCAAGTAAAGAAACTCATTGAAGGTGTTAGGTTGGGGAAAGAGTTGTAACCAAGTGTGAAAGACACTGGGCATCTAGACTTAAGGAGTAGAAAAACTGAGGTGAAAGAGACTAAAAATCTTGATTATACTTGGGACCCTGGAATGGGGCCAAAGTGGTCTGAGATCTGCAGATGTGAATATAAATCTTCTCTAGAAAGAAAATAATGCCCCACAAAAAGCATCCAACAACAAATATCAGATTTAGATCCTGAAAAATTCATGTACTAGAGTGATCTAATACAGTATTTCTCTTTGTCTATAGATATAGATAGAGATATGGAATCATAAAATCAGAAAACAAAAATAATCCTCAGGCAAATTCAATAAATAGTAGAAAAAATATATATGTCATTTCCTATGGGCCAGTTAATAAGAATTTCAATATATTAAATGATTTAATTCTCCAGTGATTTTCTGAGGTAGTAACAATTTCCACATTTCCATTTTATTTATGAAAAGACTGAAGTTAAAGGAAGTTTTATGTCTTATTAAAAGTCAAACAGGCTGGATGCCATGGCTCACACCTGTAATCCAAGCACTTTGGGAGGCCAAGGTGGGAGGACTGCTTGAAGCCAGGAGTTCAAGACCAGCTGGGGCAACATTTTTTGTGAGAGTCCATCTCTACTACAAATTTTAAAAATAAGTCAGGTATGGTGGCCACATCTGTGGTTCCAACTACTCAGGAGGCTTAGGTAGGAGAATTGCTCGAGCCCAGAAGGTAGAGGCCACAGTGAGCTGTGATCCTGCCACTATGCTCTTGCCTGGGTGACAGAGTGAGACCCTATCTCAAAAGAAAAAAAAAAAAAGCAAACAGCAAGAATCTACCAAACATCTAAAATTGAAGAAATATATATGTGTAAAAAAAGGTTAACAAATGAATGAATCATCATATCATATACAACTGAAGAGAAGATTAGTGAATTGGAAAAGTTATATACATAAATTATCTGGATTACAGTACAGTGAAACAAAGGCCTGGAAATACATAAACCTGAAAAGAATACGGTGGATAGAATGAGACTACCCAGCGTGTATATTTTCAGATGCTCAGGACGAGAGAATCGAGAGAATAGAATAAATGCCATATTTGAATAGAAAATAGCTAGGAACTTTCTGAAACTTGTTAGAGACTTGAGTTCACAGAGAGGAGGCAATAATATATACCTCCAAAACAGTACAAATAAAAATGAATCCACACTTAGACACATCTTAGTAAGACTACAGAATGACAAAGACAAAAAACAATCTTAAGAATGCTAAGAATACCAAATCATGAAAGACAATCAAGCTGGCATCAGATTCAGAAAGGAATCCTGACTCTTAAGCCTCTTCTCTTCCTGTCTACTATTTCTTCAGTCTTGCAAAAATGAAACACAATAACTTCCTCTTAGATAAAACCGATGTTATCAGTCTCAGAATAGTGGCTAAAAGAACAGGCTTTGAGCAGCAGATTTGCATTTTGCTATCAACCCTATAATATAATTAGCTGATTATTAGCTTAAATATAATCAAGTCACATAATCCCACTGAGACTCGATTTCCCCATCTGTACAATGCATATTTTTCCATGTACTGCATAGTATGGTTGTGGGACTGAATGTGATAATGTATATACAATTTAGCATTCTTCCTGGAATGTATAAAACAATACAGGGAAGCTATCAGGTTGAATCATATGAAATTATCTTGTAGGTCAAAAAAGTTGAATATCAGTCATTTCATTTGGGTCAACTTAATAGTAAATTGTGGTTTCAAGCTGAGAAAGAATCAAGTTTACTTTTAAATTCATATATAAAAAGAGACATACATTTTCATAAGGAAAATAAGCTAGTTTACAATCAGTCTTGCCTCCTACACCATTATAGTCTGTAGCATTTACTCAACAAGTGTCCACTTGTTGATGATGCAATATAATCTACCAGAATCTGACTTGAATAGAGTATTTAATAAGTTTACAATCATATAACTACTTTTATGATGAGACCCTGTATTGGCTGCTCAAATAACAAAATTTCCTGGTGCTTCTACTGGTAACAGGGGATTTAAAGTTTAGGCATAAGATTCAGGCACGCATTTTATTGTAACTATTCTAAATGTTTCTCTGATGTGTCAGATGTCAGACAGTCCTTTAAGGTGGCCACTATGGCCCCTGCTTTCCTGAGTTTGTGACTTGTTTCTAACAAACAGAAAATGGAAAAGTTGATGGGATATATTTGATTACATGTTCGTTACTTCACAATTAGTTACATAAGATTATATTTCTTGTCCTGATGGAGTCTCTCTCTTCCTTGCTGACATTGAGAAGACAAACAACATTTTTGGGAAAATCATACAGTAAAAACTGTGGGCAGTCTCTAGGAGCTGACAGTGGCTTTTGGCAGATACAAAGAAGAAACTGAAGCCCTCACTCCTACAACCACAGGGAACTGAATTCTGCCAACAACCTGAATGAGCTTGAAAAAGCCTCAGATGAATCCACAGCCCTGCCTGACACCTTGATTGCTTTCTAAGACTCCAATCAGAGGACACAATAAGCCATGCCTGGATTTCTGACCCACTAAAACCCACATATGAGTATTGTTTTAAACTGACAACTTTGTTGTAATATTAACAGGCAACAATGATTAACAAAAATACCTGGGGGGAAAAAAGAGCTATCAGAGAGTGGCTCATGAAGGAAAAGAAAAGCCAGGTTATTCTTTCCAAAGCCATTCACAAATTTCACAACTGTGCTAACTTTTCTGTTTTGCAACAGTTGCAATCTTAAGAAAATTGAATTATCAGGATGGTCTTTAAAAGCAATCATTTCCATGAGAAAAATACCCAAAGGGATTCAAACTCCAGAGAGTATGACATGTGCAGAAAGAAGTTTGAGGAGTTTTTTCGTACAAGAATGTTGAAATAAAGTGTTTTTATGGTCATAAGTACATTTTTCAAAACGCAACTTTACAATTAAATGGCTTAATCAAAACTAATGAAAGCAAATATACTCTTCATGTACTCTTCAGAATATCACATACCCAGCTTTTCAGTCACCCCATCACCAATGGCTTTGATCCTGGAGTTTTCTTTAGAGGCAGTTTACAGAGTCAAAGAAAAACAAATGAGTGGACAATTGCTAATACCCTTCAACTGCACAGGAATCACATTTCCTCTATTAAAGCAATGTAAGACATTGGTGATATGAAGTTATATCATTCAGTGTAAAGGATTATTCTGTGATTTTAGTATATATTGTTCTAGATAGCAGGCATAAATTGAGCATTTTGTTGAGAATCTGCTGCCCAAGTAACTGCAATATCCTCTTTTGTTAAATACTTCAAAATGTCTTAATTGGTTCTTCTGTGAACATTCTGGGCTACTCCACTGAAAGAAATGTAAGACTATACCAGGAGGCAAGAATCTTAGAGGAAGAATTCAGGACAGAGAAAGGAAAGGGAGCTTGCTTTTTGCTGTCACTGCCTAGGCAAATGATAGAAGCATTCAATTTACTCTGAGAATGAGAAATTTTGATTATACTTCTTAGCATTTGTCCACAAACAAGAAGCAAAGCTTAGAAATATGTTCTCTTCCCAATCAAAAACAGAATGTTGAACAAATTGATCTGAGTAAGGACAAGAGATACATTTCCTAACTCCATAGTCAATAAACACAAAATAAATCAAAACGTAACTCCATAAAAAAAATATAGGGGAAGAAATGCCCACATCTTATTGAAAAATGATGGGAAATTGGAAAGGGGCTCCTGAGAAAACATCCCTGAAGAAACTGCTGAGGGGTCAATTGGAAAAATGCTTATTTTCCTCTTATTTCAGGGTAACACATGACAGAATCAATGTCATCTCAAGAGATTCCAGTAGCTGAATGGTTTATTTACATATTAAACACAAGTTGGAGGGACGAGTTTGGTCTTTGAGTATCCTGAATTTTACACTATTTACACATCCCCTTTACTTAGTGTACTGTAAAGGCAAACAAAGCCTTGTCTATCCACAGAAGGACTCCTCCAGATCCTATGGGAAAGATCCAAGAGCTTTGTTAAACACCAAATAGTCTTTAAATAACAATCTTCTGATAACTTGATAGTAAACAGCCATTCTTTAGTGATTTCCTAGTGAACATAAATCAATATACTATACCAGATTCTTTGGAAAGATCATTATTTTCTTTGAAAATAAAACAAAAAAAAAAGTCTATAATTTTGTGCACAGACCCAACAATCTTATTTCCCATTTATGGCAGAATTCAGTGAATCATGCTTCTACAACTCATTCTGTTTCAGGGCACACATCTAAAAATTAATCTTTCTGAGGATAATCATGACCACTCCAGTGTCAGTTATTGTGTATGGAGAATTTACTATGTGCCAAGTGCTCTGCTATTTCATTCAATGTGTACAAGGTTATTACAACAACCCATGAGGCTGCTGTAAGTATTTCCTCTAATTTTTCAGATGAGAAGACTGGGGCTGAGAGAAGTTAAATAACTTGTCTACGGTATCAGAATAAAGTTGGAATTTGAATGTAGACAATCTGATTCCTGAGCACTTATTGTTAAATAATAAGATATTGAAAAGAAACTGTGAGTCAGTGTTAGAAACTGAATAATATCATCTTATATTTATTCAGGAACATTTAACAATATGATTGCTTAATGATATTCATAATTTTACTGCAGTCAAATGTTGCAAAACTCAACTCCTGAATTAGATTTACGATATGCTGCAAGTAGACGCTTAAAAACATGATCACATTGTAGATATTTACAAAAATAAATGAATAAAAATAAAAATGTGCACTATCATGTGTAGTAGCATGGAGAATTTGGTATGGGAAGATCAAGACAACTTCCTAGTTTGATGAGTTTTGTAAGATATTTCCTAATTAAGTGTGTGAAATTTTCATCATGTAATCTTAAAGATCTCTCATATACAATTCTGCACAAAAAGAGGTCTGAAAATCTAAATTATTTTATAGTACAAATAACACAAATGTAGTTCAAATTAGCAAATGTTTAGTGACTATCTATTATACGCCATTAAGTATATCAATTTCACATGCATGCAAACTTTAATTTTACTGTCTAGGAGGTGATGATATATAATAATAAAAATAATAATAATTTTAAGTATCATGAAGTAAGTGCTATATGCCAGAATGAAAAGGGGAAGCACTAAAGAGGGAGGATTTCATTCTACTTAGTTAAGATGGATTCCTAGAACAGAGGCCACTTGGATGCGTTTTTAAAGAGTAGAATTTCAACAAGCAAGCAAGCAAGTAGGTATCAAATGAAGGGATATTTCATTATACTTAGTAGGTAACAAGGTCCCAGCATAGTTAGACTGAAGACTCAGATATACATGGGCTCTGTGGGGCTACGCTCCCTCCTTGTATCTCGTTTCATAAATTGATTTACAGGCAGAGCCTCTTTAGTGGGGAAGGAACATACACAATGAACAATTGTGATCAAAACATAGACAAACGTGTATGACAAATTGGTAGAGATAGGAGGAACCAAATCTTAAAGGAAGATAGAGATGGTTTTGCATGAACATTCATAACAGAGGAAGAGGACTAGCAGTAGGAAGCAAAAACAACAAATAGGGTCTGAAAGATGAAGGAAAACAGTGGTTCCCAGCACTGCATTGCGATAGGGCCTTGAACTCACCTAAACCCATCTAGCCTAACACCATTGTATACTTTGGAGTGACAAGGGGCTGTGTAACAAATTGTGTCATTAAATGTGGCCAATAATCCTATCATGAAATTCCCCTAATTGGCACAGAGACTCTCACTTCTCAAGGTGCCATTGGGTTGTTTTAACTCTGAAGATAGGGATGAAATGAAAAGCAAGAAGCAAGCCACGTATAGATACTTAACAATATAATTCCATTTTATAAGTTTCAAAAATGTAGAGCTACACTATATATTATGCACTATATTCTTATCTGGCAAAACTATTTTTAAAAGAAAAGAAATAATAAACAAACAAACAAAAGCACTCATTAGTGGTTATCTTGAGGAGGTAGACTGTGGTGGTGAAGCAGGAGGAGGAGGCCATGAAGGAGGGTCACTAAAGGGGCTTTCAAAAATGAAACAAGTTTTATTTCTCAAGCTGAGCCATAGGTAAATGGGTAATTATTTTATTAGCATTATGGAATCTTTCATGTATGATATATTTCATCAAAAATAAATACTGCTTTTAACGGTAGCCGGTTTTGTCTTTAAATGATATATATGCTTCTCTATTTTTGTGTCCTACTTTTTATCCCTTTATAATATACTCTGAAAACTTCCCAATTTCATTAAAAATTCCTCAGTAAAGCATTTTTAATGTTTGGAACAAAATCTATTAAAATAGAATAGACTCATGATATATATTGTTTGATACTTTCCTAATTTTCATTGCTACAGTATCAGATTCATTTCCATTATAAAACCAGTGACTGTTGCAGGACCCACAAAAATGGGCACAATTGTAAATTCAGTAGGCTCAAATACATATTTTTAAAAGGCTATGTTTGTACATCTTTCTTAGCCTGTTGGATGCGCAGCTCACTGTGTTGAGGCAGACATCTGTTGGTATGCACAAAAATAAAATATTGTTGTCTTGTTTTTGTATTTTTCATATCCAGAGAATCAAGTCATAGCTTTTGCCTGAGGGAGAATCTCAAGTAAAATGAACTAGTGTGACGTGTCTTTCTGCCAAGCAGAAAGAACATGGAAGTAAAGTTATCCACATAAATTAGGACAGACAGCTGGTCTGAGTCTGCCCACTCAGCCTGCTAGGGGAGCAACCAAGCAAAAGTTAAGATAGCCAATTTGTTTCATTTTGTTTCCCTCTGGATTTTAGGAGTTGATGTAGAAAAAAATCAGGAAGGAGGAACTGGAGATTAATCAATCTAGGGATTGTTTTTGTAACGGGGAAAGAGATCGCTGAGATAAATCTAGGGAGATGAAAACTAGGTTTAGAATATTTGAGGAGGCTCTTTGCTTTGTTTTGCTATGCGATTAGGGAAAGAGCAAAAAAAAAAAAAAAGAATTAAAAACATATAAAAATCTCAAAAATATGAATAGTGAGGAAAAATAATCATCCATATGGAAGTATCTGTGACGTTTGTAAAAATTCTGTGAACATGGCCAGGCGCAGTGGCTCACGCCTATAATCCTAGCGCTATGGGAGGCCGAGGAGGGCAGATCGCCTGACACCAGGAGGTCAAGACCAACCTGGCCAACATGGCGAAACTCCATCTCTACTAAAGACGCAAAAAATTAGCTGGGTGTGGTGGTGGGCGCCTGTAGTCCCAGTTACTCGGGAGGCTGAGGCAGAAGAATCGCTTGAACCTGGGATGCAGAGGTTGCAGTGAGCTGAGATCACACCATTGCCCTCCAGCCTGGGCAACAGAGTGAGACTCCGTTAAAAAAAAAAAAAAAAAAAAAATTCTGTGAACAGTTAAAAAAAAAAAAAAAGAGAGAGAGAGAGAGTCCCTTGGTAGTCTGTGTCTAAAAAAGAAGCTAGCAATCGGCTCTTGAAACAACATCAAGGTATCAAGCTCTGCTTCCTTCTGTCTCATAAAGCACATTGTTCTGAACTACCTTAAGATATCAAAAATGTGTTCAAAAGCAGTTGAAAATCTGAATTATGATAACTAGAGTTGTCAGGCTCAAAGAAACCTGAGTTTGAGGGTGGGTCATCTATTTGCAACAAAATATTTAGAAGTAGTTGAGAATCTGTCTTTTAGAGTAAGTGGATCATTGAAAATGCCTCCTCTTTTTACTTTTTACTTTTTACTTGTGTAATGTCCTCAGTCTTTTTGGATTTAGGCTTTCACTTCACGTGTCCTGGAAAGTGATTCGAGACCTTATTCCAATAGGACTTAGACACCCATTACTCTATGTCTGTCACTATGGGCTCTCTCTTCCCGAACTAACTGTGAGCTCCTAAAGAAGACATACTTTGTATGTCACAGCATCTCACCACCCAGCATAGTGCCTGATGCATAATAATATTTGTTGAATAGGAAGCATGTTTATAAAAATGTTAGTTCTAGTGTACTGGGATTCAAAGGATCATCATGAACTACACTTACCAGTCCTAACTTAGAATTACCAGAAAGATAGTCTCAGATATCTGCAACTAATATTATTTTTAAAGGATAACCAACCATTCAGCCAGGCCAGGCAGGAATACACATACTAGACAGGCTTAATTCTCGTGTGGAGTTTATCATCAAACATACCTGAGAGTCATGACAAAGTAAATTTGGTTAAGTAGATATATGATTTAAAAGAAATGCAACTTAACTAATTGAGAGCTTGTTACTGAGTACTAGTATGTGTAAGAAACTCTCATTTAAGGGTACTCTGTGGCCTCTGTGTTTATGCCAATTTTGGTAGCATGCCTATTTTATGTTAGGAAGCCACTATTTCATGGATCCACCATTTAACTGGGTCACACTGGGAAAATTATTTTATCCAAGTCTTTAAAATGAAAATAACATTATGCTCATAGGGCTGTTATCAGGATTAAAGGTAATGGCAAATGCAAATCACCTAGCAGTACCTTCGATACATTATAAACCCTCCATGCATGATGTTTCTCTCTAACCCTTGAGAACAATATGTCAGTAGCACTTACAAACATAAAATAGGATATCTCTTTTAATTTATTGTAATTTCTGTGTTTTTTTTTGTTATGGAATAGGAATCTCTTTATTTTTGAAGTTTTACACTGTTTCATATACTCCAGATGCAATATTTTTGAGGAGTATGATATGATATGCAAATATTCTTTTCCACTCTATGACTTTTCACTCTTTTAACAGTGCCTTTCACAGAGGATTTTTTTTAACTTCTGATGAAATAAAAATATAACTTTTTATGTCATTATGTCATTACTTGGTGTTGTATCTAACAATGCCAAACCAAAGTCACAAAACTTTATCCTATATTTTAAGAGTTTTCTATTGTAATTTAAAGCTGTTATCTAATTTGAGTTATTTTTTGTATACAATGTAAGGCATAGAATGAGGTTCAATGTCTAATTGTTCCAGCATCACTTGATGAAAAGGCTAGTCTTTCTCCACTGAATTATCTTGGCATTTCCATCAAGAATTGTTTGATTTCTGAACTTTCCAAACTACCTCATTGATCTATGTGTCTACTCTTTTGCAAATATCACTCTTAATTACTATAGTTTTATAGTGTAAGTCTCAAAATCAGGTACAGTGGATGCTCCAACTTTGTTTGCCTGTTTTGTTTTGTTTTGTTTTGTTTTGTTTTTTGCTATTCTGGTTCCTTTGTCTTTCCATATAAATGTATTTTTGTAATTTTTTCTTTAGAATCAGTTTATATATAGCTGGAAAAAAATCTGGTAGGATTTTGACTTGTATTGTAACAAGTTTATAGAACAGCTTAGGAAGAATTGATATCATCATCATATTGAGTATATTCCAATAATGGAACATGACACATCACTCCATTGTTTTAAGGTCTTCTTTAACTTCTTGGACTAGCATTTTGTAGTTTCTAGCAACATATAGGTGCAACACTGTTTTTAAGATTTATATTTATGTATATGAATTTTTGAAGTTTTGGTAACTGGTATTCTTTTATAATTTTGGTTTCCAATTGTTCATTGCTAGCATATAGAAATACAATAGTTCTTTGGAATTCACAATCATGTCGTCTGCAAATAGAAAAATTTTATTTTTTCTTTTCCAATATATACGCCTTTTATCTTTCTTTTGCCTTATTGCACTGACTAGAACCTTTAATGTAATGTTAAAAAGGAGCAGTGAAATAACTAGCCTTGTCTTGTCCCTGTTGTTAGGAAGAAAGCATTCATTCTTTTACTGTTAAGAATGATGTTAGCTTTGGGGTTTTTTGCCAATGCCTTTTATCGAATTAGGAAAATCCCTTTCTATTTCTAATGTATAGAGAATTTTTATTATGAATAAAATCAGAACTTTGTTGAATGCTTTTCTCTGCATTGATATAATCATTTGATTTTTCCTTTTTTAGTTTATTAATATGGTGGGTTACAATAATTAATTTTTGAATTTTGAACGCTCTTTGCATCCTTGAGATAAACTGTACTTGGCTTTACAGTTATTACTCTATATTGCTGGGTCAGATTTCCTAATATTTTGTTGCAGGTTTTTGCATCTGTGTTCATGAGAGATACTGGTCTGTAGTTTTGTTTTCTTCTAATGCCTTTGTTTCGTTTGATCCTTTGGGTACTACTGGGCTACTGAAATGAGTTTAGAAGTGTTCCATCATTTTAATTTTTTGAAATTATATTTAATGTAATTCCTTACATGAGGCATGTTTAGTAGAATTCACCAGGGAAACCGTCCAGGCCTGGAGTCTTATCTCTTGAAAGATTTTAAACTACCAATTTAATTTCTGCAACAGATATAGGACATTCAATACGTCTCTATCTTCTTCAGTGACTTTTTTGATAGCTTTAAGATACAATTTACACACCATGCAAGTCACCCTTTAAAGTGTACAATTCAATGTGTTTTGCTATATTCACAAAGTTGTGTATCTGTCACCACAATCAATTTAAGAATATGTTTATCACCCCAAAAAGAAACTCTGCACCCTTTAGCCATCACTCAAAAGTCCCCAGTCCCTCTAGGCAACCACTAATCTGTTTTTGGTGCTTGTATATTTTCCTATTGCTGTCTGCTATGAAATAACATTTTATATTAGTGGGATCATATAATATGTAGTGTTTGACTGGCTTCTTTCCGTAGTATAATGTTTCCAAGTATTGTTATACTTGGAATAATGTAGTATGCATCATATTTTATTATACAGTATGTACAGTACTATTATGTAGTATCTATGAGTACTTCATTTCTTAAATTGCCAGTTACATTCCATTGTATAGATATATATTTTGTTTATCTGTTCATCAGTTGGTGACCATTTGGGTTGTCTTCACTTTAGGGCTATTAATAATGCTGCTATAGGTACACATGTGTAAGTTTTTGTGTGGGCGTATGTTTTTATCTCTCTTAGGTATACAGATAGGAATTGAATTGCTGTGTCAGATAGTAACACATATGTTTAACTGTTTAAAAACAGTCTGACCATTTTCCAAAGAAGCTGTACTATTTTGTATTCCCACCAGCAGTGTAAGAGGATTCCAATTTCTCCACATCTTCCCCAACACTCCTTATTGTCTGTTCAATGACTTTTAAAGGTACATGTCCTTCAAGCACTTGGTTCATTTCATCTAGTTCATTAAATGTATGTGCATAGACTTGTTTGTAGTATTTTATTATTATCCTTTTAATGCCCATGGTTCTGTAGTGATACCCTGTTTCATTCTATTAATAATTTGTATTTTCTCTTTATTTCTCTTCAGTCAACAGGGGAACTGCTGCCACCACTACCTCCAAAGTGGACTGCATTTTCAAAGGCTGGGAGAGGTAAATGAGTTTCATCCCATACCCCTAACCCCCGCTTATCTGTCCTCTGGCCTGAGAAAGGGTTTGCTTGGAGCTTTTATGTCCGTGCTTGGTGCACAGTTCCCAGATTCAGGCTGCAGATGAGTCTAAGCCAGGAAATACGGGGGAAAAAAGAGGAGAACAGGGGACCTATTATTGTATGGGGTCATCCTTCAAACTCGAATTTCCTCTCCAGTCTGCTATTATTTACTTTACAGAGTACTCCAAGATTTGCTTTAAGTATTATGTCCAATGTTGTAGTTGACATCAGTGGAAGAGTTAGGGAAAGGTATACTTATTCCATGTTTAATCGGGGCTGGTGCCACAAGCTACCCAGTCTCACGTATGACTTACTAGTCACATAAACTGCCTGACCTAGTGGGAAAATCTACTCACCTTCCTACTCATTTTTCTTTCAAGGACACAATACCTAAAGGATAATCCTGAAACATTACAAGAACCTGAGGTATTTTCTTAATCAAAAGAAGATTAAATCAAGTTCAGTATAATTTTGATTATCTCTAATTACAACATAATATAACACAAATATTTTGACATTCTTTCCAGGAAGAACACACTTTCTTTTTAAATTTAAATAATGTTTAGATTCCTATTTTTGTCCTTACATCTTCTATCTGGTCTTCTCTGACCTACAATACTTATAAAACTTACACTTGTATTATGTGCTAATCTATTCCTTTTTGCCCCATTCATTTTGTTTCTTAATGTATTCCTGCCTTGTTTTATAAAAGAATCCTGCTATTTAATATATCCTGAACCACAGTTAAACAACTGAAAGATTTGATCATGCTCTCCTTTTTAGCACTTAGTTTATTGGTATCCTCACAGCAAGTAAATACCAGATCAGTTTTGACTGAAGAAACAAGTAAAGTGAGCATAATACTTCATTATATTCTTACCCTAAAATAGCACAGGGGATAACATTGCATCCAGACACTTATATGATGAGAAGCTGGAGACAGTTTTACGGGCTCCTCACAGGTAAATGTTGATAGATAGGAGGTCGTAAAGAAGGGACAACAGGAAAGGTTACACTTACTTTCAGGGATTGAAGTCTACTGTTTTCTTTTTTATTATAGAAGGAGATAGGGGTGAGTGGATGCAGATTGGTTGAGAATATGAATTATGACTTGATTAGCCTCTTATTTCATAATGGTGGCTAAGAAAAAGCTGGTGATACCTAAATAAGGCCTGATAATTATCTACGAATATCAGGAATTAATATTCTCCTACAATTATGTTATAGAGCTAATAAATAAGCTCATTTCTTAAATGGTTAGTTCCATGGTAGCTTTTCCAATTTTCTACAATTTGAGTATCCTGATTTCTGGATTAAATCATTCCCAGACGATAGCGTAAATTAGGAGATATATGCATACCTCTGTTCTGTTTTGCATTGAAGGTCCACATCTGTCATCCCCCTAAACATTCATTCTTCTTGAGAGAAATAATTATGTCTTGTTTATTTTGTCTTTATTCATTATTTGATAGGTACGGGGCTTGTACATCAGTATAGTTCAATGAAGGTTAAAGTGATTTTCTAATTGTGATTTCCTAATTGTGATTTAATTGCATGCCATTGTACCAATCATCTTACTAAAATTTTTTCTTTTTTCTTTTTTTTTTTGAGACAGGGTCTCCCTCTGTCATCCAGGCTGGAGTGCAGTGGCTCGATCTCTGCACTGCAACCTCCGCCTCCCAGGCTCAAGCAATTCTGCCTCAGCCTCCTGAGTAGCTGGGATTACAGGTGTGTGCCACCACATTCGGCTAATTTTTTTGTTTGTTTGTTTTTAGTAGAGACAGGGTTTCAGCATGTTGGTCAGGCTGGTCTCGAACTCCTGACCTTGTGATCCACCTGCCTCAGCCTCCCAAAGTGCTGGGATTACAGGCATGAACCACCTCACCCAGCCCTCATCTTACTAAATGTGCTCAGCATTTGAAAACTTTTTAAGTGTTATATATATATATAAACACTGATTTTTTTTAAAGAAAAACCTCGTAGTCAATTTCTCATCCATCTATCATGTAGCTTTACATTATTCAATATCTGTACATTGAAAATAAGGGTTTCCTCCTGTTCGCGAAAGAGGAAAGCTATGAGTAGAAGTTACTCTCATATCTAATCATTTGTATACCTTCATTATAGGAGAGGCAATTGTTTAAAGTGAAGTCTTCCCCATTTTTCTGCGGGAAATAAATGTTGCACATTACTGAACAAAAACCCAAGATGTATTTGAATACGACATCTGAATTTTAGAAATGTTTCAAAATCAATGTAGAGTTAATCTGAAAGCAGATTATAATGAATTTTTTGGACCAGTATGTGCTTTCCAGATGGGACAGGGAAAGAACTCTGAGGCTTGTTTCTAATCTTTCCTTCCCTTCCTTCCCTTCCTTCCCTTCCTTCCCTTCCTTCCCTTCCTTCCCTTCCTTTCTTTCTCTTTCTTTCTTTCTTTCTTTCTTTCTTTCTTTCTTTCTTTCTTTCTTTTCTTTCTTCTATTCATTATATTTTAAGAGATGGGGTCTCACTCCATCACCCAAGCTGGAGTACAGTAGTGCAATCATAGCTCATTGCATCTTTGAACTCTTGAGCTCAGATGATCCTCCTACCTCAGCCTCCTGAGTAGTTAGAACTATAGGCATGCACCTTCACATCCAGTTAAATTTTGAATTTTTTTTTTTTTTTTTTTTTTTTTTTAGTAGAAATGAGGTCTCACTATGCTGCCCCAGGCTGATCTTAAACTCCTGGGCTCAAGCAATCCATCTGCCTCAGCCTCCTAAAGTATTGGGATTACAAGCATGAGCCACTGTGCCAAGCCATCAAATTCGTAATGTTTTAAATCAACAACAATCCTCCCCTCTCCACCCCTCCCCTTCTTCCCTCCATCCCTCCTTCCTTTCCTTCTTTCTTTTCTTTTCTTTTCTCTTCTCTTTTCTTTTTTCTTTTCTCCTTCCTTCCTTTCCTTTTCTTTTCTTTTTTCTCTCTTTCTTTCTTTCTCTTTTTCTTTCTCTCTCTCTGTCTCTGTCTCTCTCTGCATTTTCCTTCCTTCCTCCCTCCCTTCCCTCTCTCCCTCCCTCCCTCCTTTCTTTCTTTCTTTCCTTCCTTCCTTCTTTCCTTCTCTCCTTCTCTCCTTCTCACTTTCTCTCTCTCTCTCTTTCTTTCTTTCTCTCTCTCTTTCTTTCTTTCTTTCTTTCTTTCTTTCTTTCTTTCTTTCTTTCTTTCTTTCTTTCTTTCTTTCTTTCTTTCTTTCTTTCCTTCCTTCCTTTCTTTCTTTTCTTTCTTTCTTTCTTTCTTTTTTTTGAGATAGAGTTGTGTTCTGTCTCCCAGGCTGGAGTTCAGTGGCACAATCTTGGCTCACTGCAACCTTGACCTCCCGGGCTCAAGTGACCCTCCTACCTAAGCCTCCCACGTAGCTGTGACTATAGAAAATCAACCAACCACACTTGGTTGATTTTCTAATTTTTTGTAGAGATGAGGTCTCACTATATTGCCCAGGCTGGTCTCAAACTCCTGAGTTCAAGTAATCCTCCTGCCTCAGCCTCCCAAAGTGCTGGAATTACAGGCATGAGCCACCATGCCCAACCTAACCATTCTTTTTGAGATGAGAGTAGTCGTTTCCATCATTAACCTTTATAATCCATTTACCTTCTGTTTCTTTATTTAATAAAGTGTTAAATAATACCCCACCACTGCATTGGGGAGTATACTTTTGAGTGAGAGTTTATTAGCCTTTGTAATATCAGAAAAGATTTGTGTGACACATGCAGCTTTCACTAAAAGTTAGAAATAACTGGTTTTGCTCAAACCGGTGATATTTTCCAGCAAATACCACAGAGGTACATACACAATTTTTTTTTTTTTTTTTTTTTTTGAGATGAAGTCTTGCTCTGTCACCAGGCTGGAGTGCAGTTGTGTGATCTCGGCTTGCAGCAACCTCCACCTTCTGGGTTCAAGCGATTTTCCTGCCTCAGCCTCCCAAGTAGCTGGGACTACAGACGTGCACCACCTGTCTGTCTAATTTTTTTGTATTTTAGTAGAGATGAGGTTTCACCATGTTGGCCAGGGTGGTCTCAGTCTCCTGACCTCATGATTCTCCCGCCTCGGCCTCCCAAAGTGCTGGAATTAAAGGCATGAGCCACCCTGCCCAGCCCACAAAATTATTAAAAGGTAATTTGATAGGCCAGATGCAGTGGCTCACACCTGTAATCCCAGCACTTTGGGAGGCCGAGGCAGGCGGATCACTTGAGATCAGGAGTCTGAGACCAGCCTGGTCAACATGCTGAAATCCCATCTCTACCAAAAAATACAAAAAATTAGCCAAGCATGGTGGTGCAAGCCAGTAGTCCCAGCTACTTGGGAGGTTAAGGTGGCAGAATCACTTGAACCTGGGAGACGGAGGTAGCAGTGAGCTGAGATCATGCCATTGCACTCCACCCTGGGCAACAGAGCGAGACTTCCTCCAAAAAAAAAAAAAGGTAATTTGATAAATTGGAAGCTTTAAAGAATCCCTCAGATACTTTGCTCTGAGAGTTGTGTCAAATGTTTATTTTTTTATACATGAAGTAGTTTTACAGACTAAGATGCTTTCAAATTTGCTTTTCACATTTAATTACACTGTCATCCGTCATTAAGATGACTCTGTTAATTAGATGTTCTTGATATCTTTTTAATTCTCTAAAAAAATGACTATTTCTGAAAAGGAAAACATCTTTAAATACATTCCTTCATTATAAACTTAGATCAGATGACTTAGTCTTGCACTATTTTCCTTTTGATATAAAATACACTGTTTCTTCTACCATTGTATTCCTTAAGCGTGTGTAGTAGTGATACGTTTCAACAATAGAATGAAGCTGCTAAACATTAGGCCAAAAAAATCTCCTCTGCTATATCGTGCGCTGCTTATCATTTGAATTGTTAAAAATGTCTCCTCTTCAAAATAATTTTAATTTGAAGAAAGGACACAAAACTGGTAAACCTAGATGCTGTGGACTGAATGTTTGCGTCCCTCTCAAATTCATGTTAAAACCCTAATCCCTAATGTGGTATTTGGAGATGGGGTCTCTGAGAGGTAATTAGGTCTTAAAGGTGGAGCCCTCATAATGGGATTAGTGCCCTTATAAGGAGAGGTATTAGATAACTTGCTTCCTTTCTCTTTCTGCTGTCCATCATGTAAACACAGCAAGAAGGCAGCTGTTTGCAGGCCAGAAAGAGGGCCCTCACCAGATGCTGATGATGCTGGCACCCTGATCTGGGACTTTCAGCCTCCAGAGACTGTGATAAATAAATTCATATTGTTTAAGCCACTACTCCATTTAATTTGTTATAGCAGCCCAAACTGACTAAGACACTAGATTATAATGAAAAAAATTAAAAACATATTATGGGAAGTGAAAACAGCCCTGGATATAAAATTTTGTCAGAACAAAATACAAATCTCAGTATTGGTTGTTTTCTGTGATGTATGTTTTATATATTGCACATTAACATATTTCCACATCATTCAGAAGGTAAATCACATGAAATCTAACCAAGTATTGTTTTACTATATTCCAGTCCAATAATAACAACAATAATATTAATAACTTGCTATTTATAGACCTAAGACTATGAAGCAGGCATTTCAAGAGATCTATAGATACTATTTAATGGAAATTATCACAAAACCTCTAAGAGATAAGTTTTATTGCCCTTGTTTCATAGATGACAGAGCTAAGGCTTAGACTGGTTAAGTAATTTGCCTAAGATCACTTATTGTTGGTAAGTATTAGAGCTAAAATTCTAATGTAGCTTTTGATGTTAATGTCTACAAATATTATTTGCCTAATAACCACAAGAAACTGAATTGCTTAGTCTTTATGTACTTCTCTTTTTTTGACAAATCTGACCAATTGTTCTTGTTGTGTGTGTGTGTGTGTGTGTATATATATATATATATATATATATATACAGCAAATAATTAATTTACAACCATTAGAACAATAGCAACAACAACAATAAAATCATTTAAAATATGGACAAAATGTCTGGGTGCACTGGCTCATGACTGTAATCCCAGAACTTTGGGAGGCTGAGGTGGGAGGATCACTTGAGCCCAGGAGTTTGAGACCAACCTCGTCAATACAGTGAAATCCCATCTCAATTTTTTAAAGAAATTATTGAATAAAAAAATTACATCGACAAAACATCTAGTTCTCCAGAAGGAAGAATGTACAAGATTGGCAGAAAACTTTTTACAAAATTAAAACCAACACTTTTTCATATTTTGGATTTTTGTCTTTGGTTATTTTATATTTTGGACATTTTTTCTTTGGTTATTAAAAAGATGTAGATTTTGAGAATTTGAAAACAGCTAAATGGCAAATAAATTAATGCATTGTAGACAAATGACTCTTAAATTTATTTCTTAAATGTTTAAGTAAAATGATGTACAAAGGAACATTGAAGATCTCCTAGCTAACCCTCTTTTAGCACTTAAAGATATGGGGCCCTTAGAGTTTAAGGGATTTTCACAATTATATCACAGTAAACCTAAATCTAGAATTGTGGTTTTCCATATTTCCTCTGTAATGATTTCTCCACATGACCATGGCACATAAAGTGATACTTACAGCAATGGTTACGGTCATCTATGTCTCTAAAATGATAAAACCATGTTGCATGAATTAGCAATGGAGAGGATTTCCTCTTCCACAGTATTCTGTACTATCAATAATCAACTCTATTAAGGATCCCTGGTAAGATATGCATTGTATTATTCATCCATTTAATATATATGTCTACTGTATGCCTGATCCTTTGCTAACGTTTCCAATATTAAATGTCAGGCCAGAAAACAGGGAGGAGTCTAAGAGATATGTGCACTAAAAATGTGTAGTCTATTGGAAGCAACCCAAATGTCCATCAATGATAGACTGGAATAAGAAAATGTGGCACAACCCCGTCTCTACTAAAAAAATACAAAAAACTAGCTGGGCGAGATGGCGGGTGCCTGTAGTCCCAGCTACTCAGGAGGCTGAGGCAGGAGAATGATGTAAACCCGGGAGGCGGAGCTTGCAGTGAGCTGAGATCCGGCCACTGCACTCCAGCCTGGGCGACAGAGCTAGACTCCGACTCAAAAAAAAAAAAAAAAAAAAAAAATGTGGCACATATACACCATGGAATACTATGCAGCAATAAAAAAGGATGAGTTCATGTCCTTTGCAGAGACATGGATGCAGCTGGAAACTATCATTCTCAGCAAACTATCACAAGATCAGAAAACCAAACACTGCATGTTCTCACTCATAAGTGGGAGTTGAACAATGAGAACACATGGACACAGGGAGGGGAACATCACACACCAGGACCTCTCAAGGAGTGGGGGGACTAGGGGAGGGATAATATTAGGAGAAATACCTAATGTAAGTGTCGGGTTGATGAGTGCAGCAAACCACCAGGGCACGTGTATACCTATGTAACAAAACTGCACGTTCTGCACATGTAACCCAGAACTTAAGGTAAATAAATAAAAAATGTATAGTCTAATTGGTGACATGGGACCATATGAAGCATATTCAGAATATAAGCCATTTAGAAGTTGTAGTAGGCAGCCTGTAACATGGTCCAGTGATATCCACCTCCTGGTACTCATGCCCTACTCACTTCTAACAAATTGAATACAGCAAAAGCGATGTATGCCACTTTAGAAGTTAGGTTATACAAAGATGCTGGCTTCCATCTTAGGCTCTCTCACTCTCTCACTCTCTCTCTTTTTCTCATCTGGATCATTCACACTGAGGTGCCATGTTGTGAAAACATACAGGCAGCATACAGAGGTACCCATGTTGTGAGGAACTGAAGCCTCCTGCCAACAAAAACATGTGAATAAGCTTGGAAGCAGATTCTTGAGCCTCAGGTGAGACTTAGATGACTGCAGCTCTGGCCGACAGTGTGAATACAACCTCACAGGAGACCCTGACCAACTCCACCTAGCTTAGCTGCTCCCAGGTTCATGACCCTCAGAAATTATGAGACGGTAAATGTTTGTTGTCTTAATTTGCTACATTTTAGGCAGATTTGCTATGCAGCATAAATAATATGGAGAGGATAATGTCTGTTGCAGTTCTCAGTTTTTAAGGAGGCAGAGTTAGGAAGCTGTAATTTGGTGGACAGCTCACACAGTTGCAGGAAAGGCCATGAAAGGCTGAGTCAGTACTTGTGAGAAAGATTTGCCAATTAACTAATGAGATATAATATGTATGTCAGTTAGGTGTAATGTGTAAGTTAAATGAAAGAAATCTTTAAGGTTTTTGAGCTTGGAAATTTCTCTGAGAAAAAAGCATGATTCAGCAATTCTGACTGCACAAACTCTATGCTATTGTCTACATATATGTGTCCCCCCAAAATTCATATGTTAAATACAATAGTATTAAGTGGCAGGGCCTTTAAAAGATGAAGATCATGATGGTTCTGGCTTCATGAGCAGTTATTAGCGCCCTTTTTAAAGAGGGTTGAGGGAGCTTGTTTGTCCTCTCCACCACTTAGAACACATCATCCATGAGGGATGCATCCTCACCAGATACTGAATCTGCTGATGCCTTGATCTTGAATGTCCCCACCTCTAGAACTGTGAACAACACATTTCTGTTGTTTATAACTTGCCCAGACTAAGATATTTTGTTATAGCAGCCTGAATGAACTGAGATGGTCTAATTATAAAAGCTGACTGAGCACCTTTAAAAAAGTAAATAAAAACAGAGCAGTTAGCAACAAAACCTAATGCAACCACTTGCTTAACTCTGTGTGATTAAGGTAGATGTGTGTGTGTGTCTGTGTGTGTGTGTGTTCTAGTATCTTCAGTGGGTTTTTAAAATAAAATAAATGAGTTATAACGACAACAGTTACAGACGGTGTTGGATAATTGAAAGGGTTCACAAAATTCTATGGAAACTACTCAGAGAAGAGCTATTCAAGAAGAAAGAACGTGCAGCCCACACACCCGGGGTAGGGAGACTTGCACACCTACCCAGAATCCTTTCTCAGTCACACAGGATGTGCTTCATCTCTGAATTATGAATCTTCAGGATATACATCCCACTGATCACATAGCCAAGCCATGCTATGTAACTGGCTAGCCCATGTGCGAGCCATCAATCTACACACCCCAAAACAATATAAACAAGCTGGCTCTTGGTACTAACAAGGTGATTTCAAACTTAAACAATATATTATAAATATAAACTAGTTCACTCCTTCTTATTGTGGCCAAAAGTCAGTATCGGACCTCCAGGTAATCATGGAAAGTTCCAGCCCAGCTGTAAGATAACTCTTTTCCAAATGATCATTTAAAGCAAAATAAATCAATCACTGATGTGTTATATATACAATATATACTATACATATATAGTTACAACATTACCTATAATACATATATTTATATATAATATTGTAAATATATAGAAACATATACACATATCTTTAATATATGCAATAGATATTCAAAACCAGCATAACAGATGTTTGCCATGTGACACTAAAATCTGGTTTCTTAACAATGACAAAAGACATGACAAATATAGGAAATGAACAAACACAAAAAGTTAAGCATAAGCTGATAGCAGTGCAAGCAGAATTGTACAGTTTCAGGGTCACATAGTTAGAGTCATGATATTCTAAGCCTCCTGGGTGGGGACTGGTAGAGTAATGCATCTTAGAGAGGACAGCAAATTGCTTTATCATGTGACTAATTTAATGATTCTGTTTTTCTGAATCTTTTTAAGGCTTCTTTTAGAATTCTTTTCTTTTCTTTTTTTTTTTTTTTTATTTTTCTGGGAGCCCACTGACTTTGTATTCAATTTGGATCCACTGCTTTCTAGACCTGCTTGGCATCTGCCAACTTGTCATTTTATTCATTATATCTCTGGGTTAGAATCACTATTTCAGCTTTCCATGTCTTACTATTTCTGTTTTTCCCATCTCTTGTTTTGTTTGAGCACATTTTCAAGTCGTTTCTCAAGAGGATCTACACAAGTTACATTTCTGAGTTCTTATGCACACAAAAAGGTTTTTATTTGGTCATGTAATTTGGATGAATATAGTATTCTAAGATCATATTAATTTTCTCATGGAATATGAAGGCATTTCCTCATTGCCTTGTAGAACTCTGTTGTGATAAGAAGTCTAACAACAGTCAAGCAGGAACTCACAGCTCCTCAGCAGAGCCGTCCAGTGCACGGTTTAGATAGAGGCTTTCGCTGCTCTCTCTCATCTATCTCCGTGTTTCCAGCTGCTTTCTATCTTCTGGATCTTTTTTTTTTTCCTATGATAATCCTATACCCATGCATTTTCCATTATGAGTTTATTCCCTTTTGTGTTCTTTTACTGTTATTTTAACGGGATGTTAGACTGGGACTGGGTAGTTATATCTTTTCAGTTTACATTTGTGTTAGCTTTCTAAATAGATGGAAGAGACAAAACAAAACATTGTTGGTACCTTGACTCAAAGTTATTTGATTGTAATTGTGAAGATAGGGCAAACACATTAATAAATGCAAATAATGGAAAAACATTGATACCGATTTACTAACAGAAGTAGCTATTAAAGGATATATAAATAAAAAAAGTAGGAGAGATGGCAAGAGAAGTACAATATTTTAACTTACTTCTTCTCCCCTCAAAAATAAGTTCATTTTTTTATGAACATCCATACTTTAATTCCTCTTTTTACATAAGCATTTTGAGGCATGTGGTAAAGGAATGTGTATAACCTTTCTTAAATCACTATAACCTACAATCAACACTAGACTTTAGAATATCTGGAATCTTAAAGAAATACTGCCAGCAGTGTTTATAATAAATGATACCTTTAAAAATCCCTATATCAGCAGAGGAATTTTATAATATAAATTGTTCACTTAACTTTAACTGCTACAGATTTTGGCAGACAGTAAAATTAAATGGTGGATGATCACTAGAATATATTACCTTTTGCAAGATAGCACGGGGATACTAATACATTTCAGGAGAAGAAATCTCTTCCCAGGTCCTTAGCCTGCTGTGTAGTATTGTTAAGCAGTAATACTTTCTTTTGTAATTGATGAAAGAATAAGTTGTAAATTACCATGAGCTAGAAATTTTGGTTTATGAAGTGAAAATATATGTCAGCAGAAATCATGGTTTGGCACACAGTGGAAACAGCTTTCCAGCTGCCTAAAGTCTCCTTGGCTTTATTTGAACTACTTCTATCCTCCCTGAGCTGGTTAAGTGGACACCTGGTCAATGTCCACTTGTTCTACTCTCAGAATTGTTCTTCCATTTGTGGCTATCTTTAAAATATCCTTTCCACCTTTAGTCAAGCAATCTTTCTCTACTGATGATCTTATGATATCCACTGTTTTCAGTTTTTTTCCCAAGTGAAAGAGAGCTAAATAGTATGTAATTTACCTATGCATGACAATTGATTTCTCTGAATAAAATATTCACATCTATTAATAAAGCTTGTAGATAACATTGTCATTTGCAAGTGTTGGCCTGCTGATTTGTTTTTTTCTTAGCAACAATATGCCCTTTCAGCATTTGCTTTTATGTCAAGAAATGCTTAATTCTTCATCTAGTAAACTTGCTCTTGAAAACGTGGCAATATAATTATATCCATTGTAACCACTCCCACCCAACCAGGACTACTTCTGAGGAATCACATAAAAATTGGCATGAAAGACATAGTTGGGAAGAGGGTGGGGATGAAATGGTTAAAGCTATTGTCAATTAAGTTCTGCTGCCTGCACCAATTACTTACCACCAGGGGAAATGCAATCTGATTTACACATTCGAATTCACATGGTTTATGTTCTCTCCCAAACTAGAGGAAAGAAAATCTAGGGGACACAATATCTTGGTTTATTCTCCAGCCTCAGTGACCTTGAACCTCAAATTTAGTTTTACAGATGAGTATATAAAAGTTTTATCAGCTCACATCAATAAATATATAACCAGACTTTTCTGGTTATATAAAGACCCCTAAAAAAGTAAAATTAGCTGTCTTTGCAGCTGAGGGCTATTAATACATGAAATAGATACTTGTAACAACTGAAGGGAGTGGTTTCATTAGTTTCATAAATCTGATTTTTGAGATGAAATGGAAGAGAGAAGCCTTCTGCCAGTTTGTCTACATTTTTAAAAACATACACTATGTTACAGTTTATAAAACATTTTACAGTAATTCTCTTTCAAAGAGACTTAATTCTTGGATTACCCAGTAGACAGCTATCTAGCCCAGAGCTCCTAACAACTCTGCTGAGGCATACTGGTGTGTGTTAGTGAGAGGAGTTTTCAGATCTTGACCTCCATAGCTCTCAAGGTAGCTGGGAAGGAGCTAAGACTGCTTGATAACTGCAGTCTCTGATCCCCTCAGGCCTTGAGCAGCCACTTCTTTTTTCCCAGTGGCTGTGCAAACACTATGATTTTATTTATTTTTATTTTTATTTTTATTTTTTGAGAGAGAGGATCTCACTCCTCCCCAGGATAGAGTGCAGTAGCATATTCACAGCTCACTGGAGCCTCAAACTCCTAGGCTCAAGCGATCCTCAGACCTCAACCCAAGTATCTGGTACTACAGGTGTGTACCACTATGCCTGGCTAATATTTTTTAATTATTATTTTCTTCTTTCGTAGAGCTGGGTCTCACTATGTTGCCTAGGCTGATCTTGAACTCCTGGGCTCAGGCAATCCTCTCACCTCAGCCTTCCAAAGTGCTGGGATTACAGGTATGAACCACTGACCAGCCTTAAACACTATGATCTTAGAAAGCACTAGTCTATGCTGTTACAAAAGATGTCTCATACTTGGTAATCTTAAAAATTAATGAAGTCAAAGTACCCATTCCTTTGGATTTAAAACAAAATGATACAGTTCAATTCAGTATCACTCTACATTTGAACACTAGGATACAGACCTGTTAACATTTGTCGTCGTAAAGAAAGAAGAAACCTCAGTATATCACTGAAGGATATACTTTCCCCTTTTTTGAAAACCTTCATAGACTCCTTTATGCTTTTACAGATACAGCAAAACAAACATTGTTTTATGAAGCTATTGTCTTGGCCATAGAATCATATTCACATCATATATTCAGCTATGGCATGTCTTCGCTGGAATGTACCTCGATTTGGAGTGGTGTCATGATACCTTGTTTAATAAATCTACCAGAAATAAAGCAGGCTTTTATGCCTATTTTAAAGGTTTCATAAACCATCTAAAAGAATTGGCTTTGCAACGAGCTGCTGAAGGCAATGTTCTTGGTTGCACAATATGGATGCAAGTAATTCCATTGTCCCAGTGATGTCCAATTAAGTTGGCAACATCAATCCTTAATTTCCTTTCTCTGAGTCCTTTTGTTTCCTTGTTGATAATCATCCTCTCCTGCTTCTCATCATCCCCAACTCCCCGCTTTGCTAACAGACTTCAAAGCCCATTATTATGCAGGGAATATGCCGGTGTAAGAGTCTTAGTGTGAGGCAGAGCACTGTCTGCAAAGAAGGTCAAAGGCCAGGTGCTCACCCCTATGTATGCTGACAGCCAAGGTGTGGGCACATGATTTAAACTCTACTAAGATAATGCTTCTGGCACAGGAAGTTGAATTTAAAGCAAGTGAGGCAAAAGTAGGGATATTTTATGATTTATTCCAATGGTAGAACTATCTGAAATGTGGTAGCAAATAAATGTACCATCTGCGGGGTCCAGTGTTATAATGTTATGATACCGTTAGTGGCATTAAATGTTCAGAGGGGGCTGGAATGGCACTTCAAAAAGCTATTTTTAGGGATGGCTTTAACTGTGTTTCCTATATGAAGTGTCCCTTGCAGTCTGCCAGTTTTCTCTTCTTGTTCTCCAGCCTTCCTGTGTTTTTCTGTCTAATTTAGCCATTCTTAATTTCAGTTGTTTGCAACCCAGAACCAAAACTAACACTTCATGTATAATCTTTTAAAAAATAAATTATTTTTCTACTGCCTTCAGCACACAAAGATTCATAGAGTAAATCTGAATTAGTCATTTTACAGATATGTGGGAAAGTAGGATCAGAATGAAATATATAACCTCTTTCTTTTTCTAGATGATATCTTGTTTCCCTGGAGAATATCCATATGAGGCTGGTCGCAGGTGTTCTAGAGTTACAGAAGATACAAGACCTCTGGAACATCTTTGCACTGGTGAATAACCACACAGCCTGTTCCCATTCTCTGGTTCATCTTCCAATTCTCCCTTCCTTTCAGTCCACGCCAATTCATCTCCACTGTCCTTAACCCATCCTTCATTCAGCAAAAATCTCAAAGTTACTGCATTAGTCTATTCTCATACTGGTCTCACACTGATATGAAGAAATACCTGAGACTGGCTAATTTATAAAGAAAAGAGGTTTAATTGACTCGTAGTTCCACATGGCTGGGGAGGCTTCAGGAAACTTACAATCATGGCAGAAGGCACCTCTTCACAGGGAGGCAGGAGAGAGAATGAGTGCCCCAAAGAGAAATGCCAGATGCTTATAAACCCATCGGATTTTGTGAGAACTCACTATCACAAGAATAGCATAGGGGAAACCACCCCTATGATTCAGTTACCTCCCACTGGGTCCCTCCCTCGACACATGAGGATTACAGGAATTACGGTTCAAAAAGAGATTTGGGTGGGGACACAGCAAACCACATTAGTTACATAGTTTACATTTTGCAGATATGGCAGCATTTCAACCCCTCTTTAATATCCACCCTTAAGTCCTTTATATTATTCCTCGTTTAACAATGAAATTTCTACCAATGTGTCAGAATATTTTTTATTTTTTAAATAAGGCTATTACCAACTGTGTCACTTTAGATTACTCCATGTACCCTGTCAAAAAGGTCAGAAAAGATTTTGCATCACACAATACATATTGAAGATGGCGGTTTTTATAGCACTTTCTTTTTCTGACAAGTTTGTATGTTCATTTACTTCAAATGGCAAGATGAGAATCTTGTCATTCTTATTTTAGTTCTTTAACTAGATCCTTAGTCTCTTAACCAGATCTGGGTCCTATTTAAATCCAGTCTTCCTTGAACAGAAAACAGGTTTTTCCACTCAGGAGTTCTAACAGCTACTTTCTTCAACTCATAATGTTACCTAAGGTCCCACACTCCTACGGGAACAGAAGCCCTTCCATGGTCATGAGATCTTACTCTTCTTTAGAGAGACTGAGTTGTAATTTAATTTCCAACTTTAGAATTATCAACACGAAGACACACAGTTATCCAGGTTAGCCAAGTGATCTGCAGACAGAAACCTCTTGTTAATGCTCTCTAATTGTGTTTAAAAAAAAAAGTTAGATTAATGTTTAATCCAAAAGGCAGAAAGTATATAATTTGAAAGCCTGTTCAGACTGCTAAAAGGGGAGGAAATTCACCAACGATAGTTTCCAAATGTGAAAGCATAGTCACCACCCCTTACAGGGATTTGCTGGAAGCATTACTGAAATGAGGTTCAGTCAGATCTTTCAACAGATGTAGTTCAATGATGGTTCTTGTAAGTAATTGAATACACAACATTCATGATCTATTGTTCAGAAGCTTGCTGAAGAACCTTTTAAAAATCTGACCCCAAGTTTTCTGGAAGCGGCTAAGATCTAACTGTGGACAGTAATGAATCACTTTCTTAATCTTTTCTCTGCCCCATCCTTTGACACAGCCTACTGTTTTGAGGGGTTTTTTTCCTCCTGAATTGGGATGACAACTTATTCTCCTGCTTAACTAGACTGTATCGCAGTGTAACCTTGCAGTAAATTTTAAATTTAAATTTTGGAGAAGGACTTGGTGATCAATGATCATTGGGCCCCTCTACTATGTGTAGATGCTACCGGGGAAAATAAAACTAAAGAAAGTGTGATGTCTGTCTTTAAGGACGTTACAATCTTGTGGGAGAAACTTGTATGTAAATGGCTGATTATGATCAAAGGCAAAGTGAAATAAACATTAACTAGAGGACAAGCTCATAGTAATACAGATAATGGAGCAATTAATTCTAACTGAAAGGGAATCAAAAGCTCCTTTGCAAAGGTGGTGGCATTTGAGAAAGTGTTTAGAATGATTATATTTTAAGAGGGCAGTAGAGAAGAAAAGGCAATCATTCCAACTGCAGGGATAGAATTAGCAAAGCCTTATAGGCTTAATTTAAGAGGTTTCGTTTTGGGTTTTTATTTTTATTTTTATTTTTATTCTAACACCTGAGACAATGTTAGGCCCTGGGAGAGATTCAAAGAGAAATAATATGAGTGTATTTTTCCCCTGTAACTCATATTCCAGTTTGAAAGAAAAGCCTTTTTTTGTTTATTTTATTTTTTGTTTGTTTTTTGAGACGGAGTCTCGCTCTGTCACCCCTCCTGGAGTGCAGTGGCAGAATCTTGACTCACTGCAACCTCCGCCTCCTCGGTTCAAGCAATTCTCCTGCCTCAGCCTCCCGTTTAGCTAGGATTACAAGCACATGCTACAATGCCCAGCTAATTTTTTTGTATTTTTTCTAGAGACAGTGTTTCACCATGTTGGCCAGGCTGGTCTTGAACTCCTGACCTCATGATCCAATCCACCTGCCTTAGCCTCCAAAAGTGCTGGAATTACAGGTGTGAGCCACCATACCCGGCCCAGAAAAGCCATTTTTATGTTAGTATATCTGAGGAGTTCATCAAGAGCATATACTTGTCTGGGATGATGTAATTGAGTGGCATGTCCCTTAAGAGCTACAGTGCACGAGAACAGAAAGAATTCATTATTGCCAAAGGTTTCTAGAGGACATGAATATACACTTTCTCTTGAAATATGCATAGAATTTGATGTGAGAAACAAGGGGTAGAGATATTTAAAAAGAGAGTGATGGCAGTTAATAATCTTGGCACATCCCCGCCATTATGGAAGTATTAACTTAAGTGTTGTGGAAGGTGCCTTTTGGCCCACATCAGAAAAAAAAAAAAAAAATAGAAATAAAATTTTAGGTGAAATCAAATACCTCCAGAGTTCAAAAAGGTAAACTGAGCAAAGAAGACTGGGGATATAATGAGAGAGAATGGAAGGGACTATGGCATGGTAGAGACCATGGCCAAGGCTCAGTGAAAAAGAGGACACCACTAAGCTCCAGCCAATTCCCATGAAAGTTATGTTAGTCAAAACTCCACTGGCCACATAAAAATTCTTTGAGTCATATCTAGTATGTGGACTACCAATTTTCAAACACTGCTGGACTGAAGAGGGCAAGGAACGCTAGAACTAAAACCTTTAGTTTTTATAACTATTTAAGGTTGTAGGACAGACCTGCAATGCAAAAAAAAAAAAAAAAAAAAAAAAAAAAAAAGTACCATGTTTTAATCAAGCTACAAAATGCAAGATATGTATATGTAAACTATATTAAATGAAAGAGAATTGATAGGGGTTACCAACTGCTATTAAAGTTTTTTAAAGTAAGTTTTAAATGAAATACATCTTAAAACTCTACCTGTTGTTTAAACTGGAATAAACAATTTATAACAAAATTTTAGAAACATTTATTGACTCAAAATTTCTTTCAACTGTCTCATTTGCCTTTGAGACAAAAAAAATGTAACTATATGGCACTTGTTCATTCTAAGAAGGAGGGAATTCTGGATACACACTTTCCAGTCTTGGTCTCAATACTTGATGAATGAACCTGTATTTGCCATCACTGCCAGCTGTCAACAGTGGATGCCACCAGGATATCTTGGTCAGATTCATTTATGTGCCTGTTCTGTTTTGGTCCATGAGCCTGGCTAACAGTAAAACCAGGTGGGGCTTGGGGGTTTGCAACAGCTGCTCTGGGGCCTAGTGATTCCTGAATTTTATAGAGTTCATAAATCACACAAAAATGTCCTATGTCAGTCCACTTCCAGTTTAGGTTTTTCCCCAACATAGTACAAAAGAACTGAAGTTGACACTAAGAGTATAATTTGTAAGCCTTCACACTACAGTCCAAAAGGTTTATTATTTATTTAAAAAGCTAATGTATTCTATCTTCTCTATTAAGAATTCCTTATAGGAGGAGGAGCTTAGTAACAGGGATGAATGGGGTGGGATAAAGAAATTCACATGAAGATTACAATATTATGCTTCTATCTGGGTGAAACGTAGCATTCCAGATGTTGACTACATTTCATTAGAGTTTGTGAACAATATAATTTCCTGAGATATAATAGGTCAGCCCTGCTTCTTAATGCTGAGAAAACACTTAGAAAATCATCAAATTTTGAAAATGTACTAATAAGCTACAAAGTCTGATTAAAATCAAAGGTGCTATGTTCTAAAAACATTCCTTGTGATTGAGATAGTATGGCTTATATTTCATCATTTATGATAGTATTTTAAGGCAAACTTTGCAAAGATGGAAAAGTCTCGGTAATGAACAACAACTCACAATTACTCCTCATTAAGTCATTTTCAGAAAGGAGGGTTAAATCCTGGAGACTGTATAAAAGAAAAGGAAACACAGAGAAAAACAGTTCACAGATATTACTGTTCACTTGCTAAAAAGTAAGCTATGCAGGCCTCATAACACAAAACAAGATTTTCCAATTATTTAATTTGGTAATTATTTATAAATAAGAAGTCTAAGATGTGAAACAGATGCAAACAAAGATGAACATCTCCTGTTAGTAAATTGTGGAGGACAGAGTAGTGGGAAGTATCTTTCATAGACAATATCTCCATGGGAAAGAAAATTTTCACATTTTTCAGCTTTGGTTAAGATCAAACTGATCTAATTAGCTTTCTCATCTAATTTATTGCTCAGAATTCCCTTTAGTGAGGCATGCTTTTCATAAATTTCAAGGAAAGCTATTTGGAGAATAGTTTGGAATTAGACATAAACAAAAATGGAAAGCTTTGTCAAAGATACACCAAAAATTTTCTGAATAACTGAAATAACAAAATTGGGATGTCATAAACTATACTGTTACACTAATAATAAGATGCTGTTTATACACAATACCTAGGATTATTTTATATTCATTTTATTTGGGATATAGAACATAATTTACCTAGAGAATTTTAATTAAAATCATATACCACTAATTAGAAGAAAAAAAGATTTTTTTTCTCTTCTGAATGTGATAATATAGCCATATCGATTAGCTATCTGGAAAGGTTATTACAAATCAAAGAGGGATTAATAAACTCTGAAGTGTGTAAGTAACTTTGTCTCAAAATTTTCTGATTTCGGAGTGATAGAGCATAAAACTGTAAACCTGGTGCCTCAAACAGACATTATGATCATAAAGAGCATGCTCACAAGACTAACATGATTATAAAACTGAGACAGAGGCAAAATATTAGTCCTGCTAGATTTTACCTAATCAATTCCTGATAGGAAATTTTTATTTGTCTAAAAAAATAACCCCTGTTACATTCTTCTTTTACTTACATGCTATTCTCAGAAGGTAGAAAAAAATCAGGGACACAGATAACTCTATACTTGATTTTGACCAACAAGAAAGTAGTGCTTAAATTTAGTTATGGAAGAGATACTGAATGACTAGAGCACAATCATCTTTTTAAACAAGTAAATATATTGCCACAACTTATTGAAAAAGTAACTACTATGTGCCCTATTGATACCGGTGACTTTGAGGAGCAGATATAGAAATATAAATTTAATAATATCAAGAGTTTTATCTTTCCTTACCACATTGTTAGCATTGCATTATTTTAGAAACATTTCAAAGAGATAATAAGAAAACTATATGCCAAGATTCATCAATGATTTTGTTTATCAACTTGCCAGAAAAACAGCAAAACTGATCATCTATTCCCTGCAAACCTTGCTAAGCTTGCCTTGCAGCATAGTGCTTCAGACCTAGTCTCTAGTGAATATTATTCAACTGTTGGCTTGTTTCTCTTAATTCATTTTGAGGAGTGACTTCAAAAATAAAAGAAAAACTTAAAAAATGACTCATCCTTGTCCCTTCTATTCCTTTTGCTAAACAATGTGCATAACAAGTTTCATATTCCATATGCATAACATGAAAAATGATTATCTAGGATTGATAACTTAAGGTTGGAATTTCAAATATTTTAGGAATCACAGATGCACTATCACCCTACTGTTAGGAGACAATAGTAAAAAAATCTAACCTGAGGATTTCACAGATTCACAAAGGGTTTTCACAAAAAGGAGTTCTGCTGTTATGACTTATAAAAATAGTTGATTGTCCTCATTGTTTCTGAATCCATATGAATTCAGACACTTCTGTAAGTTTCTTGTAGAAAGGTTAACAATAGCATTAAAACGTCATTTTACTGAGAGATTCAAAAACGAAGCATTTACTGGCTGATTTTTAGAAAATATTAACTTGAGTGCTACAACCAACACAAAATACTGGTTCCATATTTCTTATGCAATCAAAGAAGATTATGTGCAAGAACAAATTGCTGTTTTGCAAACAGATTGCAGATGAAGGTAAGAGCATTTCTCTGGAAACATAGGACTGACTTGCTATGTTTAAGTAACGTAAACAAAAACCTAGGGATATCGATGATACAGTTAAGAGAGGGTTTGGTGATTATCACATACTTAATACCATATCATTCTAATTATATCTCCTAACAGATAAGGCATTAATAAACATTCTAAATGGTTTCTGGCTAAGGCCTGTGGGTAATTTACATAACACATGTATTTATAGAAGACCTCTTTTCACCAATGAACATATTTACTTCTCAGAGATAAATTTCAAATTGCATAACCAAAGTATACAAGCACTATGTGGCAATATATGTCAAAAGAAGGAACACAGACTAGAATCTTTCCCACATGTATGAATATTCGGTATCTATGTAGATTCAGATATGAGAAACAGTGCAGCTGTTATTGGCAACTGACTTACCCGTACTTGTAAGGAAGTTAACATTTCTCATTACACCTTCCGTGTATGCCCCTGGCTCGTAACTGTCCATTTCACCCGTGACGATGTGAGCAACTCTCGCTGCCCGGCCTCTGATAGCACCCGCAGCACGGTCTAAATTATCAGCATCCTGGTCTCTTAAGGCTATGATACACTTGTTGACATCTTCCAAGATATGGCTTTCTGTAAGTAAATCAATCAAATTAGTTTTTGTGTGTGTGTGTTTAAAATTCATACAAATCTAGCAGATTATAATCATGTTAACTTCTGACTTCAGACAGAGTGCACATTGGAAATGGAAGATTTTGAGAATTATAAGAAAATTGGAGACATATTTTGCATACATCCCTTTACTCTTTAATAGCAAAATCCATGAAATATAACATGTTACATTTTAAGAGAAATTTGTATTGACTGCATATTATTTTAGACTCTAGTTCCAGTAGATTAGATTTTTAGAGTGACACAGAGGTGGAAATTAAAGGCAGTTTCTAGATTAAAATGAAAATAAAGTATGTGATGATGAAATGCTACATTGTGAATGAAAGCAATATTATACAGATTATAAAACTTATATATACATAAGGAAAAGATTGATTTAAATAAATGAATTCCAGAGAAAGTTGCCTACTCTGAAGAGTGTCTCCTGACCTCCTCCTCTCCATCCTTTTTTAGATGACTAGGGCATGAACATAGCAGGAAGTTTAAAATATACATATAAAACAATTTTAACAATATGATCTCAGTAATTCCATAACATATCATTAATTCTCTTTCTCCCTCTTTTTGTCTCTCTCACTCTCTCTTTCTGTCTGTGTCTCTTTCTGTCTTTCTCTTTCCCAGTCTGCTTGTGTATATGTGTTGACTATGTGTGTGTGAGCTACAGAGGAGCTCTTCAGTTTCCTTACAGAGTCACACTTCCCTCTTATTGTACAGAAAATAAAATCTGTCTGGGTGTGGTGGCTCACACCTGATATCCTAGCACTTGGGGAGACCTAGGAAGGAGGATGACTTGGGGCCAGAAGTTTAAGACCAGTCTGGGCAGCACAGCAAGACCCTTTCTTTACAACAAAATAAATTTACCCAGGAGTAGCAGCATGTTTCTGTAGTCCTAGTTACTTGGGAGGCTGAGGTGGGAGGATTGATTGAGCCCAGGAGTTAGAGGCTGCAGTGAGCTTTGATCACACCACTACACTCCAGCCTGGGTAAGAGAGTGAGGCCCTATCTATCTATCTTAAATTAAATACATATATATATTTAAAATTTAAATATATTAATAAATATAACATTATTTATTCATATATTTATTCATATATTTCATAATGATATGTTCTGGAATTACTGAGATTTTACTGTTTAATTGTTTTCTGTGCATGTTTTAAAGAAATAGTTATTAAAGATATTAAGTGGGGATTCATGTGATAAAGCCAGAAGCCAAAACACTAAATATATCCTAAATATATATGCACCCAATACAGAAGCACCTAGACTCATAAAGCAAGTCCTTAGAGACCTAGAAAGAGACTTAGACTCCCACACAATAATAATGGGAGACTTTAACACCCCACTGTCAATATTAGACAGATCAACGAGACAGAAGGTTAACAAGGATATCCAGGACCTGAACTCAGTTCTGCAACAAGCAGACCTAATAGACATAATTGTTGAAAAAAGAAAATAAAGTCAAACTACCATTGAATATGGTCCCTGTTGACCTTCTGAGACATGGCTTCTATTATTCTGTTATACATATTTTATGATTTCCAAAATCATTCATGATCTTCCATGTCTCTGTCCTTGGGTATATTAAAACCTTGGTCTAGACAGTCTGTCCCCTTTGACCTTCTTGCTCAACTCCTACTATTCTTTCAAGCCACTAGGCAAATGTTCCCGCCTCAGGAAATCTATGCTGACTTCCTCATTCCCTATAACAAAACCAACTTTGTTCCATGTTGTTTGGGATTCACATAAAATGGTATATGCTCTTCGATTAGAGATTCTTCCTGTGTTTTAATTATTTACTTATAAAACTCTCTCTCTCTTGTAGAATTTGAAATATATCTGAGGGAAAGAATTTTATCTTATTCCTTGAGGTATTCTATATACTACCTGTTATAATACTTGGTACCTGTTAGGCTAACAAGAATGCTTGTTAAATGAATGAATGAATGAATGAATGAATGAAGCTCTCATAAGACATTCTTAAATCATGGGTTATGAACATAAGTAAACACATATCTGCGATCTGAAATTAGGCAAATTTAACCCATATTAGGGACATTCAAAGTCACTTACATGAAAAATATTAAGCACTAAAAACCTTCATTATAAATTAACTAGGGTTTTAACCTAATTTGTAGCATTCAGTTATGAATGTATCATTAAAGCCTACAGTAAATACAGTCATGGTCCAATCTCAACAGAAAGCATATGTATATTCTCATATTTCCCCTGGAACAGAAGTACAGGTTTGAGTTTAGAAGGCATAATAATCATCAATTTTTACAAAGCCCACAGATGTACACTTTAATGACACATTAAGAAGCTACCATTTTCAAGTACATTGGCAAGGTCTTTTTTTAAAAAAACAAATGCAACATATATGTATTCTATGAATGTTTACTCTGTATTCACTAAGGTGCTCAATTTTATATTGCAGAGCTATTTTTCTTAGTCCTATACAAGTGAAAGAATATTTACAGAAAAAACAATGTTCATTCTTGGAAGATTGATAATATGTAATAAACTCTGTAATTTCTCTTTAATTAAAGATGAAATGATAGCTTGTACACACTATTTTTTTCCTACTGAATTTTGCAGAGAAGAAAATATACAAAGATATTCACTAACAATGAATGAGTAGTCACCTCTTCTGTAGAAGTATGATCTATATGCCCATGAATGTATTATTTAATGCAGTTAATAATAATATAGCAAGAAATTTTCTGTGTTTTGTTGTTGTTGTTGTTGTTGTTTGGCTGTACAGAAGGTTGTGTGACTACTGCTCACAATTAAATAATGCTGTCAGAAGCCATGGTGTTAAATATTGTTGAAGAATTATAGAGGTAAGGTCAGTGTGGAAATAAAAGTCTTATATAAACATATACAGTATAAAAAAAAATAAGTGAAATAAGTAAAAAGAATCTATAACCAGACTTAACCCAAAGCAGCTATAGTAAGAATGTTGGAGTAGATGTATAAATGATCTTTGAAATTTCTAAGATTAAATATAGCACAAAAGAATTGGAAAAGGTTCACAAATTTTGTATTATTGTGACACTTTCCCATTACCCTGAATGCTTTACAGAATGCTACCAACAACTATTTGCATGAGGCTCTAAACATAGAATGCCAGAAAAAGAAAATCAAAATGTTAGGTACCTCCCACATATGTATAATAACTAAACATTAAACGGCTTCTTAAAAATGATTATTTCTCTGCTATTTATATTTCTGGTGAACTTAAGTGGCTAAAAGACCTTCATGAAGGCCTGAGTTTTTATGCCTAACTACACAGCCCTTAAACTTTTAGGGAAGAAGAAAATGCCAAATACCTTGTATATAACTTCCTACTGTTGAATCTCTTTAGACTTTGCTGCTAATGGAATGGGTTTACTCTTTAAACACAGCAAAAGTCATTTGGCTCTCTCCTCAAATAATTTTTTTTCTGAAGTAGATGCACTTGAGCTCAACAAATGCATCATTTAAAAAATGAGGTTAAAAGAAAGAATATGTTATTATAGAACAAGCACATTTAGAATACTATGGTTTGAAGGATTGTCACACAGTAAAGATTTTTCTTAACAGCTCCAGAGTATCAGCTTAACATTTGCTCTGAGGTGAGGGGTGGAATGTCCTGGTGTTAGCGTAAATGCTGAAATGCATTCATTTAAGAGCAGAGAATTGCTGAATTATTAGCAATTTCTATCAATCATTTCATGGCCATCTTGAGATGCAAAGGGTGATTTCTATTATGTTGGAAAATAGCAATACACAGGATGATAAAGGAACTGATCTTTGACTAAAAGGTACTTTGTTTGGTGCAAGCTTTTTTTGGTGCAAGTGTCTCTGGCTAACTCCAACTTCAGTCACTATAGGAAGTGTAGCACAATAAAATTTTGAAATGCATTTTTTAAATTATAATTTTTTCTAGCTGTTCAGTTTCACGTATATATATGTATATATAAACAAGTATGTGCATATATGTGTGTGTGTGTGTGTGTGTGTGTGTGTATAGAGAGAGAGAGATTGAGAAATTCTCCTTCTGTCACCCAGGATGGGGTGCAGTGCCGTAATCACAGCTCATTGCAACCTCAAACTCCTAGGCCCAAGTGATCATTCCACCTCAGGCTCCCAAGTAGCTAGAACTACAGGAACTCACCGCCATGCCTGGCTGTTTTAATTTTTTATAGAGAGAGGGTCTTGCTATGTTGCTCAGGCTGGTATCGAACTCCTTGCCTCAAGCGATTCTCCTACCTCAGATTCCAAAAGTGTTGAGATTACTGGAGAGAGCCTCTGCACCTGGCCAGTTTTCAACAATTAAAGCCAGAATTTTAAGGTCAAATGTATTGCCCCAGGGAAAGTAGAAAACAAACAAAATTCAGTGAGAACAAAATGTGAAATCATTGGCTTTCGACAGCCAAAGTAGAATTTTATAAATCCACAGTCCAGAGAACAGACTGAAAGTAGAGGCACATTTTGTTTGCAAAAGCTAGACTTGGTTGAGAGGTAAAAGTTTCTGCTTTTAATTCCTGAAGTGGGATTTTGAATATATCAACGGCAAAGCCTTAAGGGGAAGAGAGTTTATGCTGTAATCCATCAAGCAAGAAATGATACACTAACAACAGTTTCCTCCCCTGATATCTAGATACGCAAGAAAAAGATTCAGAGAAGAGAAGAAGAGAGAAAAAGATATTAACTAGTTTTTCTAGAGAAACTGAGCTATAATGCAAAATACATTGAATTTTCTAAACTGTCAAGATTAAGTTTAGCTACCCAGTGTATATGAGCTCAGAGAGTTAAGCTAAATTTAATTATAAACAAACAAGTTTCCATTTTTGCATACCTGGCTCCATAGCTATAAATTAAAAACACATTACACAGGCAACTACACAAATGTTCAACAAACAAAAACAAGAATACAGTAATTTTTCTTTCCTATTTACCCAAAAACCACGAAGCTAAAAAGCAAATAGAATGCATTACTATGTGAGCTAATTGTTGTTTACCTATCTACTTAAAGATGGTCAAAATTTGTTTGGCAAGAGTTTGATTATGATGATTGGTTTCCAAATTAAACAATATCCCACAGAAAGATCTAAGCAAATACTAGCTTGAGAATACAGAGTATGCATACAGTTAAATGTAAAATGTAAAGTTCCTTCTTCCTCTTTTACGTCCTAACTCCTTTCTTCTGTCTCTTCTCTCCTAAGTCTTAATATATGTTAGAAAATGTAGATGATATAAAAAATAAAGCACAGTCCCTGTCTGCAAAGGGTTCACAATCTAGTAACCAGAAAATAAAGCACTTTTTATTTTATTGTCTTTTATTCTGCCCAATACAATAGTCAAAATGGTAGTCACTTTGTAATTATACAAAAGTTTTGTTAAACTTTAACAAAATTTGCCCAGTTTCTTTGCACTGCAAACTGTTTATTCTTGAGCTTTTAGACAGCTCGAATTTACTTGTCTTACTTTTGACAATAATAAAAAGAAAAATAAAGTCCAATATTGCTATTTCCAAGCCAATTATCAACAATACTTATACAAACTCTGCAGCACTTATTCACGCACAATTCTATAGAAAAACACACACACGAAAAAAAAAAAAGAAAGTCATCGAAGCCTTCATATTTCTCTTGGTATGTCTTAAGTAAGCTCTTGTAACAACTTGTGAAGTTGTTAAGAAATTTATCAAAAGCTTGGAAATAGAAAAAATGGACTATTGCTTGTCCTTTCAATGTCCTGCTGAACAGACATTGCAATCAGCCCACCTGGTAAATATCTAATTCTCCAGGAGTGTGTCTTTGTTCCACTTGCTATTAGTGTTGATTAGGGTATTTTAAAACTCTGTAAAGCATAATGCTCTTTTTTAAAAAAACTCTGATGACCATGTAAATGATTCTTGTTACAAAAAGTGTTATTTTCATAGAAAAGATAATCCTAAAGGCTACAGCTTCATTGCTCTGTAGGACATTAACCAGTTGTGTTTCTAAATGAGAAATTTTATTGAACCATTCTTTATCTAAATTTTTTAAACAAGGCTTTTCATTTTAGTGCCTCTCAAAAATAAAATTTTTGACACATGTTCATGTTAAATTTGTAAAACTCATGCCTTCAAATTTAGAAAATTATCCATAGACTGTATACCTTGACTTGGAAGCGACTGATTTTTCAATTAGAATGCTATCCAGAAGAAAAGATATAAAGTGAACATTTTATGTTAAATCATAAACCTATTTTTAAAATGCAGAACTACAAAACTTCTATAACAGAGAAGAAACTCTAGGTGATCTTGGGTTTGGCAAGAACTTTTAAAATATAACACCAAAAACATAATTAACAAAATTTTTTTAAAAAATGAATACATTGGACTTCATAAAAATTTAAAACTTCTACTCTGTAAAAGACACTTAAAAGAATAAAAAGATGCTGAGCACTGTGGCTCATGCCTGGAATCCCAGCACTTTGGGAGGCTGAGGTGGGCAGATCACAAGGTCAAGAGTTTGAGACCATCCTGGCCAATATGGTGAAACTCATCTCTACTTTAAAAATACAAAAATTAGCTGGGTGTGATGGTGCATGCCTGTAGTCCTAGTGACTTGGGAGGTTGAGGCAGAAGAATCACTTGAACCTGGGAGGCGGAGGTTGCAGTTAGCTGAGATCATGCCACTGCACTTTAGCCTGGGAGACAGAGTGAGACCCCATCTCAAAAACAAAAAACAAAAAACAAAAAGCCACAGAGTGGAAGATAACATTTGCAAAACACCTATCTGATGCAGGACTGGTATCGAGGATGTATAAATAATTCTTAAAATTCAATAATAAGAAAACAATTCAATTAAAAAATAAGCAAAAGATATGAGCAGACACCTCACCAAAGACATACAGATGACAAATAAGGACACAAAAAAATGGGCAACATCATTTATCATCAAGGAATTTCAATTCAAAACAACACACTGCACATCTATTAGAATGACTAAAATTTAAAACACTGATAACACCAACCGTGAAAATGTAGAGCAATAAGAACTCTCGTTCCTCGCTGAAGAGAATGCAAAATGGCATTTTGGAAGACAGTTTGGAATGCCACTTTGGAAGAGATTCAGCAGTTGCTTACAAAAGTAAATATGCTTCTACTACACAATCCAGCAACCATACCTTGGTATTTACCCAGATAAATTTAAAACTTACATTCACACAAAACCTGCACATGTGTCTTTATAGCAGTTTTACTTGTAACTGCCAAAACTTAGATGCAACCAATGTGTTCTTCAGTAGATGAACGGATAAACTGGAACACTCAGTCAATGGAATGTATAAAAAGCAATGAAAAATGATTTATCAAGCCAAGAAAAGACATGCAGGAAATTTAAATGCATACTGCTAATGAAAGAAGTCCATCTGAAAGGCTACATACTGTACGATTGCAATTACATGTCATTCTGGAAATGGCAAAGCTACAGGGACAATAAAATTCCTAGGGAGGGTAGAATGTATAGGTAGAGCACAGGGGATTTTCCAGGTAGTAAAACTATTCTGTGTAATACTGCAATGGTGAATACATGTTAATATACATTTGTCCAAATCCATAGAATTTACAACACAAGGTGAACCCTACTGTAAACTGTAGGATTTACTTAATACTAATGTATCAGTATTGGTTCATCAATAGTAACAATAAAGGATGTTCTTCAAACATTCTACATTCAGTGTCAAGTCCATTTAAGACCTTAAATAAGCACTGTTTAGCTTCTAAAATAGGAATAAAAATATTCAATCACATACATTATTTACAGATGTCTACAAATAATGAATTAGGAATTGTGAACATACTACAGTTTTCTGAGAATATAACTAAGAAAAAGTTTGGTCCTATTCTTTCCCCAAGTTTCTAGCCTTCACGCAGTAACACCTTCTGGTTGTCAACTGGTTTCTTGGAGTTTTTAACAAATACTGTTTCAATCTCTCTTCTTTTCCAGGCACTGTGCTAGGCAACAGATACATAATATTTTGTTTAATTCCCATAATAATTCCAAGAGATAGATCTGTTACATTTCATTTTTATAGTTGAAGCAAAATGGAGCCTTTGAGCAGATAAATATCTTCTCCAAATTCATAAAATTATAGTAATTTGAGTCATAGCTCAAAATCGAGGTTTATCTAACCTGCTAAGTTTCTATAAAAATGCTAAAGTCTCATCTGATTTCAAGATAAGGTGATTCTATAATTATATTATTCAGCTATTCCAAATGTATAATGGGAAGGGAAAATTATGGGCTTGAAATATTTTCTAAATTTTATAGAAATGGTACAAAAGATTGTTTATGCTATTATAATCTATAGCTGAATGCATTATAAGTTTTCACATTAATTTTCATTGGGCATAAGATAATCATCTATGCATTTTAGAAGGATAATTTTAATTCTACAAAGCTCACATTGACTATGCTCTGGTAATGTTAACATTCTGGATCTGTAATCAGGAGCCATCATAGCCAGAGGGCCTCAAGTATTCTAGAGACATCACCAGGAAAGTGGCCATGTAAGAATAAATAAACAAATGAAGTTTAGTGCCTTAGCTACTTAGCTATTCTGGTGTAGGAGCTAAAGTCTAAGTTATTGCATTTTATGGCATTCTTATCCTGACAAAATAAACAAACAGAAAAAGTGAAACAAACCTCAGGCATTCTCACTCAGACCATACTCTTTTACCATGTACTCCTCTACTACTGAGCTTTTTCATGTTAATTGTCCCATTGCTTCCTCTCCCATAGACTGAGAACCTATTAACATCTAGTAACAAAGCACTGGGTAAGGAAAAAAAAGAAAAAAAGAAGAAAGCTTTCAGGATATTACCAGATTGAACATCAGGACTGTCAGCAGGAACAGACAGTAGTGAGCAGTTCTCCCATAATATGCAATAAAACCATTCAAGTCTTGCACACTGGATGCTAATGTTGGATGCCTCTGTTGCTGGATTGTCTTATAAAAAACAGTCGGTATTCAATCGGGTACTATTCCTTTTTCATAGTTCAAAATATAGAATAACTTGAGTGTCCAATTTTGAAATCTGTACTTTCGGGCACAGAAAAGCAAATCCCAGTACTGTTTAAAATAACCTCCTAAAGGTATATGACACATATAGCAGAAAAGAAACCCTAAACAAATAAAGTACGTAAAATGCAAATGTACAGATACAATTAAGAATAAATCAGTTGCTGATAACCTGGTAAATTTTACTAAGTTTTTATTTGTTTTTCCCCTCAGAATAATAAGTATATATACAGTTCAAATATCTTTACTACCTTCTAAAATACAGTATCTCTCCATGTGGGAAAAAGAGGCTATTAGTAGATATATGTCTTAGGGAAGTTCACTTCCCTAGTCAATGAATTAATTTTAAAGTCAAGTACAGCATCCTTTTGCTGAAATTTATTTTTCTCTTATATTTTGCTCTCAGGTGCACAAAAATTGTCAGAATAGATCCCTCTCTATGAGACAAATTCTCTTCAGCATCATTTGTAATTGTTTCAAGGAAACCATAATTAAAAACTTGAATTTACCACACGTATAACAAAGGAGTCCACGAGGTTAAAAGTAAACACAGGGTGTGACTTTTTCCCATGCCCAAATCAGTGTCATTCACAAAATATTCTGTATCACCCTGATTGTTTTTATCATATGTAAATTGCTATAAAACTACATGGAATTGGACACCAAATTACAAAGACTAATAAAAAACACAAGGTAAAAAGATATGACTTAAAAGGTACCATGTTTTCAGAAATTCAATATAGTTCATCTTAACTCAGATTTCCAAAAAGTCTATACTTATTATTTACCTTTCCATGGAGTTTCTCCATGAACCTGCCACAAAACTTTCTAGAAGATTCTCTAACGGACCCTAATCATAGCCATCCAGTAACCTCTTAACAAGATCCTGATTTCACCAGCATCAGTAATTGTTCTCTTAAGAATTCTCTATTTCTTGATACTCTCTGTAATTTTTATTTATTTATTTATTTATTTATATTATTTCAGATTCAGGGGGTTCATGTCCAGGATTGTGTAACAGTGAGGTTTGGGCTTCTAGTGTACCCATCACTCACAGAGTAAAAATGATACCCAATAGGTAATTTTTCAATTCTTTCCTGCTCCTAGTCTTCCCCCTTTTGGAGTTTGTTATTTCCATCTTCATGTCTATGTGTACCCATTGTTTAGTTCCCACTTATAAGTGAGAACTTGTGGTACTTAATTTTCTGTTTCTCAGTTATTTCACTAGATTAATGGCCTCCAGCACCATTTATATTGCTGGCAAAATACATTATTTCATTCTTTTTAATGGCTTCATAGTATTCTCTCTCTCTCTATATATATATATGGAATATATGTGTGTATATATATACACACACCATATTTTCTCTATGCAATCAAAGAATACAAAGATATGTATTTATATACTATTATTTTAGTTTCTAATTTAACCCTGAAACAATATACAGGAGCCAAAATCTTATTAAACTGAATAAACTAGACTTATTTAGATATTAAAAGAGGGATACTAAAAGTCCCTATTGGTTATACTGAACCCATTTTATCCTAATAAGTGGAATGTAATCAGGCAAAATAATTAATGATGTAGTTTACTGAACTTAATTTTTAAAAGTATTGAAATACCTTAGTACGATTTTCATGGATTAAAATTTTAAGACAGTGATTATATTTTCACCTCAGTTATAAGTTGGGTATCCATATGAAAGTGACACCTTAAGTTTCTGACATGTATTAAAACCTTCAGATCCAGAAATGTTTATGAGTAATTTAATCACGGCTTCCCAACAATTCATTGGAATAGTTATTAAGCATTTTAAAGAAATGAGTTGATGGTTGGGTAAAGTTAGATCAGGAAATAATAGTTCCCAAATTATCACCCTCAAGCAATTCCATTTCTAGTAAATAGTCCCCAAATTATGATCCTAAAAGAAATTCCAGGGCCGGGCGCGGTGGCTCACGCCTGTAATCCCAGCACTTTGGGAGGCCGAGGCGGGCGGATCACAAGGTCAGGAGATCGAGACCATGGTGAAACCCCGTCTCTACTAAAAATAGAAAAAAATTAGCCGGGCGCAGTGGCGGGCGCCTGTAGTCCCAGCTACTCGGGAGGCTGAGGCAGGAGAATGGCGTGAACCCGGGAGGCGGAGCTTGCAGTGAGCCGAGATTGCGCCACTGCACTCCAGCCTGGGCGACAGAGCAAGACTCCGTCTCAAAAAAAAAAAAAAAAAAAAAAAAAAAAAAAGAAATTCCATTTCTAGTAAAGAAGATGCTTTCCTATGCATACGTAAATTTACAGATTCATGTCAAAATAAAATTTAAACCACAACTACTGATTGAAGTGAAACATTATTTTAATTTATAATGCAAACTAACCATTGGTGAACACAAATAATAACTTAATAGAATGTAACAAACCAATATAAGCTTTTTGCTTATAAAGTAACTACATAAAAAAGATGCTTATGACATAATTTTAAGTGAAAAAAATCAGGCTATATATCCATTAAATAGGACCTTCATTTAAAATTCATATATTTATTTCTCTACAATATACCATATAATTACATACCTTTTAAGAAAAACGTATGGAAGGAAATTTCCAAACTCCTAACTGTAGTTTTCAATAAATAGTGGCATTATGAGTAGTTTCTATGCTTTAAAGAATTGATATATTTTCCATAAAATAATATTGCATGCAATAATACATATGCATTACTATTTTAAGATTACTATTAAAATTATACTCTATCCTTGATTAGCCATTGTTATTAAACAGAGAACTCTTATAGTTAAGGCTTAGGGAACTAAGCAAACTACCATTTATTAACATTTATATATTGCTGAATATAACATTGATACCCACAGATAAGGCTTAACATCCTTAGTTCTTCCAGTATTGTTTTCTTCTCTCTCTTTGTCCACCAAATGATAGTAATTCCAAATTGATATTTTTTATTCAATTAGTACTTATATATATATATTCACATGGTATATTCATTCATTCAATTTATGTTTCATTGAATAATGATATATTCATTTTAATGCATATTTTGAGTTCTTACTACAAGGTATTTTGTGAGGTATAGAGAAATTTCAAGATAAACAACTAACTGTCTTCACTTTAAAAGAACTCACAGTCTAGTCATAGAAATAAGCACCTAAAGAAATGACTCCAAGGAATGTGATAAATGCCATACAGTACATGGGTAAACGATGCTAGACCATTTCTTTTTCCGATGACATACTTACTTTTTCCATATGTGTACATTGTTGCATTATGTACTGTGAATTGTTCCACTGGGATCAGACTGATCACAATGTGTACTTGGTCTTTATGAAAATAATTTTTTAAAAGTTTTTTGTATATTTACAAATTCCTGGATGACTGTGGGAGTAGGGGGTGGGACAATTTTCCTATCAAAATCATAAGTATATGTTTAATAGGCATTGCTGACAACAGTTATTAAGAGTTTGAAGACAAGTAATTGACTTACTGTGAGAGTTATTACTAGAGTAATATTTATATAAAAGATATTTTCTTATGAGGGTTTTATGTTACATAACCAATTTACAAATAGTATTTTATCACATGTCTTATATGTTTATATTCTCTTTCTTTGCACATTTTAAGTATTTTTAGTTGGCTCTTTCACAAGTTGCAAAGTACAATTCATGGCCTACATGATTTTAGTTTTGTTTAGATCAGATTTATGAAAAGAGTGGCATGAAAATTAAAAATCTTCCTTGTTAAAGATAGGAACACCAATAGTTCTCTTATTTCCTAATTATGTGCTCAAGAACAAATTTTTTGTCTCATACAGAAACTTGGAAAGTGAAAATTGGCATGAATAGCAGTCATATGCCCAGCAGTTACAATGATTGCATGGGATCAGTGTAATGTATCTATGGTATTGTATTTAGAAGAAATTCTTGACAGGACTCAAACATGATGAAAGACAGTAGCATATAGAACACACATCCATATAAGGATCACAGTAGGAGAAACCAGTGGAGGTACTGTAATGAGGCCAGTAATAATAAAATCAGGAAGAAAGGTAACATGACAGCAAAAGCACTGATAGAAATGAGAGGTATAAAGTATGGAAAAGATAGATAAAACATAAAACAGAACACATTTCTTTTTTAGTGCTAAGACTAAATTAAAAGCAGAGAAATTATAATCTTCTTTTATTCAATTCAAGATCTTCAATGAAGATATGAAATTTCTTTTAAAAATGCAAATAGCCCAGTTAGCCTACATAGCTTATTCTCCTTTTAGTTCTAAACTTCCACTGTCAGACCATCTAATCAAACCATCTCGTACAAATTCAGTGTTATTATCTCAGCAACCTTGCCTGGAAGGCCATTCCTTGCATTTAAGCATCTCTGCATGAAAAACAGATTCACAACATCTGGTCTGATTTCCTTTTCCGTTAGTTTTCATTTTGTTGCCTCTTCTATTTTATTTTCTTTTCCAATCATGTCTGTTGAACTGAAAATAGTAATTTCACTGGTATCTACGTTCTTTATTTCACTTTCTATTTTTAGGGTTAGAGGTCTACCCTGTTGCTTAAGGTTAGTTGTAAAATAATAACTTGGAGGACTATAATTACCCTTGCTTTCTTCATACAATTTCATATGTTGACATAAGTTTTATTTTCTTATAGTATTATTCACACCAAACACCTGAGTTAAAATTGACTGTGAATATTTTCTCAATGCTGTGTACATCCATGGGCTCTGATTTATTTTCCTTTCCTGCATCTGGTTGCCTCTTGTGTCTTCTGTGCTAGTGAATTTTCAACATTTTAAGAAAGAAACTGATCACTTAGAACAATATTATTTTAACAGAAAAACACCACAAGAGATATATAATATTATAACCTGAATGATAAACATAATACTTGACTTTGACGTCAACAATAAGTAAATGCATGCATATGGCACCCTACCTTCCACCATAATTTATTCTGTGGTGCATGCGTGCAAAGTGAAGATGCTATATATTATAAAATCACATTAAAGGACCAAAATAAGAACTGGACTATTTTTCTCACACTTAATATGTCATCTGCTATCAAAGAAAATCAAGCCAAAACGCAAAATTTCTTTGTTACTTATCCTACTATACAGATCTATGCTATCATCTAAAAAAAAAAAATGCTGTGTGAGACCTAATATCATTATATTTTCAATGAATAGTTACATGTGGTGAATTTAATCATGTTCCAGTGCTACTGCTTTCTCTATAACTGACTTATATGACATATGTTCAGTTCTCGAAGTGTTAATTTTTATAATTTGCTGTCAGGTGCCAGGAAAAAATATATCCCCCGATACTGATAATGTCACTTTTCTGTTCCAACAAACCTAAGTTTATGCCACTTGTTTATAAGTTGTATATGTCAAAATCATCTCCTTGTCAAAACAGCAAACTTTGAAGATGAACTCATAAATATACTAATAATTTACAATGGCTTAAAAAAATTAAGATCCTAAAGGCATATACATATGCATATGCATATTCACACAGAGATATATGCGTGCATATATATATACATGCTTTTTATAGCCTATTAAATTTAGTATTTATAAGACTAATCCTGAAGCTAAGAAGCTAATAATAAATTAAAACAAAACGAAGAATCAAAACATGTTTACAAAGAAAATATAAAAAATAGAAAAGAAGAACACAAATAAACCAACCATAAGGTTCAAGAGAATTACCATTAATATCCTACAGATTTGTCACTATACTTTCTGGCAGCCAAGGCAAAAGAGAAACATAATCTGTTGGAACATGAGATAATTAGTAATTTTTATCATTTGCTTTTTATATAACTTAAATATTCTCTTTGCCAAGCTCTTTTGCAGCTTTGAAGATTCTATACTATAAATGGGTTATTGACTGAGGGATCTAATGGCAAATGAAATCAATAATACCTACAGTAAGCTCTTCAAGCTGTCGATATTGGCATGTGTGAGAAAGAGTGATATATATAGATATAGATATAGATAAATAATATATAAACAGATATATATATATATATTACATATATTCATAAGTGGCAGCTCTGTTTCCACCTCTCTCCCATGTCAATTCTATAACTGCATGTCATAGGTAATTTGGAAACAAAATCTCTGGTAGTTTTATCCCTCTCTTCCCAGATATAATATAAACTTGTCTCATTAAGAAATGTTTGAAGGGGCCGGGCACGGTGGCTCATGTCTGTAATCCCAGCACTTTGGGAGGCCGAGGTGGGCGATCACGAGGTCAGGAAATTGAGACTAACCATGACTAACATGGTGAAACCTCGTGTCTACTAAAAATACAAAAAATTAGCCAGGCGTGGTGGCGGGCGCCTGTAGTTCCAGCTACTCGGGAGGCTGAGGCAGGAGAATGGCGGGAACCCGGGAGGTGGAGCTTGCAGTGAGCCGAGATCGGGCCACTGCACTACAGACTGGAGCGACAGAGTGAGACTCCGTTTCAAAAACAAAAAGAAAAAAAGAAATGTTTGAGTTGACTCACTTTACTGATTTCTTTCAATAGACAGCTATATCTATCAGTTTTATTTTATTGCTGATTATTCAACTTTTGATACCTATTTTCTCTTCCAACAGCTTTATATAAAATCAAGGTGCTCTTTGACTTCCCTATGGATGAGTATGTCTTATTAGTATAATTGGGTGTGACGTATACAAAGACAACAGAGATACAGAAATAAGCCTGGTACCTACGGTCTGATAAGTACTGGGAGTATTCTGAATTGGAAATCGGGGACTACAATCATTGTGAAAAGACCACAGGTACGTCAGAATATAGAGAAGCAATCAGATAAAGAGAAGTATTAACATATAGATAAACTATGTGGCCTTATTGTTAGAATACTCGATTGTTGTTTTGGCTTTGCTGCTTACTAGTTCTATAAACTTAGATAAAGTGTTAACCATAAACTTGCATTTCCTCATTAATAAAATGTGATTAATAAGATTGACAGTCTCTGAGACTGTTGTAAGAATTAAATAAAAATATACATATAGGCTGGGTGCAGTGGGTTATTTCTGTAATCCAGCACTCTGGGAGGCTGAGGCAGGTGGACTGTTTGAGGCCAGGAGTTTAAGACCAGCCTGGCCAACAAGGCAAAACCCCGTCTCTACTAAAAATACAAAAATTAGCCATGCACGGTGGTGTGTGCCTGTAATCCCAGCTACTCCGGAGGCTGAGGCACAAGAATTACTGAGGCAGAGGTTGCAGTGAACCAAGATCATGCCACTGCACTTCAGCCTGGGTGACAGAGCTAGACTCTGTCTCAAAAAAAAAAAAANCATGCCTGTAGTCCCAGCTGCTTAGGAGACTGAGGCAGGAGAATTGCTTGAACCCAAGAGGCAGAGGTTGCAGTGAACCAAGATCATGCCACTGCACTTCAGCCTGGGGGACAGAGCTAGACTCCGTCACAAAAAAAAAAAAAAAAAAAACCACACACACACACACACACACATACACACACACACACAGCATAGTAGTTGGCATCTAGTAGGCATGCAAATATTGATTGTTTGTATGTTGACTTTACTTTTGCAAGTTGGTTCCATCATTAAATTATTCCATTTCTTTTTTCTTTTTTTTTTTTTTTTTTTTGTGTTTGAGATGGAGTCTTGCACTGGCACTCAGACTGGAGTACAGTGGCGCAGTCTCGGCTCACTGCAACCTTAGCCTCCCAGGTTCAAGTGATTCTCCTGCCTCAGTCTCCCAAGTAGCTGGGATTACAGGTGTCCACCACCACACCTGGCTAATTTTTTTGTATTTTTAGCAGAAATAGGGTTTCACTATGTTGGCCAGACTGGTCTCGAACTCGTGACCTCGTGATCTGCCCAGCTCAGCCTCCCAAAGTGCTGGGATTACAGGCATGAGCCACCACACCCAGCCTCTGTTATTTTTTCTAGTGGTAAATAGAATAGCTCAATAATGAGGTTAAACTGCTCAAAGTGGAAAATACTCAATGTGGGTATTGTAAGTTTATTCAGTTTAGAGGTACATTTAAACAGGTAATTAAAATACCATGAGGCAAAAATAATAACTGATTTCATCTCACATGAATGTGAAATACCTCAGATAAAATTCATTTGTTCAATATAATGGTAATTATTTCATGCTGTGTTTTATGTTACTGATAATTCAGGGAACCTAATAAAGTAATTACTAGTACAACAGATATGTAATATTAAAAAGACTGTACTGAATTAAATTATTTGTATTTTTATTATGAGAACTATTGATTAGATGCATAGAGTTTATTAATGCTCTGACTGTTCAACCCTCTTTACCTGTATATTTCCCTGCTGACTGTGATTTCCTTGAGGAAAAATACTTCATCTTCTTCATTTATTAAATGTTCAGTACCAAACAGAGTGTCAGGAATATAATAAACATTCAATAAAAGTTGTTGAGATGAACCAGTATTATATACTGGCATTTTCTTACATTTTATTTCATTAATTACTTTGCAAATTATATTCAGTTTACTCATACGTCAATATATTAACAGTTAACAGAGCCCTAAAATATTATTGAGACAGAGCAGGGTTACCACTTTTTAATAGCCTATGTATCTCAATCATGGAAATAAAGACAAATTCTGAGTTTTTTGGAGGGAAATTCTAAGAACCTAGTTAATCCTAGAAATAAATAAGGAACTTGTTAAACAAGAAGATAATCGTAGCCTAAAACAACAGCCAAGGAAGTTAAAGTTCCAGAGATGTTTGCTTTCCCCTTAGATACTAATGATAATATCTTAATGTCACTGAGTTGTCTTTCAGAAACTTGGACCCTCACAGGGAACCCCCCGCCTAAGGGATCCACTGGAATGAAGTCCGCAGATAAGGGGAAGTGAAGACTGAACTTTAATCACCATATTTGTTCCAAGTTTTTCTTGAGGGCCTTGGAGAAAGTCACTCCCCCTACCCAGATAATATTTTTCTACTCACTCCAATTTTTAAACAGACTTCTCTGCCTTAACCAATTGCAAATCAGAAAATCGCTGAATCTACCTATGACCCCTAAGCCCCTGCTTCAAGACATCCCACTCTTTTACGCCTAAACCAATGTGTAACCTCCATGTATTATTTATGGCTTTGCCTGTAGCTTTTGCTTTCCTGACATTTACCCCTACCTTTAAACATCCTTATGTGCAAGCCATCAAGGAGATCAGGATTTGAGCATTTAGCTGCCTGGTCCTCCTTGCTTGGCACTCTGTAATGAAAGCCTTTCTTTCTATCACTATCCTGGTGTAGCACAATACAGACTAATACACTATCTGGTGTATTAGTCCATTCTTACACTGTTATAAAGACATACCTGAGACCGGATAATTGATAAAGAAGGGTTTTAATTGACTCACAGTTCCACATGGCTGGGGAGGCCTCAAGAAACTTAAAATCATGGCGGAAGGCGAAGGAGAAGCAAGCACTCCCTACATGGAGGCAGGAGCGGAGGCAAATGCCAAACACTTCTAACCATTAGATCTAATGAGAACTGACTCACTACCATGAGAGCAGCATGGACGGAAGTGCCCCCATGATCCAATCACTTCTCATCATGTCCCTCCCTCAACACATGGGGATTACAATTCAAGATCAGATTTGGGTGGAGACACAGAGCCAAACCATATCACCTGGATTTACTGCACAGGCTGAGCAGACCCCAGTTTGGTCCTAGACCGTTATTTGCAAGACAACTACAGTATAATCTGCTTCATTAATAAACTGCCCTTGCAAAATCATGACAGTAAGAGAAATCTGACATACTTGACTCCGTCTTGCTTCTGACCTCTAAGCTGTCCTTGGTCACTCCTGGGCATCAACCAAGCTAACTTCGAGAGGAATTTATAGTTTAACTTTGAAACAAAAATGATAATATTCCCTCCCTAAAACTAACTCCTCCTTGTTTGGGGACTGAAACGTTCTTTGTAAGACTGAGAGGCCACAAGATAGATGTAGTTTCTAAAATCGCTTACTGGTCAGGAGTCATGTGGCCAGAGGTCACAAGATTTGTGACCTTTAAAATTGCTCCTATAGATAACATCACTACTATGGAACCTCAGATTTTTTTTTTTCCAGATGTTTTTCAGACTGACCACAACTGGACTCATGACTCTTGAATGACTGGTCTTGTTGTCTCACTCAGAGGCAGACTCAGTATCTGAGGACCGTTTTCCACACCTTTATGATTTTATCCCCAACCAATCAGTAGCACCCATAACCTAAATCCTTGACCGCCAGATTGTCCATTAAAACCCCCTAACTTCCAAGCCTTCAGAGAGGCTGATTTGACCAACGGTCCAGGTTCTCCTACATGGGCCAGCTTCAGGTCAATTAAACTCGTTCGCTACTGCAATGCTGTGGTCTCAGTAGTTTGATTTTGTTTGTGCAGCAGACAGAAAGAACCTGTTACATGATTGACTAAACTCCTAGCACATATTTATTGAGATTCTAATATGTGCTGATCACTTTGCTACTTTCAAGGTAAAGCATAACAGTACTTTTTAATGTCCTGACTGTCTTAATGTCCTGACTGTCTTGAGCTTAAAGTCCTTTAGGAGAAAGAGATACTAAATTAAATAACAAGTATAAAACTAACAACACTTTGCCTAATGTTATCTTAGAGAACAACTTCACGTAAGATGGTTACATAAGACACTTTAGATCAAACTTGTCCAACCTGCAGCCCTGTTGTCCAGGACAGCTTTGAATGTGGTGCTGTCCAACACAAATTTGCAAACTTTCTTAAAATATTGAGGTTTTCCTTGTGGGTTTTTTTTTTTTTTTTTTTTGCACATCGGCTATCATTAGTGTTAGTGTATCATATGTGTGGCCCAACACTTCTTCTTCCAATGTGGCCCAGGGAAGCCAAAAGATTGGACACTCCTGCTTTAGATCTATAAAAAATGGCTAGAGGCAGAACATTCCAAGGAGAGGGGAGATGTGGGAGAACTAAGCGTGATGCCCTAAAGCCAGGGTGAGTTTGGTGGAATTGTATAATCATCTCCTGCCTTTGCCCTAAGGCCAGGGTGAGTTTGGTAGGAAGAAATACAAAAGAGTTAAGCAACTTCTAAAAGATGCTGTTTCAATAGTATGATCAATCAGAGTTTAACATTATAATGGACAATGAATGAGTGTCTATATACAGATTCCAATAAATTTATTTGGACTCTGAAAATGTTTACAGTCAAATAACTATGATTGCACTCCTTGCTACACAGCTGTGGCTTAGATCTAATCAAAGTTTTTGATAGACTGCTTGACAGAAAACCTACGGTTGTGGTGTTAAATTAGGTAATTTATATTAAATAAGCGACCTGATGTCTAGAACACAATGTGTTCTCAATAAATTTATTTATTAACAATAAATTGTGTTAATATTCCAACTAATAAATTACTTAAGAAAAATATATTGAATACAGTGCTAAATGATTGTAATCAACTAACTTTAAACAGTGCATCTAATTTCAAGTGTTTCCTTTTTTTTTAAGATTGTCTCAAAATGAGGTACATTGACCCCCATCATTGCCATTTGCATTCATTTATATCCAATGTTCTTCTCTTATATATGAGTAATACAAGAATCCTATACATTTTTCCAACTTGAAACCACAATATCTCCTGAACTTTTCCTCTGGTGACTTGCTTTGGGTAACACTACCAACTGAATTTCCTATTCTTTTGCTGCATATCGTATTTGAGCCATACATCATAATGTACTTGATTCAGATGTCTGATGTTCCTGTCCTGTGCTGCACTAGCTTGCAAGGTCTTGCTTTTTCTTGGAAACCTGCCACTTAAAACAGATTTCAGAATAAACCTCCTGGTTTTGTAATTTGCTCCAAGTCTACTCTCTTGGACAGAATATCAGTAACTGGATTTGCCACATCTTTTCCTTTCATCATACTGACTACCAGGGTGGAAATAGTCATATATTGAAAGTAGCATCCTTTCAGACTGCCTTGTCTGCCTACATATACATTTTAACATTTTAGTCTCACTACACAGTGGAAAGAGAGAGGCAAAAATGGGTTTCTCTGAAATCACTATCAGCAATGTTATCTCTCTTCAAGAAGAACAAAAAAGGATAGTATTAAATGGCAGTTAATGACAATGAAAAAAGAGGCTGAGAACTAATGAAAATAATTTTGAGGAATATTCTCTAACTATATGCATTGTCTTGATTCCCAAAGAAGACCTGCCTCCACTTTTGAGGACCATCATTTAGAATGGGCACGAGACATAACTCAGTGGTTTGATGAAGAAGTGATGATAGAGATTCTTTCATCTCTTCATTTGTAGGCACTCTTCTTCATCACCAACACAAAGAATAAGAATGGAATACAAAATACTGTGGGGGTTTTTATGTCCATTGAAAAGCTTTTTCCAGTTCAATGTACTTGTTCTATAAGCTTTCTTGTTGCCTGGATTTCCAGTGTTCCAGGGAAATTTTCAAAATTTATATGAATTTGTTTTCCATATCAATGACTGAGTCTTAAACCTAAAACTATATGAAGAAAAGTCTTTATAGTTATAATAATAAGCTAATGTTGAATACTTGTACATACAAGGCATTGTTCATATATTATTAATTCCATTAATCTTCCAAATGAAACAAAGAGATAATTAGTATCATTACCTTCATTCTTATCAAAGATATAGAGACAAACAGTAATCAAGCAACCTGCTCCAAGTTCAAATACCAATATATTAAGTGGTATAGAGTTAGGATTAAATCTGGACAATTCAGCTCAAGGCCTCTTGCTCTAAACCACTTCTCAATGCTGCTACTTTTGTATAATTATGTCATCATAAGAATATAGATAGTATAATGATATAGATAATTTTTCCATGACTATTTAGTGAAATAACCATACTTACATCTTCCTGATTGCAAAAGTAGATCATTTTGATATGTTTTGCTTTCTTAATTTTTAAAAGGTTTCTGAATAAAATTTTCTTTCAAAGGATTTTATTTACATAGAACTAATTAATTTACCCTTTTATTAAACAATATGAATTTTTTCCTCAAAGGGCCCCTCTGATACTAATAAATGTCTGTCCTCCGACTTTCCAAGAATATCGAACACCAGCCAGCAGATTTATGTGATAGTGGAAAACACCCAATTACTTTCGGCAGAATGCTTTCTTAAAAGTGCATGTATTCTAACCATATAGGGAATTTAAACAACTGTCCTTAAAACAAAAGAAAAAAAAAAAGGAAAGGAAGATTTGAGTCAATTCATCATTTTTATTATGTACTCTCAACTCAACCCGAAACACATCTAAAAAAAACTATATTTTAGTGACATTTACTACTACTTTGCCACTCCACTTATTTATGTATTTATTTATTTTAAATTTATTTGTTTATTATTATTATACTTTAAGTTCTAGGGTACATGTGCATAACGTGCAGGTTTGTTACATATGTATACTTGTGCCATTAAAGCAGCCTATGTGAATATCAAGTGGATGGGCCTGCTTCTGTACAATATCACATACTATATGAGAAATATCTAGCACTGATAATAATAATTTTAAAACTCTGAACACTGCTGTTTGTTAGATTACTCCAGATATTTGAATATTCCTTTTCTTTCTTAGTTCTTTAATTAGCTGTGGTTTTGATATGAGACATATATTCATTTGAAGCTAAAAGACCACTTTTTTTTTTTTTTTTTTTGAGACAGTCTCGCTCTGTTGCCCAGGCTGGAGTGCAGTGGTATTATCTCGGCTCACTACCACCTCTGCCTCCTGGGTTCAAGTGATTCTCCTGCCTCAGTCTCCTGAGTAACTGGGATTAAAGGTGCCCACCACCATACCCGGGTAATTTTTGTATTTTTAGTAGAGACGAGGTTTCACCATCTTGTCCAGGCTGGTCCCGATATCCTGACCATGTGATCTACCCGCCCTGGCCTCCCAAAGTGCTGGGATTACAGGCGTGAGAAACTGCACCTGGCCAACTTTTACATATTTTTAAATGTTTTCACTCATTATTTGCAGTTCTGTTCTAACACATAAATTATAGTCTTTCCTGGTATCAATGGGGAGTTTGTTCTACAACCCCGATGGATACCAAAATCCACAGATGCTGAAATTCCTGGTGTAAAATGGCACAGTATTTGCAAATAACCTATGTGCATCCTCACATACACTTGAAGTAATCTCTGAATTAATTATAATACCTAATGAAATGCCTACACATCGCTTCATTTGCATGGATTCAACATAGTACTCAATGTACAGGCAAATTCAAGTTTTGTTTTTTGAAAATTTGTAAAACTTTTATTTTCAAATTTTTTTTCCTTAGTTGGTTGAATGCACAAATATGGAACCCATGGATATGGAAATCCAACTGTATCTTTTAAATCTCCATTTTGTATACAATCCTTATTTTCCAAATGGTGGCCGTTTTTCTCTCCTTCAAATGTAAAATGATAGTTCATTAAACCATTTCTTTATTTTCATAGAGTATGTCATATTTTAGTCACAAAACTTCCACCACATGACAGAGGGGGCACCTAATCATTCTCATTGGCACACAAGGTCTTGTTAAAATTGTAAAGTAGACAAATATTCTCTTCAATATCCTTCTATCTATATCTCATCTTTTAATGTTCCTTCTTCCAAACCCCAAATTTTAATTGTCCTTAAGCTATCCAAAGTATCCTACCTAGGTCAGCCATAAAGGTCTTCTTGATACACACATGATCCTCCAACTTTCCATTTATTCTTTCAATAATACTCTTACTCTTTAGTGAATATAGCCTTGGCAATCAACGTTTGGATTAAAGAAATTCACACTAAAATGTCAATGACTGTAATTTGGATATCTAATGACTATATTAAACATTTTAAAAGAACAGTGTGTAGAACCTAGCTGAAATGAATATATAATTTATAGACTGGAATGGAGAGATTTTTTCAATTGGAGAGTTCTTCATACTAATCTTTTTCTATATGAGCAGGCCACAACCACACATATCTCATTTTCTTGACAGACTCCTGAGGGCTTAAGTTGAACTAGAATATATGAAATAACCTCAAATAGCATTGGCATATCTTTTTGCTAATTGGTACAGTATACCAAGACAAAATTATTAAATTTCTGGAGTTATCCTGTTAGCCAAATTATTTTTCAATAAAGTCCACTTCTATTGACATTTTATGGGTATTCTACATATCTCTCATATTCCAAATAGTGAATCTGCCTCTAGAAATATGGCTAATAAGGATGGCTTCAAATCAAATAGTTAACCTGCTTCTAGAAATATGGTTAATGAGGGTGGGTTCAATGGGAAATTCCTGGGAAAGTCTGAGTAATGAGAAGTGGTCAAAGAGAAATTTGGGGATTTGAGAATTTAGATCGCTCTAACTTCCCTTTATGATTTTAGTCTACTTAACATGGCTTCTGAATTTTCATTTCACCTCACCTCACCTCACCCTCTTCAATATAATTCTACAGAGAATTTTCTAACTGTTCCAAAATAATGTTATTTATTCATTTTTTATACTTTAAGTTCTAGGGTACATGTGCACAACATGCAGGTTTGTTACATATGTATACATGTGCCATGTTGGTGTGCTGCACCCATCAACTCATCAGCATCAAGCAACTCGTCATTTACATCACGTATAACTCCCAATGCCATCCTTCTCCCCTCACCCCTGCCCATAATAGGCCCTGGTGTGTGATGTTTCCCTTCCCACGTCCAAGTGATCTCATTGTTCAATTCCCACCTTTGAGTGAGAACATGCAGTGTTTGGTTTTCTGTTCTTGCGATAGTTTGCTGAGAATAATGGCTTCCAGCTGCATCCATGTCCCTACAAAGGACACAAGCTCATCCTTTTTTATGGCTGCATAGTATTCCATGGTGTATATGTGCCACATTTTCTTAGTCCAGTCTGTCACTGATGGACATTTGGGTTGATTCCAAGTCTTTGCTATTGTGAATAGTGCTGCAATAAACATACGTGTGCATGTGTCTTTATAGCAGCGTGATTTATACTCCTTTGGGTATATACCTAGTAATGCGATGGCTGGGTCATATGGTATTTCTAGTTCTAGATCATTGAGGAATTGCCATACTGTTTTCCACAATGGTTGAGCATCCTCTCCAGCACCTGTTGTTTCCTGACTTTTTAATGATTGCCATTCTAACTGGTGTGAGGTGGTATCTCATTGTGGTTTTGATTTGCATTTCTCTGATGGCCAGTGATGAGCATTTTTTCATGTGTCTGTTGGCTGTATGAAAGTCTTCTTTTGAGAAATGTCTGTTCATATCCTTTGCCCACTTTTTGATGGGGTTGGGTTTTTTCTTGTAAATTTGTTTGAGTTCTTTGTAGGTTCTGAATATTAGCCCTTTGTCAGATGAGTAGATTGCAAAAATTTTCTCCCATTCTGTAGGTTGCCTGTTCACTCTGATGGTAGTTTCTTTTGCTGTGCAGAAGCTCTTTCGTTTAATTAGATCCCATTTGTCAATTTTGGCTTTTGTTGCCATTGCTTTTGGTGTTTTAGACATGAAGTCCTTGCCCATGCCTATGTCCTGAATGGTATTACCTAGGTTTTCTTCTAGGGTTTTTATGATATTAGGTCTAACATTTAAGTCTCTAATCCATTTTGAATTAATTTTCGTACAAGGAGTAAGGAAAGGATCCAGTTTCAACTTTCTACTTATGGCTAGCCAATTTTCCCAGCACCATTTATTAAATAGGGAATCCTTTCCCCATTTCTTGTTTCTCTCAGGTTTGTCAAAGATCAGATGGCTGCAGATGTGTGGTATTATTTTTGAGGGCTCTTTTCTGTTCCATTGGTCTATATCTCTGTTTTGGTACCAGTACCATGCTGTTTTGGTTACTGTAGCCTTATATTATAGCTTGAAGTCAGGCAGCATGATGCCTCCAGCTTTGTTCTTTTGACTTAGGATTGTCTTGGCAATGCGGGCTCTTTTTTGGTTCCATATGAACTTTAAAGCAGTTTTTCCAATTCTGTGAAGAAAGTCATTGGTAGCTTGATGGGGATGGCATTGAATGTATAAATTACCTTGGGCAGCATGGCCATTTTATTTAAGAAGGATAGAGATGAACTTGGGATTCTTCCTGGTACAGTAGTTACTGTGTGGAAACCAGGAGACATAATATAATCATAATAAAATAAATATAGCCAAACGTAGTGGTACAGTGTGATAAATATGACATCTATTATCAAGTTTGATTTTGTGGAATTTTAATGTGAAGATGCTTTGGGAAATCCAGAACTCAATGGATATACTCTGATAGTAGCAAGACCATAACCATACAATAGGAAACATTGTCTTCTAGCTGAAGTTACTAAAGAGACATTTAGTTTATGGATTAAGCAGTAAAAGAAGACAGTATTGATAATATTTTCAGAATTTTAATATTAGGTCAACACCTAGAACTTAAAATGCAACATTTAAAACCAAGAATCTGATTATATAGAATTAGAAAGGTACAATCATGGACCATTTATTCCTTATCTTCTACTAAGGAAGTCTTTTAGAGTGTTCTGATACTGCCAGTTCTGCTCTGGGAAACCTCCATACTCAGGAAGTACAAAGTGCCCTAAACCTTTCCGACTTCTCTCTCCCTACCAGTTGTATTTTCTACTCTTTCAGTGGCCTGGCTTGCTCTACTGTTATTCTGATTAAGTAATCTATGCTAAAAGCAAGCAATAAACATACAGACAAATGCATCCATATTTTTAAAAGGACTTTCTAACATGAATGCTCTAATTACAAAATGTTGCAGTAAATCTATGGGGGAAAGCTTTATAAGTAACTAAATACATTTAAGGATAGCTCTTAAATAATCAGATCAAAAAGATAAAGAAGATCAGCCTTGACCTTGGGAAAAAACTTTGGTAAAGAATAATTATCTTTCAGATGGAGTCAAGATTCCAGACCAGCCTGCTCTTCACAGAGTATTCTAGTCTTTAGAGAGGAACACTCACTCTCTTCCCTCTAGTAGTTCCACTATACTTTAGTACCTGCTCAGGCCTAGTTCTAGAAAAACCAAAGGGGCATTTATTTGATGAACTTTGCAACCCAGTACCAAATAAAGAGTATGCTAGTCCCACCCTGACGTTAGGCCCTGGTACTAGCAAACTTAAGCTTCAGTGCCTTGGCCCCACACCTTTACCATGCACCACTGTTTCTATGGAATAGAGTCTACCTCTGATCCTCAGTCCTTGAGATGAGGCAATTCTAAATACCGATTGCCCCCTACTCCTGACCCGTCCCTCTCCCTTTCCGCATATTAGGTGTATATTGGTTCTCTGTCACTGGGTTTCCCTTGTCTTCTGGAATAATCATAAATAATCTTTGTCAGGGCCCTATCACAGATCATCTTCCCACCTTTTGCCTACTTCTTCCATTACCAGACGCAAGGCTCCATCTGCCAAAGATGTACTGTTTGTGTTTGGAATGTATGCTGTGTTTCTAAGACTCTTTCTCATCCTGGTGTTGGTTATAAAGTGCCTGTGCCTCTTAAAGCTTACTCCATTAGCAGGCATTTAAACCAGCGGAACTCTTAAAGGCAATTGAGTCCTCTCAATGTATACAAGAGTATAGAGATCTAACGAGTGAAGTGAATCACCCAAGATGGCATAATATGTAACTGGCAAAGCTGTGATTAGATTAATTTGAATTTCAACATTCAACAAATATTTAGCTTCTCTCAACTTCAATTTCTTCTGTCAATTTGAAGATAATAATGTCCTATTTGCTAACAGTGTTCGAAAATTAAGAAAGACATGTTAATATGCCTAAAATTATTTTTCTGGCATAAAGTAGGCCTTTAGTAAATAATGTGTCCTGTGTTCACATTTTTTCCTCACATCTTCAGTAAAATCATTGATTCTTAAAGTATGGACCAGAATATTAAGAAAAATAAGATAAGGCAAGGTATGTTTAGGACTAAGTTATCTAAATGCTTACTGTAATGAAGCTATTCAGTATACTCCTTTAATTTATTTTGATTTTGTGTTTTTCTTTGATTTTGTTTTTCCTTCTGGTACATAAACACTCTAACACTCATCAGGAGATAACATTTTTATCATTACTATATTTTATAAGTATTTTTAGAAAATATCATCAATATAGTAATTATGAATATGATAATTTGAGGTAATGTTTTATATAAATATGGAATTCAAAAATAAATTTAACAAATAAACAAAGTTTACCATTGGATAAAGATAATGTGGGTGCTTGAGACACAGTGCTGAACACGAAAGACAAAGTTCCTGAGCAAGACAGTCTACATTTTATTAAAAATAAATGACAACAAACCAGCAAGTAGATAAGGACTATAATTTCAGACAGTGATAAATACTGTAAATAAAATAAAACAAGGAAAATAACTAGCAACAAATATGGTGGAGTTGCAATTTTACATGAGTGCATTTTAGATTGGTTCTGAGAAACAGCTTCTTATATGAATAACTATACACAAAGTTCCTCCAGGAAACACACCCAAAAGGAAATGAGAAAGGGATTGTGCAAAAATAGAAGGTGACCCACTGAGCCCTCAAATGACACTCTGACGAGCTCTGAAGCCTGTAAGGATTCTACCAAATTGAGGCAAGGAGACAACCTATCCCCACCTCAGTCAGTCACTGATGAAAGCCCTTACTTGAAAGGGTATAACTTTGGGCGTAGAAGTTTCCTATGGCAAAATTGTGGATCCAAGTAAAAGAGTAATTATAGCAATAGAACATGAAATCTAAGCTGAGTAAGACAGGAAACAAAAACATGAGGAATGAAAAACATGCATTCGATGTTCCAGTAAGATAAAAAGTTAATTTGGCATGAAGGATTAGAGAATATGTAATCAGAAAGATAATAAAGTGGTGGTCAGAAAACAGAATCTTAAAAGAGAAACTCTGGAGAAGAAAAATATATTCGGAATCACAAGCATGGGAATGGCTGACTACAATAATATTGAAGAAAAAGATCATTAAAAATGAAGAGGCCACAAGGTTGAGAGGCCAAGGTATTAGATAGGTTGGCGGAACATGTGAGTTGCACAGAAAGATAGCTTAAAAAGTAGTGGAAGGGAAATCAGAGAGCCAAATACTTTTTTTTTTTTTTTTTTGAGATGGAGTTTCGCTCTGTCGCCCAGGCTGGAGTGTAGTGGTGCTAACTCGGCTCACTGCAAGCTCCGCCTCCCGGGTTCATGCCATTCTCCCACCTCAGCCTCCCAAGCACCTGGGACTACAGGCGCCCGCCACCACCACGCCTGGCTAATTTTTTGTATTTTTAATAGAGATGGGGTTTTACCATGTTAGGCAGAATAGTCTCGATTTCCTGACCTCGTGATCCGCCCGCCTCGGCCTCCGAAACTGCTGGGATTACAGGCATGAGCCACCGCGCCCGGCCCCAAATACTAATTTTTATTTAATGTAAGCCAGTATCTTTTTTATTGTTCATGGAATATTGTTTGGTAAAACTTGAAAAAAAATGAATTCAATTACCAAATAGTTTAGGAAACACGTAGGTGAAAGTCACGCAGGTGTAATAACTCTAGGATTTCTTGAAGTGATTAACACTTTATATTAATTTTAAATATCCAAAAGAAAGATAACATATATCAAGTTTTCTAAAATGTTCAGTGATTGTATCACAGGAATTTCAATATAAGTAACATATTGAGGAAATGCTAATAATTCAGAGCAGCAGGCCACAAGTCTTTGCAACAGGATACAACTTATGAGTACTCTATCTTGTAAATGCACACACACACACACACATTGCATACAGTTTTATGTAGTTAGCACAAGTCTTGGTGCTAATCCATAGAGCCTACATTACAAACCTGTACGCTCCATTCTTGCGGGTAATATCTGGTCCATGGATCAGCACTATCAGCACCCCTTGAGAGCTTGTTGTATATCCAGAATCTCAGGTCCCACTCCAGATTTACTGGGTAAGAACCTACATTTTTAAAGGATTCTCAGATGATCTGTATCACATTCAAGTTTAAAAAGCCCTGCACTAGAAAGTTACATGGTTAATTTCCACACTCAAAAAGAAAAACTGTTTTACATTGTTAGAGAATTACTATATTTTCAAACAGTGTTCTGAAATGTCTCTGAATATTTATAATGACTCAAATTGGCCTTAAAAACAGATGGGAATTAGCTCTCTTAATATTTTGTCACTTTTATAAAACAAATAACGGTAACATGGTATTAACTATTATTTTTCTAGTTGGTGCAAGAAATAGAGCTTGGAAAGGTATTTTCTTGTATCTTAATACCACTAATGTATGATTTACAAAGGCATGGAAATACAGTCTCAGGAGTCTTCATATTTCCTTAAAAGATTAAACAGCCATGTAAATCCATTATCCAGAAGGTTAGACATAAATGTCAGTTCCTGAGTGTCCCACAACGGAAAGTGCTGATTCTTAATAACAGAGAGGACACAAGGTCTTCCTTTGAGAGATTTATGTCTGATCACAATTTCCCATGTTTAAATATCCACAATCGACAATCGGTACCACTTTGTTTGACAAAAAAGACTCTTAAAATATCAAACTGGGAGATACAGTAGAGAACACAGGACAATATTTTCTGTGCATTAAATCTGCACAGATAAATTCTACCACTTGATATAATCAGTCCAGTCCTTCCCTCCTTACAGATATATCTTTTAAGAGAAGAATTAGTAATTATTTTATTCTCCTACATTTATTCTTCTTTTTTGTTTATTGGTGAAACAAAAGGATTATTAAAGCATTTAAATATATTAGTATGTTTAAAACAAATGCTCTCGTTAGGTAGTTTATTTCAAAAATGGGTTTTGAAATGGGCATGTTGGGAGGCTTCAGGATGGCTGATTAGGGAGCATTTTGTACTTGCTTTCTCCACTAAAAAGAGCTAAAATACCCAGTAGATATTAGATCATCCAAGAGAGAACACTGGAATCCAACAAAATAGTGACAGGCAACATCTAAAGTAAGGAATGGGAGAAGGAAGCAAGCAGTCTGTTCAGCCTGGATTGACTGAGAGCCTAAAGAGACTCCCCAGTAGAAGGAAACGGTAGGTGAGAGATCCTCAGCAGCCTGCATTTTCATCATAGACTCCTATAGTCCTAGCCATGGGAGAGCCCTCAGTACTCTCAGGACATGAAACTAAAACAGGGAGTTGCAAGAAGATTGTATTATGGCAGCTCCCCATGGAGGAAGCTTGAATATGGTCCTTCACATTCCTTGTGACCTAAGCAATTACAACAAGATGCCATTTTAGAACTTTGCCTGCAACAGACTGCACACTGTCCTGGAACCCAGGAATGCTGAGGCTAATGAGCAAGAGAAGCATAGGCTGTTGCTCCCAGGGCTTAGGCACAAGTGACCTTGGGCCACTACACCCTGATGGAGGTGCAACCAGGGTGTGGGATGCTATCTTTAGGACTGAGGTGCCAGCAAGGTGCCATTCTAGAGCATCACCCCCGACAAACTGCACACTACCCTGGAGCCCAGTGGTGCTGAAGCTGAGGTGCAAGAGAAGTGATAGGTACTGCCTGGGGTTTAGGCACAAGTGACCACAGGCTTCTCCACCCAAGGCTGAGCAAGGGTGCCACCAAGACTGAGGTGCAAGTGGCATTCATGCTCCCCACCTGCTGTCCTAAGCCATCGTCACTGAAGGTGGTACCACCCTCAACCCCCACTGGCAGGGCAGCAGTGCAGTTACTATAGCCTCTCACTCAAGCATTCCGCAATGACTTGGGGATCACACTGCTCCTGACTACCATGGCCAGTGCCTGTACATGCCATCTGGGGGCTTGAAGATAAGCCAGCCTAGCCCAGGTTTCCCCGTCATCCCCATGCCAGAGCATACAGCCCAGGGGCCAGGGAATCTCCCAGTCTAGTTCACCACTGATGACATATGACCACTCCTCTCAGGGACCTGAAGTTAGGCCTACCCACACAGCAGCTACTACCACAAATTACCACCTGCAGGCTTGGACACTGACCTTCCCAGAACATTACAGTTACTTCCAATGCCAGCATGCACCAAAAAGGACCTAGGGGATTGTCACACCACTGCCACTCTCATTGCCTATGCCATATTAGCTGCCCATGGACCCAAGAACCCACCTACCTGCTCAACTTGCAGCTGCCGCTACTGGGATTTGAGTAAGACACCTGAAGGAACAAAAATTGCCCACCTGTACCCACTAACACTGGTATGTATGATGTTATGGGTCATATAAGCAGGCACTCTCAGCCCACTGCTGCAACCACAGGAGCCCAAAGACTGGTCTGCTTGACATCTGAGTCCCAAGAAAAACCGCATCAGAGCTTTCCTCAATAATTGCACCCTAAGCCACTAAGGAAGTCTCAGATACCACTGGCACTGTTTATAGCCAAAAAAATCAAGGGAGACTACACTAATGCATGTACCTAGAATTGAAACCAAAGTGCCCCACCCAACCAACACCATAGATTCTTCCTCAAGAAAAGTCCTCCCCTATGAAAGCAAATTGAAAAAGTTAGAAGAAGCAACTGTTACATGAGATGCATGGATATCAATGTAAGGACACAGGAAACATGAAAAAGCAAGAATATATGACAGCTCCAAAGGAGATGGAATTCATAAAATCTGAGTAAAAATTCAATTATTGATTCTAAATAATTTCAGTGAGATATAACAGAATTCAAAAAAAAAAAAACAAAAGAATCAGAAAAATAATTCAGGATATGAATGAGAAATTTAACAAAGTGATAGATAACACAGAGAAGAATCAAACAGAAATTCTATAAATGAAGAATCATTGAATGAATTACAAAATACATTTAAAAGCTTCAACCATAGACTAGATCAAGCAGACAAAATAATTTCACTTGATGACAGTGTTTTTAAAATAATCATAAGACAATGGTTTTTAAAAAAGGAATGAACAAAGTCTTAATGATATATGGGACAGAAAAAAAAGGGATAAAATATGTGAATTATTGGTACCCCAGAAGGCAAAGAGAGAGTTTAAAAACCTATTTAATGAATTAATAGATGAAAACTTCCCAAGTCTAGCAAGAGATTTAAACATCCATATATAGAGTCCCAGCAATCGCCAAACAGACACAATGCAAAAAGTTCTTCTTCATGGTATACTATAGTCAGAACTTCTAAACTCCATGAAAAATAGAGAATTAAAAAAAAAAAAAAGCAAGAGAAAAGCATCTAGTCACCTATAAGAAACCTCCATCAGAATAAGAGAAAATGTATCAGTAGAAACCTTATAGGCCAGGAGAGAATGGGATAATGTCTTCAAAATGCTGAAAGAAAAACTGCAAACTAAGACACTATATCTAACAAAATTATCCTTCGTAAATGAAAGAGAAATAAAGTCTTTCTCAGACAAGGTAAAACTAAGATAATTCATCATCACTAGACTGACCAGACAAGAAGTACTCAAAGGACTCCTAAACATGGAAGCAAAAGGACATTTATCTACATGAAAACACACAAAAGTATAAAACAAAAGGTGAAGCAAACATACAAATGTGGAAAAAGATAGGGCTCAAATACTATCCTTACAAATAACTACCAACCACAATGACAGACAATAAGAGGAAAATTCAAGAATATACAAAACAACCACAAAACAATTAACAAAATGACAGCAATAAAACCTCACATAACAATAATTACTTTGAATGTAAATGGATTAAATTCTTCACTTAAAAGCTACAGGCTGACTGAATGGATTTAAAAAAAAAAATGATCCAACTACATGCCACCTACAAGAAACACACTTTACCTGAAAAGATTCCTATAGACTGAGAGTAAAGAAATGGAAAAAGATATTTAACTCTAACAGAATCCAAAGTGAGCAGAGGTAGCTATACTCATAATACACAACACAGACTTTAAGCCAAAAACAGTAAACAAAGACAACTAAATAGTGATAAAAGGACCAATCCAGCAAGAGGAAATAACAATTCTAAATATATATGCAGCCAACACTGGAACACCTGGATTCGTAAAGGAAATATTACTCGATCTGAAAAAAAGACTCCAATGCAATAATTGTGGGGGAATTTATCACCTTATTCTCAGCATTAGACAGCTCATCTAGAAAGAAAATCAAAAAAGAAACATTGAAGTTAGAGTGGAATTTAGAACAAACAGACCTAACAGATATTTAGAGAACATTTTATCCAACAACTGCAGTTCTCCTTGAAGAGGTCCTTCACATCCCTTGTAAATTGTATTTCTAGTATTTTATTCTCTTTCTAGCAATTGTGAATAGGAGTTCACTCATGATTGGCTCTCTATTATAGCTGTATAGGAATGCTTGTGATTTTTGCACATTGATTTTGTATCCTGAGACTTTGCTGAAGTTGCTTATCAGCTTAAGGAGATTTTGGGCTGAGATGACAGGATTTTCTAAATATACAATCATGTCATCTGCAAACAGAGACAATTTGACTTCCTCTTTTCCTACTTGAATATCCTTTATTTCTTTATCTTGCCCAAATGCCCTGGCCAGAACTTCCAATACTATGTTGAATAGGAGTGGTGAGGGAGAGCATCCTTGTCTTATGCCGGTTTTCAAAGGGAATGCTTCCAGCTTTTATCCATTCAGTATGATATTGGCTGTGGGTTTGTCATAAATAGCTCTTATTATTTTGAGATATGTTCCATCAATACCTAGTCTATTGAGAGTTTTTAGCATGAAGGGGTGTTGAATTTTATCAAAGGCCTTTTTTGCATCTATTGAGATAATCATTAGGTCCACTTGGACCTGAGCTGGGTTCATGTCCTGAATATCCTTGTTAATTTTATGTCTCGTTGATCTGTCTAATATGACAGTGGGGTTTTAAAGTTTTTTTCATTGGTTCTGTTTATGTGATGGATTCCATTTATTGATTTGCTTATGTTGAACCATCCTTGCATCATAGGGGTGAAGCTGACTTGATTGTGGTGGATAAGCTTTTTGATGTGCTGCTGGATTCTGTTTTCCAGTATTTTATTGAGAATTTTCACATCAATGTCCATCAGGGATATTGGCTTAAAATTTTCTTTTTTTGTTGTGTTTCTGCCAGGTTTTGGTATCAGGATGATGTCGGCCTCATAAAATGAGTTAGGGAGGAGTCCCTCTTTTTCTATTGTTTGAAATAGTTTCAGAAGGAATGGAACCAGCTCCTCTTTGTACCTCTGGTAGAATTTGGCTGTGGATCCGTCTGGTCCTGGGCTTTTTTTTTTGGTTGGTAAGCTATTAATTACTGCCTCAATTTCAGAACTTGTTATTGATCTGTTCAGGGATTTGACTTCTTCCTGGTTTAGTCTTGGGAGGGTGTATGTGTCCAGGAATTTATCCATTTCTTCCAGATTTTCTAGTTTATTTGCATAGAGGTGTTTATAGTATTCTCTGATGGTAGTTTGTATTTCTGTGGGATCAGTGGTGATATCCCTTTATCATTTTTTATTGTGTCTATTTGATTCTTCTCTCTTTTCTTCTTTATTAGTATGGCTAGTGGTCTATCTGTTTGGTTGACCTTTTAAAAAAACCAGCTCCTGGATTCATTGATTTTTGGAAAGTTTTTTTTGTGTGTCTCCTTCTCCTTCAGTTCTACTCTGATCTTAGTTATTTCTTGTCTTCTGTTAGTTTTTGAATTTGTTTGCTATTGCTTCTCTAGTTCTTTTCATTGTGATGTTAGGGTGTCAAATTTCGATCTTTCCTGCTTTCTCCTGTGGGCACTTAGTGCTATAAATTTCCCTCTAAACACTGCTTTAGCTGTGTACCAGAGATTCTGGCATGCTGTGTCTTTGTTCTCACTGGTTTAAAATAAGTTATTCATGGCCGGGCGCGGTGGCTCAAGCCTGTAATCCCAGCACTTTGGGAGGCCGAGATGGGCGGATCACGAGGTCAGGAGATCGAGACCATCCTGGTTAATATGGTGAAACCCCGTCTCTACTAAAAAGTACAAAAAAAAAACTAGCCGGGCGTGGTGACGGGCGCCTGTAGTCCCAGCTACTTGGGAGGCTGAGGCAGGAGAATGGCGTGAACCCGGGAGGCAGAGCTTGTAGTGAGCTGAGATCTGGCCACTGCACTCCAGCCTGGGCGATAGAGCGAAACTCCGTCTCAAAAAAAAAAAAAAAAAAAAAAAAAAAGTTATTCATTTCTGCCTCAATTTCATTATTTACCCAGTAGTCATTCAGGAGCAGGTTGTTCAGTTTCCATTTAGTTGTATGGTTTTGAGTGAGTTTCTTAATCCTGAGTTCTAATTTGATTGCACTGTTGTCTGAGATACTGTTTGCTATGATTTGCATTTGTTGAGGAGTGTTATACTTTCAAATATGAGGTCAATTTTAGAATAAGTGTGATGTGCTGCTGAGAAGAATGTATACTCTGTTGATTTGAGGTGGAAGAGTTATGTAGATGTCTATTAGGTCCACTTGAACCTGAGCTGGGTTCACATCCTGAATATCCTTGTTAATGTTATGTCTCGTTGATCTGTCTAATATGATAGTGGGGTGCTAAAGTCTCCCACTATTATTGTTTGGGAGTCTAAGTCTCTTTGTAGGTCTCTAAGAACTTGCTTTATGAATCTGGATGCTCCTGTATTGTGTGCATATATATTTAAGATAGTTAACTCTTCTTGTTGCATTGACCCCTCTACCATTATGTAATGCCCTTCTTTGTCTTTTTTATCTTTTTTGGTTTAAAGTCTGGGTTATCAGAGAGTATTTCTATTTGCTTGGCAAATCTTTCTCAATCCCATTATTGTGAGCCTATGTGTATCTTTGCATGTGAGATGAGTCTCCTGAATACAGGACACTGATGGGTCTTGACTCTTTATCCAATTTGTCAGTCTGTGTCTTTTAATTGGGGCATTTAGCCCATTTACATTTAAGGTTAATATTGTTATGTGTGAATTTGATCCTGTCATTATGATGCTAGCTGGTTATTTTGCCCATTAGTTGATGCAGTTTCTTCATAATGCCGATGGTCTTTACAATTTGATATGTTTTTGCAGTGGCTTTTACTAGTTTTTCCTTTCCATGTTTAGTGCTTCCTTTAGGAGCTCTTCTAAGGCAGGCCTGGTGGTGACAAAATCTCTCAGCATTTGCTTGTCTGTAAAGGATTTTATTTCTCCTTCACTTATGACTCTTAGTTTGGCAGGATATAAAATTTTGGGTTGAAAATTATTTTCTTTAAGAACGTTGAATATCAGTTCCCACCCTCTTTTGGCTTATAGGGTTTCTGCCAAAAGATCCACTGTTAGTCTGATGTGCTTCCTTTTGTGGTAACCCGACCTTTCTCTCTGGCTGCTCTTAACATTTTTTCCTTCATTTCAACCGTGGTGAATCTGATGTTTATGTGTCTTGGGGTTGCTCTTCTCAAGGAGTATCTTGTGGTGTTCTCTGTATTTCCTGAATTTGAATGTTGCCCTGCCTTGCTAAGTTGGGGAAGTTCTCATGGATAATATCGTGAAGCATGTTTTCCAACTTGGTTCCATTCTCCCCATCACTTTCAGGTACACCAATCGAACGTAGGTTTGGTCTTTTCACATAGTCTCATATTTCTTGGAGGCTTTGTTCATTCCTTTACATTCTTTTTTCTCTAATCTTGTCTTTATGATTTATTTCTTTAAATTGATCTTCAATCTCTGATATCCTTTCTTCCACTTGATCGATTTGGCTAGTGATACTTGTATATGCTTCACAAAGTTCTCATACTGTGTTTTTCAGCTCAGTCAGGTCATTTATGTTCTTCTCTAAACTGCTTATTAGCAGTTCCTAGCGAGACCTACGGAAACCTTTTATCAAGGTTCTTAGCTTCCTCGCATTTGGTTAGAACGTGGTGCTTTTGCTCAGAGGAGTTATTACTCACCTTCTGAAGCCTATTTCTGTGAATTTGTCAAACTCATTCTCCGTCTAATTTTGTTCCCTTGCTGGTGAGGAGTTGTGATCCTTTGGAGGAGAAGAGATGTTCTGGTGTTTGGAATTTTCAGCCTTTTTGAGCTGGTTTTTCCTCATCTTTGTGGATTTATCTACCTTTGGTCTTTGATGTTGGTGACCTTTGGATGGGGTTTTTGCATGGGTGTCCTTTTTGTTGATGTTGATGCTATTGCTTTCTGTTTATTAGTTTTCCTTCCATCAGTCAGGGCCCTCTTCCGCAGGTCTGCTGGAGTTTGCTGGAGGTCCACTCCAGACCCTGTTTACCTGGGTGTCACCAGTGGAGGCTGCAGAACAGCAAAGATTGTGGCCTGCTCCTTCCTCTGGAAGCTTTGTTCCAGAGCAGCACCCACCAGATGCCAGCCAGAGCTCTCCTATATGAGGTGTCTGTCGACCCCTGCTGGGAGGTGTTTCCCAGTCAGGAGGCACCTGGGTCAGGTCCCCACTTGAGGAGGCAGTCTGTCCCTTAGCAGAGCTCAAGAGCTGTCCTGGGAGATCCACTGGTTTCTTCAGAGCCGGTAGACAGAAACGTTTAAGTCTGCTGAAGCTGTGCCCACAGCTGCCGCTTCCCTCAGGTGCTCTGTCCCAGGGAGATGGGAGTTTTATTTATAAGCCCCTGACAGAGGCTTCTGCCTTTCTTTCAGAGATGCCCTGCCCAGAGAGGAGGAACCTATAGAGGCAGTCTGGCTACACAGGCTTTGCTGCGCTTTGGTGGGCTCCATCCAGTTTGAACTTCCAGGTGGCTTTGTTTACACTGTGAGGGGAAAACGCCTACTCAAGCCTCAGTAATGGTGGACTCCTCTCCTCCTGACCAAGCTTGAGCATCCCAGGTTGACTACAGACTCCTGTGCTGGCAGCCAGAATTTCAAGCCAGTGGATCTCAGCTTGTTGGACTCCATGGGGGTGGGATCCACTGAGCTAGACCACTTGCTCCCTGGCTTCAGACCCCTTTCCAGGTGAGTAAACAGTTCTGTCTTGCTAGCATTCCAAGCACCACTGGGGTATGAGGAAAAACTTCTGCAGCTAGCTCAGTGTCTGCCCAAACAGCTGCCCAGTTTTGTGTTTGAAATCTAGGGCCCTGGTAGTGTAGGCACCCAAGGGAATCTCCTGGTCTGCAGGTGCAAACACCATGGGAAAATCAAAGCATATGGGCCAGAGTGCACCATTCCTCAAGGCACAGGCCCTCACAGCTTCCCTTGCCTAGGGGAGGGAGTTACCTGACCCCTTGCACTTCCCAGGTGAGGTGATGCCCCAACCTGCTTCGGCTCACCCTCCATGGGCTGCACCCACTGTGTAACCAGTTCCAATGAGATGAGCTGGGTACCTCAGCTGGAAATGCAGAAATCACCCATCTTCTGCACTGGTCTCCCTGGGAGCTGAAGACTGGAGCTATTCCCATTTAGCCATCTTCTAATCCTCACAATACACATTTTTAATATAATGGCTATAATCTAATTATAACTTTTTAAGATAAAATACCTATAAAGAAATACTTCATAAAGTACAATATATCAAATAGTACTACTTGTCTTTGTATAATGAGATTATAAATTGATATTTTCTAATATTTTCTTAAAAAATATAATATTTCCATCATTACAACAATGACTCTATGAAGGACACATATTTAAAAAACTGATAGGTTAGCATGGTAAAAAATAAAGATTTAAATTTTAATCACAAATTTTGTGGAGGGTAGTTGTTTCCTGAGGATTATGATATAGAGGCTAGCATGTGTATATTTTTGTAGATTTTGGTTTTCAGATTCTCTGACGTGATCTCAAGGATTCCTTATGATAAATAAAATAATTAACCAAATGAAAAATGAAGCAAATAAAAATAGTAATATAACTTTTTATATAGCATGTATGTTACACATGAGATCTGGCATAATAGACTATTATAGAGAAATATCTGGTTAATAAATCAAAAGAGTAATTATGTAAATGGTTTAAATTAGGTCACTGGAGGGAAAACTAAAAATCACAAAATGGATTAATTGTTACCTCAACAATAAAGGAGTTCTTCGGGTTAATATGTTACACTAATTTATGAAAGAGCATTAGATCATATATAAGGGCTGTTTACAAAATGTCAACAAAAAAATCAAATCACAGGTTTTTAGAAGTAGAAGCTGGTCAATATCTCAAAGAAAATCTGTATTACAACTGAAATAAGAATTAATATTCTTCCCATTAAATCACAAAGCCTTTTTATTTCATTCCTATAAAATCAAATGAATGTGTAATTGAATATCACAATCCTTTACAATCTCAGGCAAGCTTCTTAATGTCTCAGAACCATACTTTGTTATCAGTTTCTCATATTGATAGCATTTATGTTATTGCCAGCAGGGGCTATTAAAACAGTATTCCAATAAATATTATTGTTCACATAGCTTTTGCAATTTATCTCCACTTCAGATTTTTGAAGGTGAAATTAATGCAAGCCAAAATGGGCTCAATGTGGCTGTCAGGAAAAATGATATCTTTGTAATATAATCAATTTTTCTTTGATTATTAATACAGTTGAGCATATATATGTTTATTTATATAAATCAGGGAATTTCTTAATATATTCATTTTCTATTTCAGATTTGCCTATTTTTCTAGTAAAATTTTTTTATTGATTTGTAATATGTTGTATATAAAACCCGAAACACTTTAAACACCATATGTGTTGTATGCATGGTATTTTCTCTGTGTCTGCAGCTTATCTTTTCACTTAATGTTTATGTTATATTGTTCATATCAAGTTTTAAATGCTGACAAAATAAAATCTGTCAAATTTTCCCTAGGGCTTCTAGCTCTTACAATGATTAAAATGACCAATCTTTAGGTAACTTTTATAACTATATACTACCCATCTGACTCCAGATTATATGCTTTTAACCACTTCACTATTCTTGTTTGAAAATATATACAATATTCTTGTTTGAAAATCAAGAATAGGGTAGTAGTTAAAAGCATCTAATCTGGAGACAGATTATGTAGGTTTAAATCCTGGGACACCCTCATCTGACTAGCTCCATGACATTAAGTGAGTTACAACTTTCCTGTGTACAATTTTCTTGTTTATACATTGAATACATATAATTAAAGGGCTTACATTAGGGCTTGGCACATATAAGTGCTAAATAAACATTTGTTAATATTTGTTCCCTCCAAACATGTCTGTTACTCTAAGTAGATGTTTCTGTATAAATTCCAACCATGTGATTTTTATATCAGTATTTTATTCCATTTTTCTCATTTATTAATAACTACAAGTGAGTTCCTACTATGTACTTCTCAAGCCAGGCATGAAAAATACAGTAATTAATAAATATTAGGGCTGGGGTGCCATGGCTCACACCTGTAGTCCCAACACCTGGGAGGCCAAGGTAGGAGCATTGTTTGAGGCCAGGAGTTTGAGACCAGCCTTAGCAACACAGCAAGACCCTGTCTTTACAACAAATTTAATAATTTTAAAATAATTTTAAAAAATTAACACTGATGGTTCCTTTTATCATGGTACTTGCTGTCTAATACAAGAATGAGTAAAATTGTGATGTGACAATTCACAGAAAAGAAAGATAAAAATGTTATGATAGATTGATCTGTTCAGGACCAGGAAGTTGCTTTCCTGAAGAAATAATGCTTACACTGAAAATATAAAGAATAAATAAAAATTTCTGTGGAGAAAAGGGAAAGGAAGTCCATTTATACAAACCTAGCTAGGTAAAATTAATAAAATTACATTCTCCATTTATTTTGAAATTAGCCTTGGAAATACAAAGTAATTTTTAAGCAAGAGTTCTAAATATTGCTTTGCTATTCCAAGACTAAATAATTAAGAACTCCTCCAATTCCAGTTATTTGTGTGAATTACATAATGCAAACATTTGTAAAGAACAGATTGCTTTTAGAAAGTCTGATCTTGAATTTAATTTTTCTTCATTTACTGTCTTGCAGACATATCCATTGTATGCTTTCAAAACATTCTTATATTTTTCCAGAATATAAAAACACTGTGTGCAAATGTTCAATATACATGTAGCTGGAAATAGATAACATTTGGGTGGAAGGCAATCTAATGTATACAAAGAGTAGATTCATGGCTGTGTATTTGCCAAATTAGAAGTAAGGCTAGACTTCTGATTTCTGGAGACCTTTGGTAAAGCAAAATATAAGAGACAGAGGTTTAGACTTATTCACTGCTATCTAAAATAGAAACTCTTGCAGAAAAAAATTGCATTTACTTCATCCATCCTTTCCATAATTATTCACTTTGAAACTACTGGAATAGTATGTAAAATATTAATAGTGCATTATTTGAAAACCTATGCAGTTGACCCTCTTTCTCCTGGGGTTCTGCATCCATGGTTGCTTCTATATTGAACATGTACAGACATTTTTCTTGTAACTATTTCCTAAAAAATATAGTATAACTATTTACATAGCATTTTCAGTGTATTAGTTATTATAAGTAACCCTGAGACAACTTAAAGTATACACGGAGATATGCATAGGTTATATGCCAATACTACACTGTTTTATATAAGAGACTTGAACATCCGTGGATTTTGGCATCTGCAGAGGGTCCTGGAACCAATCCCCCATGGAAACTGAGGGATGGATGTATAATATGGGTTAGGTTTTTTTTTTTTTTTAAAGTTCTTCCAAAGTTCTTGTCCTCAACCTTTTTAAATAAAACCTACATAAAATATTCTCAATTAACATAACAGTAAAAGTATTTTGGAGCAGTTCAAATTCCTTGGCATTTTACTTTACAAACCTGAAGGCCGAATTCTATGTAATAGATTACAAAATAAAACAGATCCATTTATATGAAACAAGCAAGTTTTTTCTCATATTGTTTGCACCAAAGAAAGTTGAATTGATGAATAGGAAAAAAAAAAAATAGCCTTATTTCCCTACTTCCTCAACACAATAAGAATGAAAGACAACTGAAATTATACTTTAATGACCTTTTGATCTACTCTCATTTAATCTGCTTTTATATTCCTCGGATTTGGCAGAACTCACAATAATCAGATGAGATTGGCCGAGAGTAAAACCGTATATGTCTCTTTTTGAAAGATTTACTAGTTCACATTTTTAAAAAGTTAGAATTAGAAATTTTAGTCATTGGAAAGTAATGAAGAAATAATGGAGTAACGATGTAAAAAAATGTAAAAATCCTAGAAAATATATGCCCAATAAAATGAGAATGCCTTAAAAAATGAGGAAAAAATGCCAAGTAAAATGAGAGATGAGAGAAATAAATTAGAAATTAAAGGTGCTGGGGGGACTTGCATCTACATTGAGTGTTGAATCCACAAATTATGGGAAAAATCACCATTTTTTGTGTTTCTTAGTGCTGATTGGAAATCTGCAATGTATGTAAATACCAACCAATAAAGAAAGAAGATAGGAGAAGAGTAAGGGAACTAACACATCAAATACGACAGGCACTGTGCTGGATCCTTTACTACAGACATTATTATGTGATCAAATTATATGAAACAAATCGTCATTTTGTTTTCCAATTGTTTGATTTTTGACATTTCAACAATTGAAATTAAAAGTGCTTTTTATAGTTAATTTTAGCTTCATAAATAATGGTAAGTAAAATATTTCCAATGAGTGCCTTTGGAAAGCTTTTTCAATTCCAGGAAAGGCTATGATTTTTTGGCTTATATAAATTATAACCTTCAGCAAAAGGTAGTAACTACTGCATTACCAAAGGGCACTCATCCAGAAAATCTGGATTCCGGAGAACACCATCATCTTAGAAAAACCATTTAATGACTCAGAGTCCAGCAATATATCTTTTAAAATAATACCATATAATAAAGAATATTAATTGGCCATTTTTCTAGCAAGAATACATGCATTTCTTTTGATCTTCTACATGAAAATGCACGTACTGGATTGACAAATGACAGTAAAATACTGAAAATTCTAATTTCAAAAAGGGTTTCATTTATCAATAGAACATAATATTGGCTTTGATTTTCAGATTGCCTACTGTGGAACAAAATTAAGTTACCACATTCTCCATCAGAGATCTTAGTCTAAATTCATAATCTTTTTTTTTTTTGAGGTAATTGTTTCAATAATTATTTTTTTAACTGACCATCAAAAAGTGAAATCTTCTATCACTCCTAACTTCCATTCTGCAGTTTAGAGAATAATGAAAGCAGTTAACATCCCCACTTTCCCCAGATAATTGTCTAAAAACTGCCAGCCAAACATCTGAAAAGGATAAGCCATTTTTAGAAACTCATGTAATTTAAATTTATTTTCTCATTTAGTATTTTGCAGTTATGTTTAATTCACATGCTAGAAGAGTTCTGGTATTTTTTCCAGAAAATAAAAACACTTTGTTTGGAGTACTAACATAAATATAGCTTGAAGAAATAACCTGTAAACTGAAAGTGAATCTAATCTATATAAATATCAGTTTGTTGTTCTGTTTCCCTTGTATAATATAGTAAGGCTTTAGATCTCACTTTACTATACTGATATTAAGGGGTCACCATACAGCAAAACACTAAGCATTTTACATTTCAGCTTTTTCAGAAATAACATTGTATTCATTTCACAGTGAATAAGAAGATAAGGATGAGAGCAGAGACCATCACAGAATATAACAAGAAATTGCATTTTACAATAGGTAAGAAAATGTTCCCTAGAATATTTACACTTAAAAGAAAAGTCTTGCTCCTCTGATATCACATCTCAAAGAAGAAATAGCAATAGAAGAAAACTGTGCTAAGCTTTAGACTGTGTTGTAGCAATATTAAAAATGCTGCCTCATTTCCTCACAAGCTAGAGAAGTTACTTTGCTCCAACTTACTATTTCTTCTTTTTCAAGTAAATGTTGCTGAAATAGATTTGTAAAGATTTCTGATTAACCTAATTACTTTAATCCCAAATCACTCTTCAAGACACAAGTCCAACTTTTTGGAAGATAAAGTAACATAAGACTACAAATATTTTTCCAGTTTTAGCATTTGCCAAAATTGTGATCATGGACCAGCTATTTGTTCTCTCTGTATCTCAGTTTCCTCCAATATAAATGGAACTTAACAACAGTAGATATCATCTATAGCTTTTGAGTGGATTCAATAGCACGTGCACACACACGTACACTCAAACACACTCACATTTAGCAGATTGCCTTCATGTGATAGTCTTTAAGTCAATCTAACCAATACTTGATTACAATAATGATTAATAGTGGTAGTAGTAGTTGTGTGAATTAAGACAAGATGATCACATAAGTAGCTATAACAAATATTTAGTGAACAGTTACTATGTGCAAGACACATTTTATGCTTGACACATGTCATTTTATTTAATCATGTTAACAACACAATAAGGTAAATGTTATTATAATTGTCCTCATTTTATGGATAAGGAGAGCTGGGATACAGAGATTATGACAGAGAAATGAACGTAATACCGGAGAGAAACAAGAGAGACCTGTTTTAGAAGGTAAGAAAATAAGTTAGGAGATAAAAACATATCTTTCAGATGCTATATAAAAATGGTCTACATTCAGAAGCAATTTGTTAATCAAATGTAAAACACAAGGATAATTAATGAAAATAATATTTTCATTATTGGTTTTAAGTTGTTTAAGGTTTTTAAGTATGTTAAGTATTAAGTATTTTTAGTTTTAAGTATTTTAAGTAGTTTTAAGTATTTTAAAACTTCAAGACTGATTTTTTGGACTCCTAGATACATAATCCCATTTTTATAAGAAACTACTCAAAAATTAAAATATACAAATTTTGGCTGCTAGCCAATCCAAACACTTTCAATCCTTTTACCACATCATAAAGCAAATGCTAACTCCTACCTCCTAAGCATCCCAACAGGGCCAAACTCTTCATGCTTTCAAGGATGTTATCTGTAAGCATGGTCCACAGGGTAGTTTAAAATTTCTGATTCTGCTTCCAAATTTGAACTGCGCTTACATCTCACTCACTCTCATCTTGTTTTCCCCAGCACTTTCTTCTCCCTCATCTTCCTATTTCTGATGGTTCCCTGGCCAGTTCTTCAGCCAAAAAGCCTTTGGTTACCTGGTTTTGCTAAGGACTTTCACAACTGAGGCCGAGTGGCAGTGTAATTGCCTGATGGGTTTGTATGATATTTATATTTCTTCTATATTTTTATTTTCAACTTCAGTACCATTGAGAAATTTCATATTATTATATTTATGTGCAATTGGCATTCTTTATAGTCAGTCTATTCATATCCTATTCATATTATTTTGTGTACTGTATTTTTTCCACTAGACTTTTTGTCAAGGCAGCCTGAAACCTAGTAATGATAATAAATCTGTGGCCCCAAGAGGGTGGGATGAACCTGTATTACTTTTATTTCTCTTGTGCCTTCCTGGAGAAATTGTCTTTACAAAAATTATGACAGTGAAATAAATCTGACCTAAGTGACTCTATCTTGCTTCTAACCCCCAAGCTGCCCCTTGCTCATTCTTGGGTATATACCAAGCTAATTATGGGAGAAATTTAGTTCATGGCCTAACTTTGGAAAAGAGATGATAACAGTTCCTTCCTGAACAAAACCTCTCCTTGCTTGGAGATCAGACTTCCTTTGGAAAACTAACAAAGTAGCCATAAGATTAGAAATTATTTCTCAGGAATCATGCAGCCAGAGGCCACAAGATTCCTAACCTCTCTGATTGTTCCTGTGAATAACGTCACTATTGTAAAACTTAAGGTTGATTTTTGAGGTATGTTTTTTAGGCCTTGCCTTCTGATGGACCAGGTGGTGCCACCCAGACTGGTAAACCAACTCATCTGGTCTCATGGCCCCCACCCAGGAACTGGCTCCACGCAAGAAGATAAGCTTTGACACCCTATAATTTCATCCCTCACCCAACTAATCAGCATTTCCCATCCCCTAGCCCCATACCTGCTAAACTATCCTTAAAAAATCCAAGCCTCCAGCTAGGCGCAGCGGCTCATGTCTGTAATCCTAACACTTTCAGAGGCTGAGGCAGGCGGATCACGGGATCAGGAGATTGAGACCATCCCGGCTAACACGGTGAAACCCGTCTCTACTAAAAATCACAAAAAAATTGCCAGGTGTGGTGGCATGCGCCTGTAGTCCCAGCTACTCAGGAAGGGGAGGCAGGAGAATCACTTGAACCCGGGAGGCAGATCGCGCCACTGCACTCCAGCCTGGGCGACAGAGCGAGACTCGGTCTCGAAAAAGAAAAAAAAAAAAAAAAAAAAAAATCTAAGCCTCCAAATTTTCAGGGAGGCTGACTTGAGTAATAAAACTCTGGTCTCTTGTTTAGCTAGCTCTGTGTTTATTAAACTCTTTCTCTATTGCAATAACACTGTCTTAGTAGAGCAGCTTTTCTATGGAGCAGACAAGATAATCCCATTGGGCAATTACACTGCCACTGGGCATCAGTTGTGAAAGTCCTTAGCAGAACCAGGTAACTAAAGCCCCAGCTTTTTGGCTGGAGATCTGGCCAGGGAACCATCAGAAATATGAAGATGAGGGAGAAAGAAGTGCTGGGGAAAATGACACTGCAATGTTGATTGTGAACTCCTGGTATCAACTCCAAACCATGCTTATGTGGATCTGAATGTAATCAGTCTAATCGAAGGAACAGACCACTTCTCAGGTCAGAGACTAATAACCACTAACATTGGACACATTGGAATAACACAGCAAAAGCTTTAAAAATTGAACTGACATTGGAACCACAGACAATAGAATGCTAGATGGAATTATCAACTGATCTTAAGCGTGTTGATTGCCTGATAAAACAAAAATATAAACATTCTCCATAGAAGGTAAACAAAGCCTCTTAATATAATATTAAATATCTGTAGATACTTTAGTAGGCAGAATAATGACTCCAAAGATACCCAGATTGTCATCCTCAGGACCTGTGAATATGTTACCTTACATGGCAAAAAGGGATTTGCAGATGTAATTAAGGACCTCAAGATGGGGAGATCATCCTGAATTATCTGGATAGATCCATAGTCATCACAGGTGAAAGAGAGAGGCAGAAGAGTAGGTCAGCGTGATGAGTTGTGAGAAGAACTCAACCAACCATTGCTAGTTTGGATGATGGAGGAAAGAGGCCAAGAGCCAAGGAGCTCACAAAAGTGAAAAAAGGAAATAGATTCTCCCCTACAGTCTCTAGGAAGGAACACAGCCTTGCTGATACCTTGATTTAGTCCAGTGTGACTAGACTTCTAGACTGCAGAACTGTAAGATAATAAATGTGTATTATTTTAAACAACTAAGACTGTAACTTATTATTGCAGCAATAAAACTGAAAGGTCTGTTAAATGCCACTAAAATTGATAAAACTCTAGCAAGATTGTCAAAGAAATAAAAGGAGAAAGTCAAATTACAATATTATGAATGAAATAGGGAATTATCACCATAGCATCATAGGCATTAAGAGGATAGTGAGAGAAAACTAGGACAATTTTATGGCCATAATTTTACTTCTTAAATTAAAAGAACCAAATACTTTAAAGATACAGATTACCAAAATTCAATTAAGAAGAAATATGTACTATGAATGTTTTTAAAACCATGAAGGGACTGGATTCATAATTTAAACCTTCTCAAAAATGTCATCTTTGGTGATGATGTCATTGTTAGTTTCTAGCAAACATTTAGAAGTAACGCAATTCTACAAAATCTCCTCCAAAAACAGAACAGGTAACATTTTCCAATTCGTTTTATGAGGCCAGCATTACACTGATATCAAAGCCAAAGATAGTATAAAAATGAAGACAAAGAAGGGAGGAAGGAGAGGAAGGAGAGGGGGGAGAGGAGGGGGAGGAGGGGAAGAAGGGGGAAAAAGGTGGAGGAGAGGAGGAAGAGGATAAAAAAATACAAAAATCATATATTAGCATGTATGTATGTATGTCTGTACCACAACCAAATGGTATTTATTCTGGGGGTACAAGGCTGGTCAATATTTAGGCATCAATGAAATCTGTATTAATAGTCTAATGAAAAATGTTACAATTATTTCTTTTTTTTTTTCAGAAAAAATATGGTAAAATTCAGTTTTCATTCATGATAAAAACTCTCAGCAAAGTAGGAATAGTAAGGAACATCCTCAACCTGTTGAAGAACATCTAAGAAAAACCTGCGACTAACATCATACTTAATGATAAAAGAATATAGGCTTTTCTCTTAAGATTGGAAACAAGGCAAGGGCATTCACTCTAACTTCTCCCATTCAATCTTGTGCTAGAAATTCTAACTACTACAATAACAATTTTAAAATATAAGAAATAAAAACTTAAAATGAAGAAATATAACTGTCCCTATTTACAAGTGATATGATCATCTAAATAGAAATCTCAAGAAATCCATAAAAGACTCCTCAATCCAATGGAGTGTAGCAAGGTTACAGTGAGGTAGGAGACCAGCAGGACTTATTCCTGGTCTCAACAGGATGAAGTGAAGAAACCAGCAGGAACCAGTAGATGACAACAGAACCAACCTCTAGGTGTCCCCACTGCTCATCAGCATAAGACACTCCCACCAGTGCCCTGACAGTTTACAAATGCCCAGCATCACCCAGAAGTTACTGCTTCTTTTCTAGAGCATTCTGAGCAACCCACTCCTTTATCAAGTAATTAAAAGTGGGTATAAATACTGCTAACCCATAGTCTATATGCTGCTACTGTGGTTGTTCAGGCTCTGGGTTAGTGCTGCTCCACAAGGAGCTGTCACTCTGCGGTACACTGATACTTCAATAAACAGGCTTTCTTTCACCACTAGCTCACTCTTGAATTATCTCCTAAGCAAAGCCAAGAACCCACCTGGGCTAAGCCCCAATTTTGGGGCTCACCTGCCCTGCATCAACAGGATACAAGATCAACATAAAACAAAACAATTTTATTTCTGCACAATATGAATGTAACTATAACTGAAAGTTTAAACAGAAATACCATTTACAACACTTCAAAAATTTGGTATAAATCTGGCAAAATGTGCAGAATCTGTGTGCAGAAAACAACAAATGCTGATTAAAAGATATCAAATAAATTGAGACATATGATGTTCATAGATTGAAAGACTCAACACAGTAAAATGCCAGTTCTTCCCAAATTTAGATTTATTGAAATTCCAAATAAAATACCAGCGGAATTTTATAGATATAGACAAGCCAATTTAAAGATTAATATGGAAATTCAAAGGAACTATCATAGGTGAAAGGGTTTGGAAAAAGAAGAATAAAGTTGGAGGAATCACCCTACCTAAATTTAAAATTTACTGTAAAGCTACTGTTATCAAGACAATGTGGTACAGAGAAAGAGACCAGTTGATCAGAAAAGCAGAAGATAGTCCAGAAATATATGGCCAAGTGAATTTTGACAATGTGCAAAATAATCCGATGGAGAAAAGATAGTCTTTCCAACAAATGATGTTGGAAAACTTGAACATTTATACACAGTTAAAACAACCTGACCTGGAGTTTGAGACTAGCCTGGACAACATGGTAAAACCCCAACTCTGCTAAAAAAATACAAAAATATTAGCCGGGTGTAGTGACACATGACTATAATCCCAGCTACTCAGGAGGCTGAGGCAGGAGGATCACTTGAACCTGAGAGGCAGAAGTTGCACTGAGCCTAGATCACACCACTGCACTCCAGCCTAAGCGAGAGAGTAAGACTCCATCTCGACAAACAAACAAAAACACAAACAGAACAACAACAACAATAACAACAACCTGACCTATACCTCACTTTATCCAAAATTTAACTCAAAAATCATTATGATGTAAATATGAAATGAAAAGCCATGGAACTTTTGGAAAAAATCAGCCAGGGGTGGTGGCTCATGTCTGTAATCCTAGCACTTTGGCAGGCCAATGTGTGAGGACTGCTTGAGCCCAGGAGTTCAAGACCAGCCTGGGTAACATAGTGAAAATCCATCTCTACAAAATTTTTAAAAATTATCTGGGTGTGGTGGCATGCACTGGTAGTCCCAGCTACTTGCGAGGCTGAGGTGGGAGGATATATTTTGCCCAAGACGTCAAGTCTGGAAAGAGTTTTGATTGTACCACCCCACTTCAGCCTAGGCAACAAATTGAGACCCTATCTCAAAAAACAAAAAACCTTTACAACTTGGTGTTAGTCTAAGAGTTCTTAGAGATAATAGCAAAAGCAAAAGCACAACTAATAATTTAAAAACAGATCAGTTAGATTTTGTCAAAATGTAAAACTTTTGCTTTTCAAAAGACACTGTTAGGAAAATGAAAAGACAAACTTCAAAATTGGAGAAAATATTTTCAAACCACATGTCTAACACAGAACTTGTATCCAGAATATTTAAAGCACTCTCGTATCTCAATAAAAAGAAAACAAACAACTCAATTTAAAAATTCATGGTAATATGAAAAGGCTGGTGAGAATGTGCAGTGACTACCACGCTCCTACATTGCTGTTGGGCACTCTCTTGTTTACACTTCCCATATGCCTCAACAATACTATTCCTGGGAATTTCCTTTAGAAAAATAAAATTTATGTTCACAGAAGGATAAGTACATGAATGTAAACAGCAGCTCTATTCATAATTGCTGAAAATGAAAACAAGCCAAAGTTCTGGCAATCAAAGCCTGACACATTTGACTGGTTAGAAAAAAAAAAAAAAGCTCATGTTATATTTAGATAGTTTATTACTTAGCAAAAGAAAATGAGCAAAAATGCCAGATACCCACGCCCCTTATCTCAAAGGATGACACTGAAACAAAAATAGCGAATAATGTGATGATGTATCATCAGTAGTGGGAGGAACCTGCTGCTGAGGATCCAATTGCATGTTGCAGATAAGCAGTTTTATACTTTGCAGTTGTGCCCAAATGACAGCAAGGCAGAAAGCCTCAGGCCTCTTCAAAACCCATGAAGTGATGAGTAACCATCTCATGGCAACCTCCTTGGAAGACAGGTAAGGGGGTGGAAAATGGTCTTGTAGCTGCTCTTCAAAGCCTCCCACGCTCTCATATTCCAGGCGTATCTCAGAACATTTTACCAAGATCAGCTGTAGTTAAGCCTTGGCCAAATGGCCTCTCTAGAGACATGCAGGGCAGATGTTTATCATAAGCCCCAGAAACCTCTCTCCTGGGATTAGAGAGACCTTAGGGAGTGAAAAATGTTGATCACACAAAAAAATTAGATGTCAATGTTTGTAATCACTCTACTATAATCACACAGACTGTAAACAATGCAAATGTCTTTCAACAGGTGTAAGAACAAATTTTGGTACATTCATAGTATGGCATACTACTCAGCTCTAAAAAGGAAATAATTATTGATACACTCAACACTGTGAATAAAATCACTGCGTTGTAAATTCTAGATTTGTGTTTTATTTAATAGAATTTCTTCACTTTTTAAAAGTGTTAATCTTATATTTTCTTTCTTTTGTCTATTATGGTAAAATATACATAACACGAAATTTATTATGCAAGTCATTTGGATGTGTACAATTCAATGGTATTAAGTGCATTCACATTGTTTTGCAACCATCATTTCTATTCCTCTTCAGAACTTTTTTATCATCCTAAACTAAAACTGTTCCCATTAAGCAACAACTTTCCATTCTGCCCTCCCCAGATCCTGGTAACCACTATTCTACTTTCTGCCTCTATGGATATAACTATTCTAGGTATGTACTATTAGTAGAATCAGACAATATTTGTCCTTTTGTGTCTGGCTTATTTCACTTAGCATAATGTCTTCAATGTTTATTCATGTTGAAGCAATCAGAATTTCATTCTTTTTAAAGGCTGAATAATAGTCCATTGTATGATAAGCCACATTTTATTTAACCATTCATCCTGTGAAGAACATTTGGATTGTGATAATCTTTTGGATACTGTACATAATGCTGCTATGAACATTGGTGTACAAATATCTGTTTGTGTCCTGGCTTTCAATTCTTTTGCTCACACAGTTGGCCCTTGAACAACATGGATCTGAACTGCATGAGTCCACTTACATGCAGATATTTTTCAATAAAACTTACACTGACCGTTCCTGTCTCTCCTGCCTCCCCTTCCACTTCCTCATCTTCTCCCAGAGACAGCAAGACCAGCCCTTCATCTTTGTCCTCCTCCTTAGCCTACTCAACATGAAGATGACAAAGATTAAGACTTTTGATACTGCATTTCCATTTAATGAATAGTACATACATGTTCTTTCTTATTTTAATAAAATTTTCTTTCCTCTAGCTTTCTTTAAGAACATAGTATATAATACATACAACATACAAAATATGTGTTAAATGGCTGCTATCAGTAAAGATTCCAGTCAACAGTGGGTATGTGTAGCTAAGTTTTGAGGGAGTTGAAAGTTATTTGCAGATTTTCGACTGCACAGGGGTCAGCACTCCTAACCACTGCATTATTCAATGATCAAGCATATACCCAGAAGTAAAATTTCTGATCAGATGGTAATCTATGCTGTTTTTCACAGTGGCTGTACTATTTTTCATTCCCACTGGCAATACACAAGGGTTTCAGTTTCTCAACATCCTCACCAATACTTTATTTTCTTTTCTTTAAAAACAAAATAACAGCCATACATCACTTAATGGTGGGAATACATTCTGAGAAATGTGTTGTTAGGTGATTTTGTAATTGTGCAAACATCATACCGTGTACTTACACAAACCTGGATGGTATAGCCTATTGCTTCTAAGCTAAAGCCTGTATAGCATGTTGCTGTACTAAATACTGGAGGCAACTGTAACACAGGGTAAGTTTTTATGTATTTAAACATATGAAAACATAGAAAAGGTACAGTAAAAATAAAGTTTTATAATCTTACGAGATCATTGTCATATATGTATTCCATCATTGACTTAAACACTATTATGTAATGAATGACTGCATTTAGTAATTATTTATTTATTTTTTAAAAATTTCTTATATTGTCATTGAAACAAAATTTTGGTTATTTTAAATGAAATTCAATTTTTGTTATGATGGAAATAACAGATCTAACATTTTTTTTCTGCCAAAATAGACAGCCAATTGTCAAAACAAATATATTATTTTTTTCAGAATTATCCAAAATGCTACTTTAAATTCCTATTCCAAATGGATCTGATTATATGTTCTCTATTGTTTTCCATAGTTCTATTTGATTGTTTTTGTGTCAGTACTATACTGTTTTAATTATGATGGCTTTTATGCTTAGTTTAATAGCTGGTACAAGCCTTCACTCATGTTCTTCTGTCCAATTTTCTTAAACAGTTTAATTCAGTGCTGCCCTCGGACCAAGAAACTTGTGCCAGAATGTAAATTAAGTACAGCATTTACTGCACTGTTTACTTTACCTGATAGCAAGACTTTTTTTCACAAATTAACTGGTGCATTGATCTGTATTCTGACACATTATAATAATTAACTAGTTAAAAAATAAAACAGCTCATGTAAGTTGCTGATGGGTGGACTGCACTTCAGTTACATTGCTTTAGACTTCTTGGCCATGGGTAATCTAAAGCCAGGGAACCATGTTTGTTCTAGAAGGTTTTTTTTTTTCCGCCCTACCCTCCTACACCTCCTAACTTTCTATAGCACACACATCCCTGCAAGTCCTTTCTTGCATTTTTTCTCTAGTGTTTCTGATGACTTTCCTCTTCCCATGCTGCAGCCCATAGAGAGACTGAGAATCAGGACTTTCTGAAGGGCTTAGGCAGCATGGAATCCCATAAAATCTCTGGTATCATCTCTTACTTACCAACTAGTTAAAATTTCATCTTCTTTCTGAGTGGTGGAAAAACTATTCTGAAATCAAATTCTGCATTCTTTCTTGCTTTATTATTTATAATGTAAACTGACTCCTTGGAACTCACAGATCTTTTTTTCTCTCTCAAGAAAGTTCGCTTGTTATAATAAAGCCTTGTTTTAGACTACTGTTGTGCTTATTGGCTTAAAACATTATTCTTGTAGACTTTTTAATTCCTTAAGTTTTTCTCAGTCTTTTAGGGAAAAAAAAACCCACAAAAATGTGTTCAATGTTAGAGTCTGCTTTGAGCTGTACTTATGGTTGAAATAATGAAGACACAGAAGTTGTAGCATGGGGAAATAATTACAGTCTGATAAAAACTGGTCATCAGAGGAGTTGAGGGAAGGAACAACAGAATACAAGTACAAAGCAGACATGCTTGCAGGATGTGTGCATTTCCCCAGGAATCACTGGAAACATTTTTGGAAGGTATCTGATAAAGAGTGAGCATTGTGTACTCATAATAGATGAGTTATGGATAGTCAGACCATGCTAGATGAGCCCTGAAGGGAAGAGCAACGCCTCAGGGTAAAGAAGTTACAGATATTTGAATGTCATGGGTAGTAGAAACTTATATGTAGTGTATTATTTTAAAACAGTCCATTTATTCATGGCTATTATAAATTGCATAATAAAAATAAGTAAAAAGTGAATTGGAAGTATGTTTCTGAGTGATTAGGTCATATATTTCCTATGAAATTAACAACTGATGAGTAGAAGAGGACTCAAGTAGTTTAGGATCCATCCCTACTTCTTGGGCAGAGTGTCAATAAGACTCTTGGCAGTACACTTCTTAAGGGATTATTAGGTGCCGGTGCTTATGATCAGTATCTTATATAATAAGAAGACGTTATGTTTCACATGTAGAGCTTTGGTTTTCACTTGCATTATATATCTATATATCTATATCTATATCTATATCAATCTCAAGTGGAATATATTAGTAATATTTCAAGAGTACTGCAAATATTTCCTCATTTCAAAGACTGCTGTTCTCTTCCTTCTACTGCTGAGGTAATGTTCTTGTATGTCTCCATTTTTTTTTTTTTTTGAGATGGTGTCTTGCTCTGTCGCCCAGGCTGGAGTGCAGTGGTGTGATCTTGGCTCACTGCAACCTCCACCTCCCAGGTTCAAGCAATTCTCCTGCCTCAGCCTCCCAAGTAGCTGAGATTACAGGTGTGTGCCTGGCTGATTTTTTAATTTATTTTTGGTAAAGACAGGTTCATCATGTCGGCCAGGCTGGTCTCGAACTCCTACCTTGTGATCCACCCACCTTGGCCTCCCAAAATGCTAGGATTGCAGGCATGAGCCACCATGCCCGGCCGTGTGTCTCCAATTATTAATTCTAGAAAAATATAAAGGTTTATTTTATATAAATTCCCTCCATATAGATAACCTTTTTACCCCTCAAAAAAATGTACTTATAAAGGAGCAGAAATGGGGCAAACAGGTTTAACTGCTATTTATTGACAGGAAAGGCCTTAAATAAAGTTGGGGTGGAAAAGAGGATTCAATGTCATATTATATAATTCTTTATAAGATTTAGTTTGCTTTTTCTTGGAAGCACAGATTAATTTGGTGTCTTTTACCTTTACATATGAATTTCAGTAACCTTTTTTTATTCTTAGTGTATAAAATTGCCCGCCATTTCTCTCTCACAAGTAATATCATTATAATTTTAATCTAATTAGTTTGCCTACATACTTGCATTCCTTCATCTTCTTCCTATTCGATTTATTAATATCATTCTTTCATCTGTTTATTACCTATTTTGTCATAGGAACATAGCCCAGTATCAAGTCAGCATTTACTTGACAATGATACTAAAAATAACAAGACAACATTTCTTGAGGACTTATAAGCTCCCAGTGCATATGTTAAGCATCTTACAATCTTACACAAATTATTGTATTTCATTGTCAAAACAGCTTTATAATACAAATACTAATAGTATATTTCATTTATGAGGAAGGAAACTGATATTTAATGATGGAGTAGTTTCATCAAGGTACTACATAACTTGAAACGGAAGAATCAGGATATGAACTGTCTCCATTCACAGTATCATTAGAAATTTAAGTGATATTTTTTAACTTAAAAGTAACATTTAACTCCTATAAAACTTTTTATTTTCTGAACTGTTTTTAAGGATACTTATCTAAAATTAAAGTTCAAAATGAAATAATTCATTTACATTCTCGGAGGAGGAATGAACGAAAGGCAGTGTATTAAATTGGTATTTCCTATCAAAATTCTTCTAGCTTCTGTGTTTGTCTTCTTTTCTGCATTGCTGTTATTTCTAAATGATATAGTCGAAATGATATTCTTTCAAATTTGACCTAGTTTAGCTATTTATTCACTGAAAAATCTCTTGTTGAAATTTGATGTCCAGTGTTGGAGGTGGGGCCTAGTGGGAGGTATTGAGTCATGCGGGCAGAACCTTCATGAATGGCCTGGTGCCCTTCTCAAAGTAAAGACTGAGCTCTTGCTCTATTAGTTCCTTTGAGAATGGATTGTTAAAAAGATGCTGGCATCTCTCTCCCTTTCTTTCACCAAGTGATGCCTGCTCCCCTTCACCTTCCTCCACGAGTGGGGGCAGCCTGAGGCCCTCGCCAAATGCAGATATTGGTGCCATGCTTCTTGTACAGCCTACAGAATTATCAGCTAATTAAATCTCTTTCTTTATAAATTACGCACTCCCAGGTATTCCTTTATAGCAATGAAAACAGACTAAGACAAAATTGAGAAACTTCCCAAATAGATCACTCTGGGCTAAGTTGTCAGTAGAAAAACCCGCAGAAAACTTCACCACCAAAACTCTGTAGAAATTTCCAGAAAAACAATAATATATGAAAAATCATTTCCATGACTAAAGTAAGCTACAAAAGTTATGAGACTCATGTATACCCTCCAATCTGGAAAGAAATGAAATAATCCCCTATACTGATAGGGCAGGTCAGGAGAATCAGTCATTCCCTCCCTTGCTGCAGCCTTGTCAAAAATAGGTCTAATGTAGGCTTTGGGAGAGCTGAAAGTCAGACCATAGAATGATGTTCTGGAAAAAGAGACAAACCGTGTGGTCTGAACAGAGAGAGCAGCCACTTTCCAATTTTTTTTTTTTTTTTTTTTTTTGGTACAAATAAGCATAAGAAAGAAACAAGTTTCAAAGACAGTTGGGAAGAGGAATGGATATTTAATAGCTTGGTCACAGGACCACTAAGAATACAAATTGTATTCTTAGCATTTGATTAAAACTTACTTATTACTTTTTAAATTAAATGACTTTATTAATATCTCTACCTTAGATACTTCCAAGAGCTATGGGAAAGGGAAAGAATGTTAGTTAGGCAAAATTCCATGAAATAAAGTCCCTAGGGAACTTTAACCTTTGTTTCAGTTTTTCCAATGAACATGTATTATTTTACAATGGAAAATTTCAACTAAAATTGTTTCCAGTAAGTTCATAATAAGTCTAAATTTCTCAACTAAAGAATCTAAATGTAGTTGTTATTCAGCAACTACTCTTCCTCCTGCTGGGTTTAATGCTACTGGATCAACTCATTCTTTTTCCACAATATTGTCACTCACAGTTGCTTCTCTCTATGAGTCTTTATTCCCTTGACATAGTTGCTTTTTCCTCCTCCACAGGGAGCAACTGTATTTCAGGCAGTTACAAAATCAGAAATTTTCTGTCAAACAGGAAAATACGGCTGGGCACAGAGGCTCATGCCTATAATCCCAGCACTTTGTGAGGTAGAGGTGGGTGTATCACTAGAGGTCAGGAGTTCGAGACCAGCCTGGCCAACATGGTGAAACCTTCATTCTATTAAAAATACAAAAATTAGCTGGGTGTGGTGGTGCGTGCCTGTAATTCCAGCTAGTCGGAAGGTTGAGGTATAAGAGTCACTTGAACCTGGGAGACGGAGGTTGCAGTGAGCTGAGATCACGCCACTGCACTTCAGCCTATGCGACGGAGTGAGACTGTCTCAAAAAATAAAAAACAAAAAACAAAAATACCTTAGGAAAATAAGATTATTAAACGGGAATTAACAATTTGTCTCTTATAGGTTAATTGGAATGGAGAATTTTTCTGAAGGTGGTGGCCAGCCTCATTTAAAAAAAAAATAAGATCTCAATTTTTAAACATAATCTCTCTATTCAACTAGATTACAGATATGAACTTGTAAAGTGGTAATGCTGATTTTCTTCCTTGGTTCCATATGGTAATTAGTAAGAGAATAAATGAAATAGGGTGTGGACATAGACAAATGATAGCAAAATTTCAGAAGCAAGAGACGGTCTAATGATTAAAATAGATGTTAGAGCTACAGCTATACCACAAATAAATTGCCTGTTAGGAGTTAACAAAATGTCCCAACAGACACATTGTAAAACTTAACCACACACAGAATAATAGTATATGACAACTCATTTTAAGATTTAGTGTAACAGTGACTGATCACCAAACCTAATGAGTGGTACACCATGAAAGTTCCCTCTTGGGGGATCACTGTGAGTGTCCTTAAAGGGAAGAAAATGTCTTCTGAGACTTGTGGTTGGTTATAAAATTTTCAAACGTTTGAATAAGTGTTCAGTCTTAGGATCATTTTTGATGTGATGATACATTAGGTCTATCTTTCAGAAATTACCCAGCACTTTGGCCCATGCCATAACATTTCTATATCAAATTAGAAAGTCCCATTAGGATACATTGCAGTGAGAATCTGGTTAAGACCCACACTGAAATGTGTTTTTCAATCTTACTGTACATGACGGCAAAATTTTTACTTCCTTGCCTCTGCAATGCTGAGGTAAGTTAATTTTCACAGCCAAATCTCATGTCAGTGGTCTACTGGTTGAGAATCAGACTCAGGAAGCACATCCTGTGCATTCTGAACTGACCTGCTGCATGATCTTGGTGACCTGCCATCTCCTGACTGGCAAAGAAAACATCAAATGGATATTCAGAACATCACTGAGCATTAGTGTGGTTCCTATCCAGAATTTTGTTCAATCTGCACATGGTCCAAGAGATTATCTGGCAGGGATCCCATAGATTATGAGATTTTAAAACTGAGAAGAATATTAGAAATCATATAGTTTCACCCAAGTATGTGATAGATGTGACCAAAATTTATTGAATGGAAATAGTACAATCAGACAACATATCTACATGTCCTTTTTGATGATTAATTTTATATGTTAAGATGACTCTGCCACAGTACTCAGATATTTGGATCAACATGTCTGGGTGTTGCTGTGAAGTTATTTTTAAATCGAGGTTAGTTTTTAAACCAGTACACTTGAGTAAAGCAGATAACCTTCCATGATGTGAATGAGCCTCATCCAATAAGTTGAAGACTCTAGAAAAATGACTGACATCCCCAAAGAGAAATTTTGGCCAAAAGCCTGCCTTCACACTGGAGCTGCAACATCAACTCTTCCCTGGGTCTTAGACTGCCAGCCTACCCTGCACATTCTGGGCTTGCCAGTCTCCAAAATTGTACAAGTCAATCCCTTAAAATAAATGTTTCTCTCTCTACCACCCACACCCACCCACACACATACACTTACTCACCTACACACACACACACACACACAATCTATTGGTTCTGTTTCCCTGGAGAACTCTGACCAATATACCTTCATCCTTGCAAGGACCTCTCATTACACTGAGTCATTGAAAATCCATACCGTGACCTATTAATTCCTCATGATCTGACTGCTGGAGACCCCTCTGACTTAGTTTACTATCATTTCCCCCCCACTCATTGTGTCCAGCTACACTGACCTTCTGGGTCAGTTTCTATCTTGAGCTTTTGCATGTGATCCTCTCCTGTGGAATTTTCCTCCCCAATAAGAGCACACTCTTTCATTTCACTGAGGTCTCTGTTTAACTCTCACTCTAAATCCTCACAACACAAGTGGGATTTATGAGCTAGTAGCATTGACATGACCCAGGAGTTCATTAAAAATGAAGAATCAATCACAGACCTTATCCTAGACCTACTGAATCAAAATCTACATATTAATAATATCCCAGGTGATTCATGTGCATGTCAATGCTTGAAAAGCATAGATGTAAAGTGTCACCTCCCATTGCTCTTTGGCTCTTTGCCTGCTTCTTCTTCATGGCATTCATTACTAATTGACGTTACATTATTTTTTGTTTACCTGTTGATTGACTGTTTCTCTCACTGTAAATCCTAAATGGCAGGGACTCTAATCTCAAGACTGGAATCTGACCTAGCACATATTAGGCACACAATAGATATATTTACCAACTGAAGGAATAAATGTCAAGCTTGGCAGAATCTTCTTTCTCATTGTGCTTTATGTCTATCACATTATTTATTAACTCTACATTCCTTTAACTCCTACTTACAACTTAGGTCTCAGTCAAGGCAGTGCTTCTTTTGGGAAAGTCTTTTTTGATCCCTCTGGTGATGATTGGACTCTTTGGTGTGCATTCATGCACTGACTCATTATAGCACTTAAAACACAAGAGAGTAGGTCCTCCATGAAGAATGAATGAGTGAATTCATGCTGGTTGTAACAAATAATTCTTGACTGATCACTCAACATCCTCTACTCTCTCCTTTCTATGCGAAAACTGATTTTTATGCAGATATCTAATATCTTCCAATATGCTGTGCTTCAAACTATATCTCTTACCCACTCCCAGGGAACATGATCTGACTTGCCCAAAACAAAAATGGCAGTCCACTTTTCTTTGCCAGTGATTGATCTAAGAATGAGCAAGTGCTACAGTTCTCATTAAGGAAAGAGGAGACCATGCCCAGCTTCTTAGTGAGAGGCACAAAATAAGGCAACTCTTTTCTTCCTCTGAAAACTTTTGTTGTGTAGGTGTATGTCAGAATTACTATAACCATCATGCTAATAACTATTAAGATGACGCCAACCTGCATAAAAGGGTTTAGAGAGGACAACAGCAGAGAAGTGGAATCAGAGCTTGGATTGTCCTGCTCTTGGACTTTTTGTCATAGTGTATGGTAAGTGATATTAGCATTGAGTTATTTGAACCTAGAAGCATCATTTTACTTTGGTGATCTGAGTGTAAACTTAAATACTACCCAGTGATTGAAAAGCAAAAGTGGTATTCATCTTTGTTAGTATACATATTTTCTTTTTCTTCCCCAACTAGAAAAGTTAATAGAGTAGGAGGATCTTATGTAGTGTAATAGTAAGCAATGGACCCTTAAATTTATAAAACTTATTTGTTACTGGACATTAATCAACAAGTACTTACTAAAGGTATAACTATTATACTGTAATAGAGAAAACAGCAATTTTAATTTTGAAGCAAATCAAGAAATCCTTATTTGTTGTTAGCTGTCCGAAGGAGCATTTTTAGGTCACTTAGTTAAATTCTTTAAACAGTGATAGAATCAGTAAAGATGTTGAAATATCCCAAATCTATGATCTCAGAACTCCCAAAAGAAAAAGGAATTAATTGTGATGTATTTCAAAAAGTAAGTGTACAGAGAGATTACACCAATTGGTTATCTGACTAAATTGTTGCAGGATTCTGTGTAGAAACAGTACATACAACAAGGCATCTTTTAAAGGATACAGTATTTCCTAAACTACATATTGATGTTATTTAGACAGATTTTTTAAAAGTTTGATATGTACATCAATTTAAAATTTAAAAGGGAGTCATGGGTGGGGAAAATGGGAAAATGCTGATCAAGGTGTACGTTTCATTTAGGTAGCATAAAGAAGTTCTGGAGATCTAATGTGCAGCATGGTGGCTATAATTAACAATGTTATAAGATACCTTTCAAATTTGCTAAGAGAATAATCATAACTGTTCTCAGCACACACATGAAAATAATAACTATGTGAAGTAATGTATATGTTACTTAGCTTGATTGTAATAAGTATTATACAATGTATACATATATCAAACATCATGTTATATACTGTAAATATTTAAAAAATTGCCAATTATACCTTAATAAAACTGAAAAATAATAATAAGAAGCACTTATAACGCCACAGTCAAAAGATAATCACAGTTGAATTTTTTGGTATTTTTTTCAATAGTTTTACATGCATATTTTATGACTTTAAGTATAAATCTACCATAATTTAATCTTCCCATATTTTTTGATAAATATTTTGTTTCCCTATTATAAATAGCACTGTAATGAATATGCTTTGCAAAAACATTTAAAAATAAATAAAACAGTAAAAAAATGAATAAAAGGAGAGTCAGTGAAAACCTGGATCCAACGCACAAATGCATGGTGGCATCTATTCATTCATTTAATATTTATTAAATACTTAGTTTGTGCCAGGTATTGTACTTAACACAGGGAATACAATGATGAACAAAACTAGAAACAGTCTCTGACCTTTTGGAGGTCACATATTAGAGAAGGAAAACAAATAGCAACACAAACTTACGTTTGTGAAGTATGAACAAACATTTCTGGAAGCTGTCAAGGAATTTTCAATGAGTGCAGAATATTTTAAAAGCTTGAGATATAAAAGCTGAACAGAAGTTGGAAGGTGGGAGAAGAGATATCTGAGACAAAGGGTACAGAATGAGCAGAGGTCCTAAGATAGGAGCATTTGTGGAGTCTTGTGAAAGTAAATGATTTTTTTGTTGTAACCCAGAGAACACGAGCAAGAGTGGCACAAGAAAAATATGGAAGTATGGTAGGATATTGGATCCTGAAATTGCCTGCAAACTATGTTCAATGTATGTTATTTATCCTTAAAAATATAGTGTGATATCAAATTATATTAAGCAGAGGGTGCAAGGGGATGCATAAAGAGGTGAGACTGAAGTCTGTGCATGAGAAGTTCAAATCTGCATTTTAGTACACTGTGCCGCAGACATTGAACTACAGATAAGCAAAAATAGACGTAAGTGCACCAGTTGAGGGCTATTATTGTGATTAAGGTGAAGGATAATGGAAGCTTTAACTATGATGATAGTAAAAATGAGAGAAGTGAACATAAGAGAAAGATATCTATGAAGTAGAATCAATAAAATCTGGAGATGAGTTTGAAAGCAGGGTAGCCCTGAATGGAGGCAGATACCAGACTTAATTGAAAACATAAAGCAGGAAGAGAGGAAATGATGGTAGTATCTCTTCTTCTAGGAAGTTTGGCTATAAAATAAAAGGAGAAAGAGAATGAGATAGCTTACATCTAAAGGAAATTTCGTTTAAGTGAGAGAGACTTGGGCATGTTTAAAATATTTTGAGAATGAGCCATTTAAGTAGTAAAACACACATGAAATATAAAAATACAATGAATAGGGTAAGATTCTTGAGAAGACAGGAAGAAACAGGACCAGAATAAGCTGGAGACACGGGCTTTGGATAAGAGGAACAACAATTCCTCTGTTGGAACTGGAAGAATGCAGAATATATTATAAGTGCTAGATTTTATTGAGAATATCGCTGTTTGCTGTTGTTTTTAATCTGTAAATTAGGAGACAAGGCTATCTGTCAAACATGAAAGAAGAACGCACCAACAGGAAGCTTGAAGACAGTGCAGAAGGTTTGAAATTGTAATTGCAAGGAGTCAACATGATCAGAATAGACAAAATCTCTATAGGATTTGTAGATAATATGAGGTTCAAATGAGAGTGGCAAGCATTAATTTATAGTGATGTCAATCTGCCTGTTGTGTTTTAAAAATCTCTTGAAGGTCTTGGCCACCTGGCTCTAGACATGGAAAAGTGGATAGCTGGAATCATCCAAGATTGGAGCATTTGAATGAAGCATTCTAAAGCAGTTATAAATATGGATTTTGGTGGAAACCTGAGGCATTCACTATATTACTCAAGGAGAATGGGTAGACTAATAAAGAAAAAGGAAGAATATATTAGAGTTGGACAAGCCAGCAAAAGAGACAGAGGAGTAGGTAGAAGGAGGAAGAAAGCCAAGAGAGCCTAGAATCATGCAGAATGAAGGAGAGAAAGCAAGAAAGGTCACTAGTCAGCAGGATGTGAAAGGGAAGTGGAAACCAGCGTTGAACTTTTAGTAATTAAAATGTCATTAATTCTTTTGAAAAGAATAGACTGCATGAAGTAAAAAATATATATATCTGAAGGACTAAAATCTGAGCAAGACAATCTCAAGCCCTGTCACTGGAAGAAAAAAGTGAGAGAAGCATGCCACCAACTTAACTTTTACCAGCTTAAAATGGGTTATTTATTATTCTTCCATCTGTACATTTAAGAATCCAGAGAAAATAGAGGGAGAAAAAAACGTTCATCATCAAACAGCTAATAATGATAAATTCTGGGGAGGAAATGGCGTTGGAAATATGCAAGATCCCCCATTGTTTATTCTCCATGGTTCTCTGTTCCTTGAAAACTGTCATTGAAAAAAGTAGCCTTTTTTTGTAATTACAAAGTCAATTAAAAACTCTAGAATGTTTCTAATAATTTGACACTTTATTTCTAGTATTATCTCTATCTTTCATATTTTACAAGGTATATCTATGTCTTACAACATTTATCAATGCATATCTAGTATTTATTATATCTTTCATATTTTTACAATGATTCATAAAGAATATAGCTATAGTAGGCATTCCTTCAAATATCTCAAGACTGTTTTGATTTCTAACTTAAGTTTTCAAAAGTTCTTCAGCATATTGAGATGTTTTGTCTTCTTTTTAGCACAGTTAAAATATTGCAAAATCCTTTTCTAAGCTGATTTTCCATTAATTTTCCATGTGGATATGAGTCTTTTTTGTTTTGTTTTATTTTACATCAAGAATGTTCACAACAACAAATTAAATAAAGTTTTTTATTTCACTGCTGAACGTTCTTCAGTTGTCTGCAAAACTGAATACATTAAATGATTTATTATAATTTAATTAACAACATATGTTTACATGGTGACATCACATATAAATGTCGGCTCCACTGTGAAAATGCTCCAACTTAAGACATGGTCAGAAGATATTTTTAATTTTGGTTGTTTTATTGTTGTTTGACTATTCAATTCTGGATGATAAATAAAATGCTTTCCCATGCTGTCCTTACACAGATTATACTCAAGATTGCTTTCTACCTAACTCAAACAAAAAAATCCCAAAACTTACAAATATACATTGGTTGCTGAAAATGCTCATACACTAAATTTGAATATATTCCAAATCTTTTATGGGTTAGAATTTTGTTTCTTGCTGAATTTCACACTGACGTATGTAAAAGTATTATAAGCATTTGTTATTTAGTTCATTACGCGCAAAACAGCAGATTGTTTAGTATTTTAATATCCTCCATGGGCTTTTAACTAATCACTCAGTCACATGAGAAAAGCTAAAGGAAGAATAAGATGTTAGCCTATATACACATCATAGAAGCTTGAAATTGGCCAAGTACCTTGGCAGAAAGAAGGGTGCTTTTATTCTAGTGAACAGAACAAAGTAGAATGAATTTAGATTTTCTTTTAGGAGAGAAAAGTGCGATTTACACAGGAAGAGCCATTTAGTCCAGGTTTGTTGAGATTTGGGCAGTGTGTTCTACAGCGAAGACATCTCCCCTGTAGACTCTGGAACATTCTGTATTATCATATAACAGATGACCAGCCATATGGCGAAGGGGGGAGGAAAATCAGGGATATAAGAATCTGCTGTACTAGTAGATGCATGAACGAGAAAACAAAGGTTAAAGCCATATTTGGGGACTGTGACTGGTTTTCTCATTTTACTTTAGAGGATTTTTTTGAGTAGCACTTCTTGGCATATGTCAATATATTCTTAAAGTTATATTTATGTATAAAATTTTCTTATGAAAATAGATTGTCAAAGTTCTCCAAAATAACAAAATTGAGATAAAGTCTCATAATTTGTTATAATTCAGATACCTCTGAATTATTAAAATTAACTATAAAAACTCAAAATATCTAGTGTTTTGGAGATGTTATAAAACATTTTGAAATATTTATATGAAATGACCTAATTCTTCCAGTATGCAAGTTCTTGCCAGTCGTAAGTTAGTAAGTTGTTTTAGAAATCTACAGTAATTCTTTCAAAACACAAAAAAATAGTGTGGTAGTAACTCATTTAATTTTACCTCAGTTGTTTAAAGTCAAACCAATTGCAACTCTCTCTCAATATGTTATGCAGTTATTCATATAGCCTAAGAACTAAAAAAAAAAAAGTTTTATAAAATGACATTGGTAGAAGAGATCTGACACTTGCCTCCCACTTTGCAACTTTCTCCATGCTTTTGCTGTTTATTTAATTAACATACAAATTGTAGATATTTATGGAGTACAGTTAGCTGTTTTGATACATACATATATCGTATAATAATAAAATCAGAGTGTTAGCCTATCCATCACTTTATAAATTTATCATATCTTTGTGGTGAGGACATTTTATATGCTTAGGCTTTGTGTCCCCAGCCAAATCTCATCTTGAATCCTAATCCCCATAATCCCCACATGTCTAGGGAGAGATCTGATGGGAGGTGATTGGATCGTGGGGGCAGTTCCCCCATGGTATTCTCGTGATAGTGAGTGAGTTATCATGAGGTCTGATAGTTTTATAAGAGGTTCTTCCCCCTTTGCTCCTCATGCTTCTCTCTCCTGCTGACATGTGAAGAAGGCCCTTGCTTCCCCTTTGCCTTCCACCATGATTGTAGCTTCCTGAGACCTGTCAAACCACGTGAAACTGTCAGTCAATTAAACCTCTTTCCTTTATAAATTATCCAGTCTCAGGTATTTCTTTATAGCAGTGTCAGAATGGACTAATACAACTTTCAAAATCCTCTTTTCTAGCTATTTTGAAATGTTCAATATAATATAGTTAACCATAGTCACCCTTCTGTGCAACAGAAGAACAGAAGTTATTCTATCTATCTAACTGTAACCTGGCAGCTTTATTGATCCCTTCCACTCTACACTCCCTAGCCTCTGGCAAATAATATGTCTATGAGATGAACTTCTTTAGATTTCACATATGAGTGAGATCATGCAGTATTTGTCTTTCTGTGACTGGCGTGTTTCACTTTATCCTCCAGATTCATTCATGATTTTGCAAACGACAATATTTCATTTTTTGAATGGCTGAATAGTATCCCACTGTGTATGTATAACACATTTTCTTTATCTAGTCATCCACTGATGGACAGTTAGGTTGACTGTAAATCTTGGCTATTGTGAATGGTGTTGCAATAAACATGGGAGTGCAGATATCTTTAACACTGATTTCTTTTCCTTTGGATATATACCCAATAGTGGAAATGATGGATCATCCCATAGCTATATTTCTAATTTTTTGAGAGACTCACGTTCTGTTTTTCATAATGGCTGTACTAATTTAGATTCTAATTAACAGCATGTAAGTGTTCTCCTTTCTCTGCATCCATGCCAGCATTTATCATTTTTTGTCTTTTTAATAATAACCATTCTGAGGTGAAGTGGTATCTAAATGTAGTTTTGACTGGATTTCCCTGATGATTAGTGATGCTGAACATTTTTTCTTATACCTGTTGGTGATTTGTATGTCTTCTTTTGAGAAAACTCTGTCCAGATCCTTTACTCAATTTTTAATTAGATTGTTTTGTTTTGTTGTGCTTTTTGCTATTGAGTTCAGTGAGTTCCTTATATTTTCTGGATATTAACTCCTTGTCACAAGTGCAGTTTGCAGACATTTATTCTCATTCTGTAGGTTGTCTCCTTATTCTCTTGACTATTTCCACTGCTGTAGAAGAGACTTAGATACCCATGTCTTCTAGTTTCATGTAAGTTAAGTTGTTGATTTGTTTTTGTTGTCTGTGCTTGTGAATTCTTGACCAGACCAATATTATAAAGCATTTGGAAAAGTACAATCTCTTCAATAAACAGTACTGGGAAAGCTGGATATCCACATAAGAATGAAACTAAGCTCCCATCTTTTACCATATTCAAAATCAGCTCAAAACAGATTAAAGACTTAAATTTAGGGCTCCCAAAATATAAAACTACCAGTAGAAAACATAGGGGAAATGTTTTATGATACTGGGGTCATTTATTTTTTCTCTTGTACATTTGTTTAAGTTTCTCATAGACTCTGGATATTAGACCTTTCTCAGATGGATAGGTTGCAAAAAATTTTTCCCATTCTATGGGTTGTCTGTTGCTCTGATGATAATTTCTTTTGCTGTGCAGAAGATATTTAGTTTAATTATATCTCATCAATGAACCCATCAAAAAGTGAGCAAAGGACATGAACAGATACATCTCAAAAAAAGATGTTCATGTGGCCAAAAGACATATGAAGAAAAGCTCAACATCACTGATAATTAGAGAAATGCAAATCTAAACTACAATGAGATACCATCTCACGCCAGTCAGAATGGCAGAATGGCATTAAAAAGGCAAGAAACAAAAGATGCTGGCGAGGCTGTGGAGAGATAGTAATGCTTTCACACTGTTGATGGAAATGTAAATTAGTTCAAACATTGTGGAAGACAGTGTAGCAATTCCTCAAAGACCTAGAACAAAAGATACCATTTGACCCAGCAATCCCATTATTGGATATATACTCAAAGAAATATAAATCATTCTATTATAAAGATACATGCATGTGTATGTTCATTACAGCACTATTCACAATAGAAAAGACATGAAATCAACCCGAATGCCCATCAATGGTAGACTGGATAAAGAAAATGTGGTACATATGCATCATGGAATACTATGCAGCAATAAAAAGGAATGAGCTCACATCTTTTGCTGGGACATGGATGGAGCTGGAAGCCATTATCCTTAGAAAACCAAGGCAGGAACAGAAAACTGAACACTACTTGTTCTCACTCACAAGTGGGAGCTGAACGATGAGAACACATGGACACAGGGAGGAGAATGACACATGAGGCTTATCAGTAGGAAGGGGGATGTGGGGAGGGAGAGCATCAGAAAAAAATAGCTAATGAATGCTGGGCTTAATACTTAGGTGATGGGTTGACAGGTGCAGCAAATCACCATGGCACATGTTTACCTATGTACCAAAACTGCACATCCTGCACATGTACCCTGAAACTGAAAATGAAATTAAAAAGTGAGAGATAGAACACAATTGATCAACAGATTTCTATAGTACATTTTATTACATTTTTGCAACAGCATTCTTCTTGGCTTTTCCTTCAAAAAATACTTCCTAAATTTTGTACTGAGATAATTAAAAGGCAATTGAGTTTTTTCTAAAATAGCTGATTAAAACTTGTTTCTATTAGTGTTTATTTTTGTTACATATTTATTTTATTTGTTAAATAATGAAAACTACTTACTTTTAATTTTTAGTATGTATTATTTTATTACATACTGCAGAAAATATATTTCGTCTTCATGTTATAATTCACAATGTTATATAAAACCTGTCTACGTTGGTAGAGAAACATTGTGATATTTCTCTGTCATAAATGAGTTGAGAAATATCAGAACATTTGAAGCTATCTTCTGCTATGTCTAATCTCAAGTAATCTTAGAATTGATTATTCTCTGACTAGTTTGGTATCAATGACTCCTTAGAGTGGCATATTTTTCTTTGTGTTATTTCATTGATATTAGTGTTTGGTGTCAAATTAGCAAGAAATTTAGATATTTTTCTCAGGTCCTCCTAAGTCACATTCCTTGTCACTGACTATCAAACATTCAAAAATGTATCCATTATCTATATTAGTATTTAACTCTTTCTCCAAATAAATTCCTGCTTTGATATAGTCTGATATTTTATTACAATTGGCTTAAAGATAACTTTTTGTTGATTTTATCATTCATCTTTATAAATTATATTTCATAATCTATGACATTAATGTCAGCATTCTCTGTTATTTAACCAATAAATGTAAAGATGATGAAGGAAAATATATTTGAAATACATCAATTTTTATTTCTAGGTTTCCTTTGTATTATTTAAATTTAGAAAATTTCAATTAAAATGGCATTTCTGGGCCTTATCAATATTTTGACTAAATTTTTGAAATCTTGTTTGTATTTGGGTTTACCTTTTGAATCTTCTGTATAATATTTCAGAGCTTTTAAAATGTTGATGTATCTATCGTGCAAGAATTGGACAGAACATTGTTTTTGACAGAATCTGGCTTAGGGGAAGTCAATTTGGGAATGCATTAAGTTTAGGTTTAGTGAGTTCTATTTATGTGGTTGACAGTCATTTCAATGAATGATGTAGAAATGGCTTCCAGGAATATTTCTACCACCCACTCTGACAATTCACTCAAACTCATGGCAGGAGAGTACAGAAACACATATCGTATCGCTATATGAATACATTCTACAACCACATCAACTCCAGTAAACACAAAGGAATGTGTTGATGGAGGGGAAGTTATAGTTTATAGTTATCTTTCTAGGTCTGCAGAAGCATTTCTTGCCTGGATCATAGGGCAATACAAACTATAACTTCACACATCAGGAGGCCCCTCATATCACAAATACTTATATAAAATATTTGTTAGATAAATTATGGGCAATTCTCAACCAGGATCTACATTCACAGCTGATACAGTGCAACTCCTAACTTTAAACATCCACTCTCATAAGTAACATCATCAGGCCCTAGAGAAATACTTCTCATATCTTGCCTTAAATTCTTGAAACAAAAGGTAGTTAATTTTGAATGTCATCAAGACTTGCGTGAGTCAGACACTGCTTCTGAGTTCATAAAGTGTTTCAATAGAGAAAGCATTTAGGTAAAAGAAATAACAAATGAAATAAATAGTCAGATCTTCCTTTCAAATAGCAATAATGAAACAGATTCTTACATAATGCAGCATTATTTTCCAGCAATGCTCCAGCATGCAGTTTTATTCTTCATTCTGTGTTCCAATTTGTTGTTCCTAGGTATTCAAAAAGTTGTGCAGTATGCCCAAGATTTACACATGCAGGCTAAGAATGATCTTACAGTATTAAATGATGGACCTTAATCTTAAATTCATGTATATGTCAGTGTCTATTGGTAGTATGTGTGAAGTATATCTTTATACTGACAATGAGATGGACACTAAACGTTAGCATTGCAAACAGATTTTACACTTGAAAATATTTAATCAGGTTTAATAAAATGTTCAAGAATATTAAGCATGTTCAGCTTTATTAAGATAATTTTTATTGAAAAATTTGAAATATATAATTGGTATCTTTAATTTAATAAATAATTAAAATATTTTAAAGAATATATTATTTTAAACATGAGTAAACTAATTTCATATGTAAACAAATTTCACTGTATATGAAATTTAAATTTTTTATGAAAAATATAGCCAATTTTTTAAAATTTGGAAAATAATCATGCTTTTAATCCTTTAGATCATTATTAGTAATAAAGCATAATGCTATTAAAATTTTATTTTAACAATGTAATTAGTAATTTTGCAAATATAATGTAATTAAAATAAATTTCATGAAATATATAATTATTTAGAAATATCTATGTTATTTTATTCCTCACCCAACATCTACTGGCCCATCTACTGTACTCTCAGACATGCAGAATAATAATATTTAGTAATTGGTATTTTGCAGATTTTTACTTATATATAAGTCATAGCTGTATATTTGTGACTTCTTGCTAAACAGAATTTTTCAATTTTAAGGTAGATGAATTTACCATATTTCCCCTTATAGGTAATAATTCTTATGTCTAGTTAAGATATTTTTTTCCTAACCTGAGGTCATAAAGATATTCACCTTTTTTATTTCCTAATATTATATAGATTTTGTTTCTTTATTTAGATCTTTAAACTATGTGGAATTGGTTTTTGCACAATTTTTGAGATTTGCATCTAGTTACATTTTTTAATATTTCTAGAATCATTTATTGTAAAGCCTACCCTTTCCCAACATCTCAGAAGAACCACATCTATTGTCTATCAAGTCTCTACATATACTTGTATCTGTATATGGGCTCTTAATTCTCTTTCATTATCTATATTCATATCGAAGTCTATATACTCAATTTGTATGCCAGTACCACACTTCCTTAAATACTAAATCTCATGCTGGCTGATAGGGCAAATATGTTCAAATTCTTGTTCTTCCTCAAGAGTTTTTTGGCTTTTATTGACTCTTTGTACTTTCATATAAAATTTTAGAATAAGGCAATCACTTTTCACACACAAATCAAAAACATATTGTGATAATAATTTAAAATGCTTTAAATCAATACATTAATTTTTGGAAATGTGACATCTTTACAATATTAAATATTATAATCATATAACATGGTCTATTAGTCTATTTATTTTTTAGATGTCTCTACCAGCACCCCTTAGTCACAAATCATTATATTTTCTCTCAAAAGTGTATTAAAACTGTGAATTATAAGTACTTTGAAATTAAATAAAATTCAACACATATGTTGATCCCACACTATATTGTAAGTGTTGTGGTAAGACAAGGGTATGAAACCAAGGAAAGGCATGCTTATTATGACAGTGTTTTTTAGGTGTGTTTTTAACTCTGCATCATTTTTGAATATTGTTTATTCCTTTTCAAAATACTGTAGCTGAATTTGTTATCTGGTTTGTGTTTTGTGTGCCCTACAAGATACTAATATCAATCTAACATCTTTCTGCACATTCTCATCAAGAGATCAAGAGAAAGACTTCACCACAACATAAGAATTCTTAAAAATACCAAAGCATTCACACACACACACACACACACACACACACCCCAGAACTTACAACTCAGCCAAGATTATGCAAATTATTAAGTAAAGCTAATGAACTGAAATCTAATATCAATCTGGAAATGACAGGCTAAAACTGAAGCTGATTTAGAAAACAATCCCAAATGGAAACTAGATCTGTTTCAAGACAGTTTTCATTTCTAAAGCTATTTACTCCTTGTTTGAGTAAATAAACTAAAGAAATTCAATTTCTTCTCTATTTCAATAGCTCATTTAGCTATATATCTCGCAGTTGTAGTCATTTTCAAAGTATAATTCTGGAGGTGGTAAGATAAAACAGCATGTTCCTAACTACGACTTACTTATTTAAATTGTAAGATTTATACTTTTCCTGGAAATTATGAAAAGAAGTAAAATTATTTATTTTCTAGCTTTGATGTTCGTAGCTCCTCTAATCAATCATGTACTTCTGTGTTGGTGTATTTCTTTCAGTACTTTTCATTTGCTCTTTTAATTATTCATTCACTTATTTAGTCATTCTTTTGACAAATAGGCACTGGATATATGTCACTATAAAACAGAAACTTGGCCTCTGTGATCAGATACTTTAAAATCACTCCAATGATACTATATAATTTTCAGATGTTGGCAAAATAATTTATTTATTTTATTTTTTTTATTTTATTTTATTTTATTTTTTTTGAGACGGAGTCTGGCTCTGTCACCCAGGCTGGAGTGCAGTGGCCGGATCTCAGCTCACTGCAAGCTCCGCCTCCCGGGTTCACGCCATTCTCCTGCCTCAGCCTCCCGAGTAGCTGGGACTACAGGCGCCTGCCACCTCGCCCGGCTAAGTTTTTGTATTTTTAGTAGAGATGGGGTTTCACTGTGTTAGCCAGGATGGTCTCGATCTCCTGACCTCGTGATCCGCCCGTCTCGGCCTCCCAAAGTGCTGGGATTACAGGCTTGAGCCACCGCGCCCGGCCTATTTATTTTATTTTTTGAGACAAAGTCTCACTGTCACCCAGGCTGGAGTGCAGTGGCACGATCTCGGCTCACTGCAAACTCCATCTCAACAGGTTCAAGAGATTCTCCTGCCTCAGCCTGCTAAGTAGCTGGGACTACAGGTGCGTGCTACCACGCCCGGCTAATTTTTGTATTTTTAGTAGAGACGGGGTGTCACTGTGTTAGCCACAGTGGTCTCAATCTCCTGACCTCGTAATCCACCCACCTCAGCCTCCCAAAGTGCTGGGATTACAGGCGTGAGCCACCATGCCTGCTCTAATTTAGATATTTTCTAAGTATATGTAAGTATTGTTGCAGAAGCATATCATAACCTTTGAATTTGATACTACTTCATGAGTGAAAACTGACTTCTAATAAATTCATAGATAAAAACTATTCTCAAAGCATACACAGTGAGTAAATAAAGGAGAACACCAAAATTAGAAGAGAACATGGAAAAAATTCAATGTAATTCACAAAGTTTATATGTATAAATTGGTAGGTGTAAATATATATGTCTGTATATATGAGTATATGTGTGTTTGTGAGAGGGCAGTTTTCACTACAAATTCAGGGTTACTGTATTACAAATTCATAGCAGTGAGAGGGTATTTAAAAATAAAATACACTTTACAGTTTTTTTTTTTTTTTTTTTTTGAGACGGAGTCTCGCTCTGCCGCCCAGGCTGGAGTGCAGTGGCCGGATCTCAGCTCACTGCAAGCTCCGCCTCCCGGATGGCGAATAACACGCCATTCTCCTGCCTCAGCCTCTTTAATGCAAGTTTCCCATCAATTTGATTAGCTGTAGATTATTTAAAAATCAGATATTATTGACAAAACCAAAAAATAAATGAACAAATTCATTATTCATCCATTCATTCAACAAATACTAATTATTATAAGTATATGCTGTTTTAGGTATTGGGTATACAGAAACAAAGCAAAAACCTTACTGCCTTGTTTCTTGCATTGAAATATCAAACACTAAAAATAATAAGTAATAGTTGCTATATAATCCCTACATGGTAGGAACGACATGTGTTGGTCCATGTATACATTTTGATTTTAGCTTTAAACAGCACCTTAACACAGGTATTTGTATATCTATATTAGAAAGACATGAAGATGATAGTTTTTACACGCCTGAAAGAAAAAAAAAAAGATAGACATGAGAAAATAAAGATCATTAGGGATGTTATTCTTCATCCAAATTAGGTATAAATTTATGTGTACGTTTTTGTATGTATTGGGGGAGGAAGATATATTCTAGCTGAAAGTAAGATTTTTGTTAATAGTTTGAAAGAACTTCAAAATGAAAAATTGCTAACAATTTGTAATGTCTAAGACTGGAACTTAATTTTATGTCTAAAGCAGACTGTCCTTTTGTGTTGGAAAACCAACACAGTTGAGCGTATCATATTGAAAACAATTATTCATTGTTTTTGGAGAAAAACCAAAAACAATGTAATATGAACTTTGGACTGAAAACCTAACTGTTTTGCTTTCTAAATGCATATTGTGTGTGCCCATCTTTAACTACCAGTACCTCCAATAACTCAGGTTTACTAAGTGTAGGGCATTTTACAGAGGCTTTAAATAAAATGCCTCATTTAATCATGACACTATCCGCCACACTTTTTATAGACATTGGATAGATGAAGAAACCAAAGCTTAGGGGAATTTCAGTTTATCATTCCCCACACTGCTTTTAAGTAGGAGACTTCTGAGCTGATGCGTTAAACCAAGATATTATAATAATATTTTTAAGATAATATTTCCTTTTTACTAAGTATGCATTAACAATTCAGTTTATCTGTATACTATTGCTTTTTTTAAGTAAACATACATGTGTGTTATTGTATGAACATTTTTCACAGGAAAATGGACATAGTAGTCAAAAACTTCAGCAAATGTACAGGCCTAGTTTTTTTCTTTTTCTTTTTTTTTTTTTTTCAGTCAACTGAAGAAGAAATTGTAAATAAATTAGTAGGATTTGGTATAAAAACATAGCTCACTTGGGATGTTGATGATATTTAAACATAGACAAAAAAGCTTTTGTGCCAGTTTCCTTTGTGCAATGTGGGAATTAAGGAAGAGGCATGATCCGGGGGGTTGTTTCATCCTAAGCTGATGGAAATTCCAGGAAAGCTAAGCCCAATGGAATAGCACTCTTATGATGACCAGCATCCAGTGTGGAGCACAGGAGAGATTGGAGTTAAAGAAGGACGTTTTCCTGAGCCAATGAGACAGCACTGTCAAAAACACTCAGCAGTAGCTGGGGGAAGACTTGCAGGCTAACTATATTTTTCAAGAGACTTGATGGATATTCTAATAGTTAAGAGGACAGATTCTGAATTTGCACAGCTTGAATGCAAAGTCTTCCCTTCTTATTATTGTGTATCTTTGGGCAAATTAATATTTTGGAGAAGCAGTTTCCTCAACTCAAGATTGTGGAAAATAAGAGGGTTTATTTGGACTCCTGAGAGAATTAAATATCCTGATTTTGATAAAGTAATTAGCATCGCACCCAACACAGATGAAATGGTGAAGAAAACTTGGCTATTACTTTTTATCATTATTACAGATGTATATATATGATTTGTGGCCATGAGCTGTAGCTTGGCATTACATAGAATTGAGGGCAAAAGAAAAATATTTATCCTCTGGCAATCTTCATTTAACTGAGTTTTACTTATTAAAAAATTATCAACTACAATCTCAAAAATAGGTTCCCTGACATTTTAGGCTGGGTGATAAAAGAGTAAAAATTTAAAAAGTGTCTTTATTTGTTTTCTTTACCTCCTACACCTCTATTCAGCTTTGAGAGATAGAGATGTAATATACATGATATTGGAGACATGGACTTTGGTTTATTGGAGGAATCCTGCAGTTCATGGAATTCTTGCATACTGTTATAGATCAGGAATAGGTTAATTTGTCCCTGAAATTACTCTAACACCAATGGTAATTCTCATCCCCACTTACCCTTATAAATCTTTAAGGCCAAACCAGATGGGGCTAATGAACACTAGTTTTCACTGCCAAAAATTAGATTAACTTTCAAAAAGAGAAAAAAACTAAAAAAAAAAAAATAGGATCTATCTGAAAAAGTCACTATGATATTAAAGACTACTCTAATTTCTTCGTCATACTGTACCACAATACTTTTCCCTCACGTTAGTTTCTTAAATGATGAAAAAGGTAAAAAATGGGAACTACCTCTCCAAGGAAGTAATATTACCCTATTTTCCTTGTGGTTGCTATAAGTATATTAGCACCCTTGGAGACCAAATTAAACAAAATAAAATAAACAAATAAACAAAAACCATGTTGCTAATGGAACCAAAGCTCCTGGAACTCAGAAAAGAAGCTGTGTCCAAAATTTTGTTTTCCTATACTTAGAAAGGAAAAGCATGAAATATCATTTTTAAATATTTCAGTTTATTTTTCTTCTTCAAGAAGCAAACTACACTGCTAGACATTTTTTTCCAAAAGATTCAAACAAATAAAATGGTTCCAAATTTTCTTTGGGGAAGTAATTTCAGTTTAAAGTTTTTAAAAAAGACAAAGAGAATAAGTGAATTCATTGGTTTAAAAAATTGCATTTTTTATTTTAAATATTTGAGACTCATATATTTTAGGATATAAAAAAGAGAAAAGGAGAAAGAATAAAGGAGTGTTTGAAAACATGCATGATATAGTGTAGTCCCTTCTGAGAAGCAACATGATAATGTGAAAAATATAAAATAGAGAAAGATATGCAATCAGAAAACATGGGATTCATTCAAGAATAACCATTATTGGGAATCAGAAAAACTATATAAATAAACCTGAGTGATAGTGACTACAACATGATGAACTGCAACTCCTTTAAATTAGTAATCAAAAACCTCCCAAAAAGGAAAAGCTAAGGACCAGAGGGCTTCATGGGTGAATTCCTACCAAACATTTAGAGAAGAATTAATTCTGATCCTTCTCAAACTCTTCCAAAAACTGAAGAATAAAGAAAACTTCTAAACTCATTTTACAAAGCTAGCATTACCCATATACCAAAGTCAGACAAGGGCACTGCAAGAAAAAAAACATATATAGGCCAATAGTCTTTATAAATATACATATAAAAATCCACAACAAAATACTAGTAAACTGATTTCAAAACTCATTGAAAGGATCATGTGCTATGATAAAGTGGGACTTATCCCTGGGATGCAAGGATGGTTCAACCTATGTCAATGAATGAATGTGCTACACCACATTAACAGAATGGAAAAGAAAAACCATATGATTATCTCAATAACTACATAAAATCATTGACAAAATTCAACATCTTTTCATGATAAAAATACTCAGCAAATTATGTATAGGAGAAATGTACCTCAACTTAATATAGGTCATATATAACAAGCCCACAAACCCCATAATCAATGATGACAAGCTGAAAGCTTCTCCTCTATGATCAGGAATAAGAAAAGTGTATATACTTTTGCCAATTCTATTCAACACAGTACTGGAAGTTGTATTTAGGGCAATCAGGCAAGATTTTTTTTTTAAAAAAAGGTATCAGATTCTAAAAGGAAGAAGTTAAAATGTCACTGTTTATAGATAACATTTTATATATGGAAAGCCCTAAATTTTTCACACTCAAAAACAACCTGTTAGAAATAAAAAACAAATTCAGTAAAGTTGCAGGATACAAAATCAATATACAAAAATCAGTTGTGTTTCTCTACACTAACAGGGAACTATCCAAAAGATAAATTAAGAAAACAATGTCATTTCAACAGCATCCTAAAGAGTAACATACTTAGAAATATATTTAACCAGGAAGATGAAAGATCTGTATACTAAAAATTATGAAACATTGATGAAATAAATTGAAAAAGACACAAATAAATGGAAATATATACCATGTACATAAATTAGAAGAATTAATATTATTAAAATATCCATACTACTCAAAATAATCTATAGATTTCATGCAATTTCTTTTTTTTTTTTTTTTTTTTTGTTGAGACAGAGTCTTGCTTTGTCGCCCAGACTGGAGTGCAGTGGCCGGATCTCAGCTCACTGCAAGCTCCGCCTCCCAGGTTCACGCCATTCTCCTGCCTCAGCCTCCCGAGTAGCTGGGACTACATACGCCCGCCACCTCGCCCGGCTAGGTTTTTGTATTTTTTAGTAGAGACGGGGTTTCACCGTGTTAGCCAGGATGGTCTCGATCTCCTGACCTTGTGATCCGCCCGTCTCGGACTCCCAAAGTGCTGGGATTACAGGCTTGAGCCACCGCGCCCGGCCGATTTCATGCAATTTCTATAAAAATTCCAATGATATTTTTCACAGAAATAGAAAAAGCAATCCTAAAATTGACATGGATCCACAAAAGACCATGAATAGCCAAAGGAATCCTGAGCAAAAGAACAAACCTAGAGGTATCACACTATCTGACTTCAAGATATACTACAAAGCCATAGTAACCAAAACAGCATGGTTGGCATAAAAACACATAGACGTGGAACAGAAGAGACAGCCCAGGAATAAACCCATGCATTTACAGTCAATTGACTTTCAACAAAGGTGTCAAGAACACACAATGGGGAAAGAACAGTCTCTCTAACAAATGGTACTGATAAAACTGCAGAAGAATACAATTAGGCCCTTATCTCACACCATGTACAAAAATCAACTTTGAATGGATTAAAGACTTAAAGTTAGGATCTGAAACTTTAATACAGGAGAAAGCACTGTGGTGTTAGCTTAGGCAGTAATTTTTCAGATATGACCCCAAAAGTATAGGCAGCAAAAGTGAAAATATAAAAATGGGATTACATTAAACTGAAAATCATTTGTACAGCAAGGAAACAACAGTGAAGAGACAACTGTGGAATGGAAGAAAATATTTTCATATCATACATCTGATAAGGAGCTGATATCCAAATTTCATAATGAACTCACTGAACTCCATAACAAAATACAAATAAGACAATTTTTAAAATGTACAAAAAATGAATGAGCATTTCTCAAAAGAAGACAAACGACTGACAGATATATGACAGAATGCTCAACATCACTAATTAAGGAAATGCAGATCAAAGCCACCTTACACCTATTAGGATTGCTGTTATCAAAAAGACAAGAGATAAGAAGTATTCGCAAGGCCATGGAAAAAAGGGAAGCTTTGTACACTTTTCGTGGGAACATAAAGTGCTACAGCCATTATGGAAAACAGTATATAAGTCAAAAAAACTAAAAATAGAACTAATATCTGATCCCACAATCCCACTTCTGGGTATATACCAAAGAAATTAAAATCAGTATCTTCAAGAGAAATTTGAACTCCCATGCTCATTGCAGCATTACTCACAGAAGCCAAGATATGGATATAACCATTCATCAACAAATGCATGGATAAACAAATATGCACACACACACACACACACACACACAATGAAATATCAGTCAGTCTTAAAAAAAGAAAATTGTCATAAATGGACCTGAAATACATTATGCTAAGTGACAAAAGCTAGGCACAGAAAGGCAAATATTGTATGATCTCACTTATATGTGGAGTCTAAAAAAGTCTAATTCATAGAAGCAGAGAGTAGAACAGTGATTGACATGGGATGGGGTAAAGGAAATGAGGTGTTGCCCAAAGGGCATAAACTTTCTGTTATAAGATGAATAAGTTCAGGGAATCTAATGTACAGCGTGGTGATGATTACTGTGTTGTTTACTTGAAATTTAATAAAAGGGCAGATTTTAAGTGTCCCCACTCCCCAGTCGTCTGGCCCAAATGCTAATTATGGGTGGTAATGAATGTATTAATTGATTTGATTGTGGTAGTCAGTTCACATCTATATGTTATCAAATCATCATGCTTTAAATCCTGAATACATACAATTTGTTATCTGTCAATTAAATATTTAAAAACAAAACAAAACAAAAAACCTTGCAATCTCCTGCCTACAGTTAAACAACACAAACTATTCTTTACCAGTGTGTTCAAATTTATTTTGATAACAAGAAACTAAAGTAAATGTTAAATTTACTTAAGAAATATCTGAAAAGAGATTTTGGTAAATACTCTAAAAAGCTTGGTGGCTGCCTCAAAATCCCTCTGGAAAATCTTCAGAAACATTTTACCAGGAATTAGCAAGTTAAGTGCTGTAAACCACCCTTATCCAACAGAGCTATTTGTGTATATGGGTAGAAAATCATTCCCATCAGTAGTCAAAGTCTGTGTTCGTTCTCCCATAGCTCTGACACAAAATTATATTTCAAAAGTTTTCCTTCGAATTCTGCCACCCCTCCATATACTTATTAGGTAAATATTTATTAGCAAGCAAGCAAAAGTCACATATAATCTTTCTATAAATTGACAAAGTCACAGATCTCTGTCTTTTGAAGCAATTAGACCATACCTTGTATGATAAATCACTTGAAATAACTATAGTAATATTCCAAAGAAATGATTTCATTACCTTTGTAGTTAGCAATAAGAACCCAGAAATCTCCTTCATGCATGGACCCAGATGGGTTAGGGATAAAGCCTAGGCAAGGCTATCTTTACGATAGTCTAACTAATCTATATACCTTGAATTCCACTTATTTTACCAGTGAGAGCCCACTTCAAAAATCCATTATACTAATTAACAAGTCACTAATTTCACCAATGAAAACCCACTTCTTTCATTTTGCTAATTGTAAATGCCTTTGGTGTTGATCAAAGATAATGATAATGGAATGGCTATTAGTAATTCCTATGGAGTGAGCATTTCCTGATTAGAATGCCAGTGTGAATTCCTAATTAACCAAATGACTGTCCCTACAGTGCAGCATAAACCATTTATACTTAAATATCACTGTCTTTAAGTTGAAGTTTTTCCAATTAAATTATAGGCATCATAGTAAAAATATTTTTTTAAAAACAGCTGTCTAATAAATTATATATGAGTAACTGGTACATGGGAAGAGGTCATATGAACCATCATAGGAGCTAGAGATTTTTTTTTTTTTTTAATTGATCATGCTTCTCCAAAAAAGCCTAGAGCAAGGGAGGGGAAAAGATAGAATTAAGAAGACCTAAAAAACATTTTAAGAACTTTACATGGAAGGACATATGATCTAAAAAAGTAGGTTTTTTTTTTTGTTTGGTTGGTTTTTTTTGGTGTGTCAAAGGTAAAAGGGTAAATAGGGAATAATGGATTATAAACCACTGAGAAGTAAGTGAAGGTCCTGTTGAGAGGTGAAGAAGAGAGGGATTTCAATCATTGTGGTTTATCTAGGAAAAATTAATTTGATCTTTGGAGCCTAGAAGACAGAGGTAGTGAATCAAAGAGTGCTACATACACAGGGTGCATTGACAAACCAAGGTTAGATCGCTCATCAGAACTGACTGATACCTACTCAAGAGTTTGAAAAAACCCAGAGGTCAGATTATCAAAATTTTACTCAGAAGCTATTAACCTAGCTTTATAAACAATCAATGGGTCACAGTAAAAGCAGCTGTCAATTCATCTCTTGTCCATAAACAGTTCATGAGAGAGTCTCAGTTACATTTCAAAATATTGTTTGGATAAAAAGGACATTAGGAATTGATTGAAGGACAACTAAATAGCTCAAGTATTCTGTGTGTTTTTGGGTTGTAACTCATGAAAATAGATGCCACGGAAGAAGAAAAAATTGAGGAATGTCCAACGGGAGGAATTATAGAAATTATAAATGAGAGGAAATTTAATGCATAAAGAATTAAAAACTAGTCACTATTTCTTCCTCTTGATACTCCCCAACATTATGTACACACACACACTTGCGCATGCACACACATGCACATACACACAAACACATGCAGAGCTAAAGAAGCTTCCTAAATGAAGCCTTCCCTCTCCTTCACTCTTTCGTGAGGCTTTAGGTATACTTATGTCATGCAAGTTATAAAGAACTTTGCTGTGCTGAGGTTCAACTAGATACTTCAGGAAGGAGTCAGTCTCCAAACCCATTGGAGTCTTTGTTAATGACTGGCAATTACGGGATGCTGGGGCAAGCGATTATAAAAGTCAGACGTAGACTACCATCAGCTACTGATATAACTTGTCCCCAAAGCTTGGAAAACTTGGCCAAAAGGCCTTCTATTTAGCGAAAAATACCTGCAACACTCTGGGCATAGGGAATGCTGGTTTCCATTTTCTGAGTAAACAACATTGGCGAGGGCATTTTATTGTCAGCTTAGAGTAAAGACAATTTATTTCGATAGTTTCTATCAAGTGGGAATTAGAAAAATGGATAACCCCTTTGTTTAACACATTTATATGACTAAACATATCTATTCAAATTCTAGACTATCTTTTGTGCCTCATTTTGTGGGGTCTCTTTTCTGACTTTGGACACAGCCATAACCTCTGAAGCCTTTACCATTTAACTTTCTAATTTTATATTTTCTGAATTTTAGCTATTTACACTACTAGAATGAATTATATAGTATTTTTTCCTAATATTTTTCACGTAGTATGTCACATTTGTTTAATACACATCAAGTTTGTAAGACAAAAGTTGAGAAGCAATATGACGTCAATCTTAAAAAATAAATATGATGAAGGGACAAGAACTTGTTCTCTCAATTTGTAATGCTTGAAGCCTTTTAACCTAAAACAGATCATCTTCCAACATATAAACAGAAGTATATTTAAAGATAGTGTAAGCAATACATCAGCTTATTTTTCTATGATCTTATACAGGTTCAATCTGTGACCCTATTAATAGAGAATTTATGTAAGTTCATGAACCAGAGATAAACAATTTATTAGCGAGGAAACAGATTTGGGGAATATTTCTATGGTATCATTAGGGCAGTTCTCAAATGTGTCAGTTCTCTCAGACTAAATTTCTCTGCCCAATTGAATTCATGTGGTAGCAGGGCCATGGGAAATTAAACGCAGCCAAAATAGCAATTCCTAGCAGAAGCATGTGTGTAGTTCACATGTTCTCTTTCCCTGGCCTCTATGCATGAGGAAGCATGTTTCGAGACATAGTCTTCATCAGTATGGGTCTCTGCGTGACTAATACAAGCTGACACCCCTTGCTGACCTCCAATGAACAACCAATATACGATGTAGTGAGAAATAAACCTTTTCACTTTTCATTTTAAGCTGCTGACATGTTTCATTATTTGCTACCAATCCTTTAATCCAGCTTGTCCCACATGATACAATTCCCCAAATCTTATGTTACTGATATCTTGAAAGTCCTCAAAGCCCTTTAGGCACTCAAATAAATGGCTGAGGGTAACAGAGAAGAAATGCAATTGAAGAGCTGTTCCAGGACCTTAGACACCTAGAAACTCAACCATAGCTGCTGCACTTTAATCTATTTTATATAGATATTTATGTTGCTCTCAATCCATCTCCCCAATAAAAAATTGTACACCACTATTGCTAGGGATAGATCTTTTAGTCTTGGCCTATAATCGTATATCATGTTTCATTCATTCTACACATATTTGACAACAGCCTATTGCATACAAAGATAGGTTACAAGGTGTTGTAGAAAATACAAGAAGAAAAAGGTAACAATTCTTATTCTCCAGAACCGTATAATCCAGCTGAAACAGTTTATAAAATTTCTTTGAAAATTTCTCCAGATGGAGTGCAAGAAGCCTGTGAACTTTTAACATATTTATTTATTCCCAAAGAAATGCACAGAATTAAATGTAATGACAATTTTATTTTTAAAATTAATATTCTCTGAAAAAAACCCTACATATTTGCCCATGAGAAATAAGTACTATTTTCTGATCTCCTATATGAAGTCCTTTTTATCTCAGAATCCTTTTGCCTGCTCTTTTGGTAAACAGATATCCTTAAATAGATTAGGGAAAAATTTGTCTTTTTGTATCTGAAAGAGGCAAAAGGAATTAAAATAGGATTTCAATAGGTAGCCAATTCTGAAATCAGGCAGGCTAATTTTGTTATAAATATAGTAATTAAAAGGATTAGAAAAAGTGCTTCCTTTGGTTAGGCTGACACTCTTACAATAAGATGTGAACACACATAAGGGCAAGGAAGCATGTCATAAGTACCACTAGTGGCCATGATGTCAGTCTCTTGGTTTTGGATATCCTTTTTCTTCATCCCCATTTTAGTCTTCTGAGTAGCATCTATCCATCAAGGTCCATTTCAAACTTTCTCTCTTTTTTTAATGGTTCCTAATCAATCTACCAGGGATTGTTCTTATTGTCCCTCTGTACATATGAACACTTCAGTGGTTCCCCAGTTGTTTCATGTGTTTTAGCCTCCTTTCCTCAAACAGAAATTGATTTGTTACAAACTCCCATTTCCTACTTTTCTCAATGTTTCCCACAAGAAAATCTTGACTATACCTAACACATTGTAATCCTCTATACACCATCCTTTTTCGCATAATTCCCTTCATCTCTTAATATAGAAACCCAGAGAAGAAAATACACTTATTACAGGAGGCTCAATTTCTAGCGAATTCATCATCTTCTTTATGCTTTTTGTTTTTGTTTTGAGATAGTGTCTCACTCTGTCACCCAGGCTACAGTGCAGTGGTGCAATCATAGCTCACTGTAATCTTCAACTCCTGGGCTCAAGCAATTCTCCCACCTCAGCCTCCTGAGTGGCTGGGACTGCAGGTGCACACCGCAAGGCCCAGCTAATTGTTTTCTTTTGTTTTTTCCTTGGTAGAGATAGGGTCTTGCTATGTTGTCCAGGCGACCATCTTCTTTGCTGTTCATGCTCATAAATGATTTAAACTCTATTGTGGAAGTTTGTTGAAGTTCAACAATGATAGCAATCACTTATATTTTCCTCATTTTTCTGACAACAGGAAGTGGATTTTCCCTTCAGTTCTCCAGCGTTATTGTTATTCCCTGTGGTTCTGCAAAAATAACTGAAAATGGTTCTGCATCAACATCTTCCAGTTCTCTCAGAATTCTGGAATGTGATTTGTCTAGCCCAGAGGCTTGAAGTCATTTAAAATAGCCAGGTACTTTTACTATACTACCAATTGTGCTTTGATTCCCTTAACCATAGTTATTATACTCCATCTAAAGATCATTCTCCTTTATAGAGAAGGAAGAAACCAAATAGGAGTTGAATGGTTTTGCGGGTTTTTTTCCTGTTATCTGATTTCTCACCATCTGGCCTAAACAGTTGGGTTTATCCCTTCCTTGTTCTTCTTTGACATGAAGGGGAGTTTTATGAATTGTGTTGAAAAAAGGAATTGAAAACTACTGTGCTACCAAATTGAATTGAAAAGCACAGATCGTATCTAGGGAAATGTAGTAAGAATATTACTAATTGCTAGATCAAATTTACAAAGAATAAGGAGACAGGAACGAGACAAGGAGATGAAATATTCATCTGGAACAATTAAAAGATCAATGGTGATACAATTATAAAACAGGAAACTAATGTTCTAACCAAAGCATGTTTTCTTCTTCAATTAATAATAATACAGTGTGCTGCACTATATAAAATAGCTTTATAATGTCAGTTGCATTTCTTTTGCAAAACCACAGTGCAAGACAGACCAAAGAGATGGATGATTTGCAACAAAGACAATGCACTGAAAACAGGAGCTTTTAATAGCTTTCTAAATTCATAAGAGCTGTAAAAATCCTCCTGAACCTACATCCATCTATTCTCCCAAAGAATATGTTTAAAAGGTTAAGAAAGCGGTAGTTTACATCTCCCTTGTCATTTCATTCTTTGGGAGTCTAAGTGTTCGTGAACTTTCAAATCTACCTGGCACTTTTACTTTTCTTTTTTTTTTTTTTTTTTTTTGAGACGGAGTCTCGCTCTGTCGCCCAGGCTGGAGTGCAGTGGCTGGATCTCAGCTCACTGCAAGCTCCGCCTCCCGGGTTTACGCCATTCTCCTGCCTCAGCCTCCCGAGTAGCTGGGACTACAGGCACCCGCCAACTCACTTTTAATTTTTTGTTGTTGTTGGGGAGAAGGGTTGGCTACACATTTAACAACAGCATTTTTTTGTTTGTTTGTTTTTGTTTTTTGAGACAGAGTCTCGCTGTGTCACTTAGGCTGGAGTGCAGTAGCAGGATCTTGGCTCACTGCAACCTCCACCTCCCAGGTTCAAATGATTCTTCCGCCTCAGCCTCCCGAGTAGCCAGGACTACAGGCACGTGCCAACACGCCTGGCTAATTTTTGTATTTTTAGTAGAGACGGGATTTCACCATGTTGGCCAGGCTGGTCTCGAACTCCTGACCTCAGGTGATCCATCCACCTTGACCTCCCAAAGTGCTGGGATTACAGGCATGAGCCACTGCACCTGGCCTAACTACAGTATTATTAATGCAAAAAGTCCCTTCACAGAGACCTGAAGACATCATTTGTTGCTCAATAGGACCTCTAAATACAAAATAAATCCAGCATTTTAAAAATCCAGAAAAGAAAACTTGGTCCGATTAACCAGTTGAAGATTATAGTAGTGTGTAGCTGATATTGCCAGGTGGTATTCCAGGGTATTAGACCCTGTTCATTCCATACTTTCACAGAGACAGTAGAAAACATGGTAAAATTTCTAATATCATAATTTTCCCTTGTAGAAGCCATGGTTTATTATTCTTCTATTTCTACTAAAAATATTCACAAGATTGTGTCTAAGTTTTGTCTTGCATTAGCAAAGAAGTATAACTTTGGGTAATAGGCCACCTACAGTAATATCTTCCAAACTTTTAAGACTGGTGGGAACAAAGGAGTAGAAGATAGAAGAAGAGAAATTGTCTTATCCGACATAGAAATTGTTAAGAGATCGGAAGGTTAGGACATAGGAAATGAAATGACTCTACTGAATGGAAAAGGGGTCAAGTCATTTGTTGTTAAATTAACTTTGATTTAGAGTCAACCAATACTGTTGGGAGGATTCTATACCACAGTCACTCTGTTACGCACTTTCACAACCACTGTCTATTACATTTCAAAAATTATCCGGTCTCGTAGGAATTATCACTCCCATTTTACAGAAGAAGGAATCAAAGGATGTTAAGCAATTTTCCCAAGGCCAAATAGTTGGTGAGAGAGTGCACATGATAGACTGTGATTTCCCTTGCCAGTTGAGGGACTACAGCTCTCCCTCATTGCGTGTTGAATGCAGAAAATGCAGAAGAGAATGTGTGAATGGTGCCCACATTGCATGTTGTATTGCCAGCCCACCAAATATTTGCCATTGTACACCCCATCAGCCTCTAGTTAAATGTGTCTATTTATCAGTATATTAACATATTCACCACAGTAGCATGGCATATGCATAAACCACTATGACTTAGAAGAATAAAATTATTCTTTGGCTAGCCCATAAACTCTCAGAGTTCTTTATACATCTCACCACCTTAGCAGCCAAATTCCAGGACTACTTTTTATGAGCAGAGAAAAGAAACCAAATTTTATTTGAAAAAATTCAGATTAATAAATGTGAAGAAAGCTCATATTAAACTGTATTTTAAAGACCACATATATCCGTAACGAGATACAGACTTGAACTTGGTGTAATCAAAGAGGCATTAATTTAAAGGAACTATGGCTAAGGGAAAAAAAATCTATTGTTTATATATTTTGTTAGTGTCTGGAGATACAAAGGTCAATGTAGTAATCAATGACAGCTGTGATTCCTTACAGCTCACTAATCAATATCATAACCCAAAAGTATCTATGTAATTGGGAAATTCAGCTCAGCTTTACTGTAGAAAAAGGAAAAACAAAGTGGAGGTCATTTTGGGTTTTTGTTGTTGTTGTTGTTTTGAGACAGAGTTTCACTCACTCTTTCGCCCAGGCTGGAGTGCGGTGGTGTGATCTTGGCTCACAGTAACCTCTGTCTCTCGGGTTCAAGTGATTCTCCTTCCTCAGCCTCCTGAGTAACTGGGAATCCAGGCATGCACCACAACGCCTGGCTAATGTTTGCATTTTTAGTAGAGACAGGGTTTCACCATGTTGGCCAGGCTGGTCTTGAACTCCTGAACTCAAGTGATCTGCTTGCCTTGGCCTCCCAAAGTGCTGGGATTACAGGTGTAAGCTACTGCGCCCGGCCTGGAAGTCATTTTGTTTAGCTCATTTATAGAAACTATTTCCACCAGGCAGTAATGACAACAATCTAAGGAAATGTCCTAACAACCATATTAGCATAGAGTGATAGATAAAAAGATATTATTTTTATTTTCTATATCATTTTCACATTCTCCTTCAGTTAATTGAATATTTAGCTGAGCAATATATGTCATGTGTCATATATTGCATGATGAAAACCTTTTACTCTAAGGAAACAGGCTTTAGTATCACCATATCGAACCTGAAAATCATTCTAATGCCAAAATGTGAACCTTGATTTTTTAAAAATTCCATAGTATAATCTGATTAATAGGTGTCATAAGGAAACGACTTCACTATTGGGTATACAAAATAAAATAACACTCTAAAAGTTATATTTTAAAATGATATACCTACATAAAGTGTGACAATATAATTATTTCAAGTTTGATTAAATGCTATAATCACTATCTCATTACTACAATAATTAAGAAAAAATATAGAAATATTATCATGTGATCCATACCAGAATTAAATTAAGTAGGACATTACATAAACAAGAAGATTCTTACACAATTCCAAAGTTGTCAAAAATAAATTAAGGTTTGAGGGACAATAAAGAAGGAATGTTGGGAAGGAAAGCTGGATAATTATAGCATGGTTGCTATTTATTTATTCAGTGTAAAGGATCAAAGAAGGAATTGTCTTAGTGTTCTCCTACTTCACTGAAACAAAACTTTTAGTTGACAGTGAACACACTACAAAGGATATCAATTTAACTACCTTTATTGAAGCAGTACTAGATAGAAGGTACTGTGCTAGGTGATTCAGAACAATGGTGAATAATAGCTACACTAGTTTGTTTGTGCAGTCATAACACAGTATCACTGACTGATGTGGCTTAAACAACAGAAATTTATTTTCTCACATTTCTGGAGGCTAGAAGTCTGAGGTTAAGGTGTTGATAGGGTTTGTTTTCTCTGAGGTCTCTCTTCTTGACTAACAGATGGCTATCTTCTCCCTGTGTCCTCACAGGCTTTCCCTCAATACATGTCTGTATCCTAATTCCCTCTTCTTGCAAGGACATCAGTTATATTCAATTGAGGCTCATCCTAATGACCTCACTTTAACTTAATTACTTCTTTAAAGATCCTATTTACAAACACAGCCACATTCTGAGTATCTGGGGGTTATAATGCCATTATATAAATTTGTGGGGAGACATAATTCGGCACATAATAAAGCATTCTTGCCCTCCAGGACTTTCAACATAATAGAGAAGAAAATATATAAAAATAACTATAATAGAAGGCAGAAAGTGATAAAAGATATAGTGCACAGTCAAAATTACCAGTCTGGTGCAAAAGTAGTTGCAGTTTTTGTCATCACTTTGAATTACAAAAACCACAATGAAATTTGCATCAACCTATACAAAGCATAGAAAAGGATTGGATAATCAAGAAAGGTTTAATGGAGAAAGTGGTTTTCTAGGACAAGAATTCTGCATATTGAGATAAATATAACGAAAAAGATAGGAAACAGCAAATTAGAAGAAAGCATTGTATAGGGCTATTTTTTCATTTAATTATAATTCATTTCACTATATTAAGATAATTACAGGGGAAAGGATGGAAAAAAAACATGATTAGAAAAAAGCACTGTATAGGGCTAATGTTTCATTTAATTATAATCAAACTGTATTCTGACATGGCATATTTTGTATTTAAGACAATAAAGATCATTTGATTGCTGATAGAAAAGCAGAAATAGAAAATCATGTTTTCTTCAGTTTTCAATATAAAATACACCACAGGCCAATAACCAGACAAAATAATTCTCCACCATCTTCCAACATATCATTTGTACATATGGACATTTTTCAAAAGAAATTAAATAAGGAGAAAATTAGAATTGTACCAGTCATAAGCCAGAAGAAGACATAGATAATAAAAGTCCAGTAGCGATTGGATCGTCCTTTTAGGAAATCTATCTATCAAAAACCTATGCTTATAGCTCTTTGTTCAGAGGGTCAGTTCCCAAATTTATGTCATACAACAGTATTTTAAATTCTTTCCTGTAATACAATGTCACTGTTTTTTTTTTTAAGTAGAAATGTGATATTGTATCACCATGGAGTATAACCTAAGTTCAGCTGCCCAACACATTATTCTTAGTCCTGCATGATAAGTAAATCATATTTCTGATAATGACAACAAAATCTCAAGTTTGATTACTTCTGTTTTAAAAGAGCATAGGATAATAGTAAGGAACCTATACAAAATACTGTTTTAATATTTATAGAGGGGAAAATACTGAATTTTTATGAATTTACAATAAATATGTACTTCCTTATGACTTCTTACATGTGGGCCACTGGCAGATAAACTTAATATTTACTTACTACCTAAAACATATGACAATTCAGTGGTGCTCAGCCAGGTGATATTAACAGTGTGGCAAAAGTAAAGGATTTTCCATTTTTTAATACAACTTATCCAATGGCACTTTCAAATTTTCCTCCTCTAATATTATGGCAATAATTTAGGCTCATGTCAGAAAATGTTTGAAAGACATATAAATCCCACATTTCATATCACTTGTTAGTGTCTAATTAAGCAGAAAATTTTGAGTTCAGTGAATTACAAAATCAAATTTAAAACACATCAGATTTTACATTAGGTAATAAAGATCCTGGCATGTAAACCTTTAGCACTGTGGGAAATGAGCTTCATCTTTTACATTGGTGAAAGGTGCAGAGGGATCACTGTGTGCAATGATACAGCTAGAAGGAAGCTTGATTTGGAAACAGTACCATACCAAGGAGAAAATCACGTTGCATAATTGCACTTAATTTTTGCAGTCTAACTAGAATAGTTATGCTGCATACATACATCTGGCTTTGCTCTAAAGTCTGTGTTGGGCAGCTCTGAAATATAAACAGAGTAAATTTCGCCCTTCATCACTTTGGACGTTACTCCTGTAAAAATCATATACGAGTTTATTTGAGTAAAACAGATTTAATTAAACAAATGTTTATTAGGCATCTGCAGTATACCATATATTGTGTAAAGCACTGCAATGAAGTAAAACCTAACCATCTGTACAAATCCACAGTTGTCGGTTCTTCTCTTTCTTTGACTTCATTTTTTACTAATCTGATGTTTTGCTTGTTTCCCCCTACCCATTCCCACACGTAAATTTTCTCCTAGAATCTTACTAACTTCTGATGGGAGAGGAAAGAGTCTTATTTTACCGCCAAAACCATATATAATCTAGGTCAAAAGGATTTTTATATTGCCTTAACAAATCATGCAAAATTAACCAGCTGTGTTTGCATGGACAGCCAAAGAGGAAGGGACTTCAGCTTTTGTTCATTATTTGACTTAACAGTTGAATAAGTAACAAATCAAAAACTAGGCTTAACAGTCAGGCAAATATTTTTCCTGATTTAGAAAGGTTCCAGATGGAAAAACTTAGAATTACGATCTAAACATGGCCTCCATATTTTGACATTAAAAAAGATACAGAAATTGATTTGAGAGGAAAAACAATTTTTTTGACACAGGGTGTCTCTATGTAGCTCAGGCTAACCTTGAACTCCTGGGAAGGCAGGGAAAATCAATTTTTAATAGAGAACAATAGGCTGGCCAGACTAGAGGATATATAAAACTAACATCATTATTATTTATTGTCTTAGAGAATTTGAGCAATTAAAGAATTCTCTGTGGCAGTTAATATTAAGTGTGATTATACTAGCCAAATTCCTTCCAGGTGAAGCAATAAATGAGAAAATATCTATGGAACTCCTAGAGATCTTGGGATAAATGGTTCCATACATTAACAGGTGCATTTCCTTTTTTTTTTTTTTTTCTTTTTTTTAGACAGAGTCTCATTCTGTCGCCTAGGCTAGAGTGCAGTGCGATCTCTGCTCACTGCAAACTCTGCCTCCCGGGTTCAAGCGATTCACCTGCCTCAGCCTCTCAAGTAGCTGGGATTACAGGTGCCCGCCACTGCACCCGGTTAATTCTTGTATTTAGTAGAGATGTGGTTTCACCATGTTGGCCAGGCTGGTCTCGAACTCCTGACCTCGTGATGATCCACCCGCCTTGGCCTCTCAAAGTGCTAGGATTACAGGTGTGAGCCACTGCACCCGGCCAATAGTTGCATTTCTTAAGAAAAAAAGAAGATTTTAAAAGCCATAAACAAAAGTAAAAAACAAAACTCACACATGCACTATTTATTATAAGTCCATTAAAAAATTCGGCTATTCAAACCATAAAAATATTGATACAAGAAAATTATAAATTTATTTAGTGAAATAGTGATAGTATAAATACGTATCACGCTTTAATAAAGTATTTTAATTAATCCAGTCACCACACTTGTTCTTGCTAAATATGGTAGACAAAAGATAATAAAATGATAACTGGCTTACCACCCTGGGTAAGTTTTAATTATTCCATGGTAGTTTTATATACTTTGAATATGATGTTAGCTTAAAATTCAATGTTCAAAAACAACTTACAGAATTTTAAATAAGTAGATTTTCTGATCTAGTTTAAGAAGAAAGGGTCAAGTCACAAGGCCAAGGCTGACTATCTCTACTTTAATGAAATTTCCCATAGTTAGGTAAAGAGTATTTATATGTAATTTAGGTATGAAACATAAAGTACATAAATCACTATCAAGACAGTAAATGCATATTTGCAAGTAAATATTAAATCATGGCATGGAAATTTAATGTTGCCATGTCAAATTATTTAGATACACAAAAAGGACATATTTTTCATTCCTCCCATGACCATTTTCCACATAGAGTATTACAACTGTACCTGAAAACTAAGTTTCACCTACAACTGAAAGTCTCTGAAGTTGATTAAATTACAAGGTTATAGGGGATTGTAGGGCAGTTGGTCTAGATGTCAGTGAATATTTTAAAGTCAATATTTGTAATTGAGACTTTGATTTGTTGAAGTGTCAAATATATCATTTATTTTCTGGTTTAGAATTTTAATAGTTATATTCTACTGTTAGCATATGGCAGTTACTGCCCTAATGCAATGAAAGCCTGAAATCTCAAAGCCACTGATTCCCTACAAGAAAATCTGACAGAGAAAACAAGCATTTGCAAAATTATTTACAGATGAATGTAAAGTGTTAACTTACTTATAAATTCCTGGTAATTACACATTTTAAACTCTTATGAAGAACCAGATTGAAATTTGATTATTATTATACATCTATAATTACTATAGAGATGAATGAAATGTATCACAGTGAACATGGATTATGTTTTGCATCTTATTTGAATTGTCATGTAAGTCTTTATAATGAGCTACTAAATGCCAATATATGAAATAGTGATCACAAATTCAAGTAACAATGAAGAATGATGAGGTTTCAAAGACTGGTTGTCACAGAATTACTTTGCTGATAGAAAGATAGCCTTGGTGTCTTCCCCAACAGAACCTACTTTAACACACTCTAATTGTCTGGTGAGGGCTTGTTTCCCCCATTAGACTATAGATTTCTTGTGAATAAGTCCAGTAGGCCTTATCCACCATTTCATCTCTAGAGTGAATAGTAATTGTTCAATAAGTATTCGTTGACTGACACAACAAATGATTAACTTGTCAACACGAAAGTGTTCACTGGGCACTTGGCTTCAAAGGCATTCATTCCCCGATACTATCAAGATTGCTATAAAGATGGCAGCACAGAATATCATTTAAATCTTGTTGTGATGCTCCTGTGAGAAACTTTTCAGCTTTGCTTTGAGTTTTCATATACTCAAAGTAAGAATATTCTATTGCCGAGGGAGATTCTGATTATTTTGATGCCCTAAGTCTCCTAATCCAATAGATGGAAAATGTCTGTCATGCAGATTTGCTTATGAAGAGGCAAGGGCTTTCATCAATATCTTTAGAACCAAAAAAGAAAAACTGTAAAATCCTGAGAAAGGTTACACAGGGGACATCAATTATACATGTAATAACAAGTATGAGAAAAGTTAAGACTCAGTAAGACTTCTTGGTAAGATTACATTGTTTGTGATTCTATATGCTCTAATCTTTTATGGATGCTTGAAATATTTCAGAATAAAAGTATTTTTTTTAATCTAGCTATCCTTTCCTCACACTCACCGACAAAACTGGAATGAAAAATGACATAAAACTTCAGAAAGTATTATTCTATTAGAGTCTGACCCTGGGTGATAAAGGTTTAGGTTATTTCTCATTTTCACAAAGCATTTTTTAAACTGTATTACTGAGATTCACAGTCAAGAGCAAGAATATTGGATGATCACAATTCTTAGGTGAGTTTCAGGTACTGATATGTGTTGGCCTGGCATGATCTCTCTGTTCCCCAGGCACAGACTCATCTATGTCACCTGGCTTTGCACCCTGACATCTACTTCTCCTATTCACTACATAACGTGTATTATAAATGTTTAAGAAAAGTAGAGATCATAAAATATACAAAATAATCTATCTACCTCAATAACATGCACTATTTTTTCTATCAGATTTTGCTCTGATATAATTTTTAAAGAATAAAGCATTGTAGATAACACCAAAGTCCCATATGAACTATTCCTCAGTCTCATCCAAGACCCTCCCTCTCTAAAGTAAATTATTGTTATGTATTTGATACCTATGGCATTTATACATCCTACTGTCCATAAAACTTGCTCATCCACTCAATATTGCTTTGAAAATTTCTCCTTTTAACATATGAAACTAGTTCATTTGTCTTAACTACTATGTTTGCTGCTATTTACTCATTTCCCTATTGATGGAAAAAAAACTCTATAATGATCATACATGTAGCAGGTTTTGCTTATGAATATTTGCACAAGTTTCCCCAGTAAACCCAGAGGGGGTTTTGTGGCAACATAACCCAGGTACCACATGTTGTTATTTTGTTCTTCACAGAGATTATAACAATTTACATTCCCAGAAGTATTGTATGAGAGTACTCTTTTTAGTATATCACATCTAATATTTGAAATTATCAGAATTTTTTTTTTACTTTTTAATATCTGATAGTCATGCACCCTAGCTCTTAAGATAATTATTCAATTATTTTGGTTAACTATATAGTATACTATTGGGATAGGTTGAACAAAAGTACTCCTTAAAGAGATTTATCTTTCTCATACTGGTTTAAATTTTAATACTGGCCTGCCAATAATGTTAGTAACAATGGTTATATTTTACTAGGCCACTCAATATGTCCTAGACACTATTCAAAACATTTAAAATATATAATTTATTCAATTCTTCCAGTAGTAAAAGAATGTGAGCTCTCAGGATGCAGAGGGTTTTGTCTGTTCTACTGACTGTTCTGTCTTTAAAACAGTCGTATCACCTACTAGGTGCTAACCACATATTTGTTCATAATGAGTACATGAATGAATAAATTATATAATTAACATTTTTCAAAGAGGCATTTAGAGAGTCTGAGTGGTTCTTTCTCAAAGACCATAGATTTTGTAGGAAATGACAGAATTTTCTATCTTCAAGTATATGTAACTCCCTCCAGACTGCTTTCTTTCTTTTTTTTTTTTTTTTTTTTTTTGAGATGGAGTCTTGCTCTGTCACCCAGGCTGGAGGCAGTGGCGCGATCTCAGCTCACTGTAACCTCTGCCTCCTGGGTTCAAACAATTCTCCTGCCTCAGCCTCCCGAGTAGTTGGGATTACAGGTGCATGCCAGCATGCCTGACTAATTTTTGTTTTTTTTAGTAGCGACAGGGTTTCACCACGTTGCCCAGGCTGGTCTCGAATTCCTGACATTGTGATCGTCCCACCTGGGCCTCCCAAAGTGCTAGGATTACAGGAGTGAGCCATCACACCTGGCCCAGATTTTTCTTTTTCTGTGTTCCACATAGTCTCTAGAGAGAAAATTCACCATTTTCCTGTCAAATCTATAAGAATTACTTTTGTGGTAAAATTTTAGTAAGAACGATAGGCGGCCGGGCGCGGTGGCTCAAGCCTGTAATCCCAGCACTTTGGGAGGCCGAGACGGGCGGATCACAAGGTCAGGAGATCGAGACCATGCTGGCTAACACGGTGAAACCCCGTCTCTACTAAAAAATACAAAAAATTAGCCGGGCGAGGTGGCGGGCGCCTGTGGTCCCAGCTACACGGGAGGCTGAGGCGGGAGAATGGCGTGAACCCAGGAGGCGGAGCTTGCAGTGAGCTGAGATCCGGCCACTGCACTCCAGTCTGGGCGACAGAGCGAGACTCCGTCTCAAAAAAAAAAAAAAAAAAAAAAAAAAAAAAAAAAAAAGAACGATAGGCACTTGGTAAGAACATAATTCTTTTTATTTCTTTTTAAATTATTTCTTTTTAAATTAACATATATTAGTTGTATATATTTGTGGTGTACAACATGATGTTTTGAAATATGTATACATTACGGAATGGCTAAATCAAGCTAATTAACATATACATTACCTCACATACTTAATCATTTTTTAGTAGTGAGAACATTTACCTGTTCTCTCAGCAATTTTCAAACATACAATATATTGTTATTAACTATAGTTAGCTTGTTGTATGATAGATCTCTTGAACTTATTCCTCCTGTTTAACTGCAATTTTGTATCCTTTGACCAACATCTCCCCAGTCCTGTCCCCCTACCAGCAGTCTTTGGTAACCACTATTATACTCCCTGCTTCTATGAGTTAGACTTTTTAGGACAATGTAACTCTAAGTTGCATTTTAAAAACATACAGAACTTGTTCACAGCACAGGCTCTGGAGCTATTCTCTAAGCAAAGGTTTTTACTGTTTTGTTAAAATTCCCCAGGATGCTTTCTAAGTCCCTAAGTCTATCGCAACAAAAACTCATAAGATCAGATACATGATTCCTGTTTTCAAATTTTTCTATCTGCACCCACTTGGATAGCAACATTGATGCTGTTCTCACCAGCCTAGAGCCCCTTCAGCTCTAGCTGAAATCTTTGTTCTCTCACAATGCCCAGGAATATGTCTTGGGCTCATTGATAGGTAGGAATGTGCTGTGTGGCAAGGAGAAAATTTCCCTGTAATCCTTCATCTAATCTGTAAAATATCCTAAAAGATTCACCATATTAACAATTTTTCCTCATCCAAATTACACTGATTAAAGGTGGTTAGAGTTGAGATAACAGCCATAAATAACTAAATACAAATAAAATTCTGAGACTTCTTTTGAGTCTCTATTTCTTCGTTGAAAGTCTTTGTCAATATATCTGGCTATTGAAAATAATATGGCTTATTAATAATGCACATACAGTCACCGAGACAATTTTAAGCAAATTGTTTATAAAAAGTATATTTTATCATTCACAGCCTTTGTCAGTACATAGCACATACACCTGAAGTATTTAGAAACTATTATATTGTTCCGCAAGTCTAAAATACAAATCCTTAGGGCTATTTACTTTATCAGTAAGATTATTAATCATTACTCTAGCTATATGTTAAAGTTATAGAAAAAATTTTGAAATCTGGCTTATTATTACAGTCAAAAAAGGACTCCCAGTTATGGCTTTTCTAAAGATCTAAGTCACAATATTCGAAGAACAGTCCTGCAGTCTACTTACTGTTTATTCAAATGAAAGCACCTTAAATGAACTTACCTGTTAGTACATGAAATGATGTGTGATAAATTCCAGTTCACATGCCCAAACTACTCTTCAGTCATGTAAGTACAGGCAGTAATTCAACACATAATTACCAACAAAGCAATAATTGAGTACTTTGGGGAAGCCTATTCAATCATTTTTGAATACACACTTTCTCTCTGTCTTTTACCGTGACGTAAAAAATATGAAGCCATGTGTCCATTTCTCTGCAGTCTCCACAATAATCCCTGAACCATATACTGTCACATGAAAATGTAATCACAGGTGATTCAGAGGAAAAAGATATTACAGCCACAAAATCACTGTCTCTTAATTTTAGCCAATGTTATAGAAGATCCTGGCTGCAAGTCATCACTCGCCTATCCTGACGAAGAGCTTCTTTTCTCGGTAAATGGAGACCTAGGTTATTCAGCTTAAGCTAGGATGCAGTTATCAAGCTGGTTCTCACCTTCCTATTATAACATCTTGAATGTGTCAGTCATGTGCTTTCATTTTTTGAAGATAGGATGGAGAAAATGAGGGAACACCTATTTTATATTGGATTTACTTTCATTTCTAAGAGCCATTAGGGATTATTTAGCACTACATCACTTACTTCTACAAGAAGTTGGCATCTGGAGTTGGTGTTCTAAAAACTGAGAAAGTATACGATGTTACTATTTAAAATTTCAGATGGCTTACTGTCTTAGCCTGCTTGTGTTGCTATAAAGGAATACCCAAAGCTGGGTAATTTATAAAGAAAAGAGGTTTATTTGGTTCACAATTCTGCAGACTGTATAATAAGCACGGCACCAGCACCTACTTCTGGTGAGGGCTTCAGGCTGCTTCCACTCATGGCAGAAGGTGATGAGGAGCCAACATGCAGAGATTACATGGTAAGAGAGGAAGCAAAGGGTGCGGGGTGCCAGGCTCTTTCAAACAACCAGCCCTTGCAGGAATAAAGAGAGTGAGAATTCACTCATTACATTCCCAAGAGGATTGCTCCAAGCTGTTCATGAAGGTTCCACACCCAAGACCTAAACACCTCCCATTAGGCGCTACATTCAACATTGGGGATCCAGTTTCGACATAATATTGGAAGGGGTCAAATGTCCAAACCACAGCACTTGCCTTTTCCTATGGAAGTTCAGGACCTTATATGAAGCCATCTGTTGAACTTTCAAACTCAGTACCAATTCTGATGTAGTCTATGCTTCTTTTATACTGGCAAACTTGCTATCCCTCAAATCCACCATGAATTTTCACATTTTTTCCCCCTTTATGGGGTGCTTTTCCAATTTCCTAAAGGTTCAATTCAATAATCCAGTTGAACAGCTGTTTCTTTAAAAATATTTCCTCAATATCCCAACACTACAGCAGCATTAATTGTAAAAGACTTTGTTTATGTGACAATTATAATTCTTTTGAAATCTGATTCATATACACCAGATTGTGAGTTCTCTCGAAGCAACTTCTGTGTCTTTTTCTTCTTTGTATCTTCTTTCATTGCCCAGCGTACTGTCTTACACATAATATTCAGTTTAATTTTAACAAAATCATTTTTTCAAGAGATGATTAACAGTCTCCAATTTAAAAGATATATTTATATTGAATCACTTCATGGCTTGATACTTTTAATCAAACTAAATTTTGACTAGGTGTAGGTTGGAGAATAATGTCTAAGTGCAATGTATGGTAATAGGAAATAGGTTATAATTGTATTGTATAATTAATCTTTGCATAGATATATATTATATTGGTCATCTTTTATCCCAAATCCTATAAAATAAATATCATACTGAGATTTAATAGTGCTTAGTTTTGATGCAGTTAATTTCACATTTTGCTCTTGCTAACATTATTATGTGTTTTTTTTGGCATAAGCTTATGAAAGAAAATGGAAAATAAACTGATTTTCCATTTTCTTTGTCAGATTTAGATTAAAACTTTGTAGAAGCCAAAGGTCATGTTCACGATGATGTCATGGACAAAAAGGCCTTTGCTATTACATATTTTTCATTTTTCTCTTTTTTTCCTTTCAATTTTACTTTACACATAATAAATGCAACATATTTATGGAGTACCAAGTGACAGTTAGATACATGTATACAGTGTGTAATTATCAATTCAGGGTAATTAAAATATTCATCATATTCATCACCTCAAGTTATTATCATTTGTTTGATGAGAACTTTCAGAATCCTCTCTTCTAGCTTTTTGAACATATACAATACATTATTAACTATATTCACCCTACAGTGCTATAGGACACTAAAATATATTCTTCTTATCTAGCTGGAACTTTATATCCATTGACCAAACCCTCTATCCTTCCTTCTCCCTTACTGTTCCCAGCCTGTAATAACCATAGTTCTATTCTCTACTTCTATGAGCAGCTTATTGTTTTGCTCCGACATATGAGTGAGAACATGCAATACTTATCTTTCCATGTCTGACTTATTTTATTTAACATAACGTCCTCCAGGTTCATCCATGTTACCAATGACAATATTTCATTTTTTAAATAGCTGAACAATATTCTGTTGTGTGTGTGTATATATATATATACACACACACACATATACATATATATACACACACATGTATATATAAAACATTTTCTTTATTCATCTGTTGATGGACATTTAGGTTGATTCCATACCCTGGCTATTGAGAACAGTGCTGTAATAAACATGGCAGTACAGATATCTCTTTGCTATGCTGACTTCCTTTCCTTTGGATAAATACCCAGTAGTGGGATTGCTAAATCATATGGTGGCTCTGTTTTTAGTGTTTTGAGAAACCTCAATAGTATTTTCCATAATAGCTGTACTAATTAACATTCCCACTAACAGTATATAAGAATTCCCCTCACGCCACATCCTTGTTAGAATTTTTTTTTTTTTAATCTTTTCCTTTCGTTCAGATTCTGGGGAAGAGTTTCTTGGGTTTGTTTATTAAATGACTATTAAAATTATATCAGTGATGTTGAGCATAATAAATTCTTGCAATCTGATCCAATTCTTTTGCCAATTAAGAGTGTGGTGATGCTGGAGCAGCTCTTGTTTTTAAGGTGCTTTTAGTCTGAGTATGGTCTTAAAGACCTCTGTTGCCACACTCCTGGTGCAACAGCTTCCCTATATAAGCCACAATTTTGATACTTTACACTTTTATAACTATAAACTTCTGGGACTTTGTTTTATATAATTTTACACTACTTTAATTGTGGATTTTTTCCTTTTTTTGAGCTTCCATATCTGAGTGAGAAGATACGGTGTTTGACTTTCTTTTCTTCTTGTTTCACTTAATGTCATCCAGTTCTATGCATGTTGCAGTGAATGACAGGATTTAATTATCCTTTATGGCTGACTAGTATTCCATGTGTATATATAACACATTTTCTTTATCAATTCAACCTGTTGTTGAACACATAGGTTAATCCCATATCTTCGCTATTATGCATAGTACTGCAATAAACATGGGGTTGCAGATATCTCTTTAATACAGTGATTTCCCTTCTTTGGGATAGATTCCCAGTAGCGAGATTGCTAGATCACATGGAAATTCTATTTATAGTTTTTGGAGGAACGTCCAAACTCTTCTCCATAGTGGCTATACTAGTTTCTATTCCCACCAACAGTATATAAGAGTTCCATTTCTTCTGCATCATCACCATTTTTTTTTTTTTTTTTTTTTGTCTTTTTGAAAATAGCAACTCTGACTGGTGTGAGATGATACCTCATTGTGGTTTTGATTTGCATTTCCCTGATGATTAGTGATTTTGAGCATTTTTCCATATATTTATTGGCTATTTGTGTGCCTTCCTTTGATAAATGAATGTCCAGATAATTTGCTCATTTTTAAATTAGATTATTTGTTTCTGTGCTGTTGAGTTGTTTGAGTTCATTATATATCATGGATAGTAGTCTCTTACCAGATTAATAGTTTTTAAATATCTTCTTTCATTCTGTAGGTTGTAACTTAACTCTGTTGACTGTTTGCTGTGTAGAAGCTTTGTGGTTTTTATATAGTCTGATTTGTCTATTTTTGCTTTTGTGGTCTATGCTTTTGAAGCCTTAACCATAAAGTCTTTGCCTGGATCAATGTGCTGCAACATTTCCCTTACCTTTTTTTAGTAGTTTTAAAGGTTTTAATTCTCTAATCCACTTTGAGTTGATTTTTTAATATAGTGAGAGATGGTTTTCTAGTTTCAATCTTCTGCTTATGAATATCCAGTTTTCAGAGCACCATTTATTGAAGACAGTGTCATTTTTTCAATGTATATTCTTGACATCTTTGTTTAAAATCAGTTGACTGTAAATATATAGATTTATTTCTGGGTTCTCTATCTTATTCCATTGGTCTGTGTGTCTGTTTTTATACCATACCATGTTGTTTTGGTTAATATTACTCTATATTATATTTTGAAGTCAGGTAATGTAATATCTCCAGTTTTACCCTTTTGGCTCGATATTGCATCAGGTATTTGGGGTCATTTGTGGTTCCAGACAAATTTTAGGATGTTTTTCCATTTCTTTAGGGAATGTCATTATTATTTTGGTAAGGATTGCCAAATCCTTACATTGAATCTGTAGATTGCCCTGGGTAAAATGGTCATTGTAACAATATTAACTCTTTCAGTCCAGGAGCATGGAATGTTTTTCAATTTTTTTTATCCTCTTCTATTTCTTTTAACAGTGCTTTGTAATTTTCATTGTAGACATCTTTGACCTTCTTGGTTAAATTTATTTCTAAGTGTCTTTTTTTTGTAGTTACTGTAAGTAGGATTGCATTTTTAATTTCTTTTTCACCTAGTTCATTATTGGTATATAAACTACTAATTATTTTTGTATGTTGATTTTTTTATCCTGAAATTTTAATTAATTCATTTACCAGTTCTAAGAGTATTTTGGCAGAGTCATTAGATTTTTCTATTTATAAGAACATGTTGTTTGCAAAGAGAGACAATTTGACTTCCTCTTTTCCAATGTGGATGGCAATTTCTTACTTTCTTTTTCCTAATTGCTCTGGGCTAGGACTTCTAGTACTACATTGAATAAAAGTAATGAAAATAAGTATCCTTGTCTTGTTCCAGTTCTTAGAGAAAAAGCTTCCAGTATTTCTTCATTCAGTATAACGTTAGCCATGGGTTTGTCATATATGGTCTTTATTGTGTTGAGGTGTATTCCTTCTATGCCTAAGTTAAGAGTTTTTTTTTTTATCATAAAGGGATGATGAATTTTATTAAATGATTTTTCTGTGTCTATTGAGATTTGTTTTTTAAATTTTATTTTGTTAATGTGATGCATTACATTTATTGATTTGCATATATTGAACCATCCTTTTATCTTTGGAATAAGTTCTACTTGATCAGGCGTATTATCTTTTTGATGTAATGTTGGGTTTAATTTGCTAATATTTGGTTGAGGGTGTTTAAATCTATGTTCATCAGACATATTGGCCCATAGTTTTCTTTTTTCTGTTGTGTCCTTGTCTGATTTTGGTATCAGGGTAATGCTAGCTTCATAGAATTAATTAGGAAGAATTTCTTAATCTTCAATTTTTTGGAATAGTTTGAGAAACATTGGTGTTAGTTATTTAAAAGTTTGCCAGAATTCATTAGTGAATCTGTCTGGTCTGGGACTTTTCTTTCTTGAGAGACTTTTTTGTTACTGATTTAATCTTCTTACTTGCTATTGGTCTGTTTAATTCTATTTGCTTTTGGTTCAATCTTGGCATTTTATACATGTGTCTAGGAATGTATCCATTTCCTTCAGGTTTTTTAATTTGTTGGTGTACAGTTGTTCATAACAGTCTCTAATGATCATCTGTATCTTTCTGGTGTCAGTTGTAATATCTCGTTATTCATTTCTGATATTATTTATTTAGGTCTTTTTCTTTATATAATAGTTTGTTGATTTGATTTACTTTTCCAAAAACCAATCTTTTTCACCAATCTTTTGTTTGCTTTTTTTGCCTCTAATTTGTTTCATTGTGTGCTGATTTTATTATTTATTTTCCTCCATTAACTTTGGGTTTGGTGTGTTCTTGCTTTTCTATTTTTTAAGGTGTATCACTAGGTTATTTGAAATCTGTTTTTTGATATAGGTATTTATTCCTTTAAACTTCCTTCTTGTACTAATTCTGTGTTCCATAGGTTTTTGGTATGTCGTGTTTCTGTTTTCATTTCTTTCAAGAAGTATTTAAAATTTCCTTCTTAATTTCTTCATGAACTCATTTGTCATTCAGGAGAATTTTTTATTTATTTATTTTTTTGAGACGGAGTCTCGCTCTGTCGCTCAGGCTGGAGCGCGGTGGCGCGATCTCGGCTCACTGCAAGCTCCGCCTCCCGGGTTCATACCATTCTCCTGCCTCAGCCTCTCCAGTACTGGAACTACAGGCGTCTGCCACCACGCCCGGCTAATTTTTTGTATTTTTAGTAGAGACGGGGTTTCACCGTGTTAGCCAAGATGGTCTCGATCTCCTGACCTCGTGATCCGCCCGCCTCGACCTCCCAAAGTGCTGGGTGTTGTTTAATTTTTATGTATTTTTACAGTTTCCAATGTTCCTATTGTTACTGATTTCTAATTATATTCCACTGAAATCTGAGAATACACGGTATAATTGCATTTTTGAAAAAAATTATTTAGAGTTGTTTTGGGCCTAAAATAGGGTCTATCCTAGAGAATGTTCCATGTGCTGTTGAGAAGAATGTGCATTTTATAGCCATTGGAAAAAATGTTCTGTAAATGTCTATTAGGTTCATTTGGTATAAAATGAAGCTTAAGTACAATGTTTCTTTGTTGACTTTCTGTCTAGAGTAGCTGTGCAATGCTGAGGGTGAAGATGGTGAGGTGTTAAAGTTCCCAACTATTATTACATTGGTGTCTCTCTCTCTCTCTTTAACATTAATAATATTTGCCCTAAATATCTGAGTGTTCTGGTGTTGGGTGGATATATATTAACAATTGTTATTTCCTCTTGCTGAATTGATTTTTAAGCACTATATAATGACCTCTGTCTTTTTTTATCTTTTTATTTTTAATAAAAGTCTATTTTGTCTGATATAAGCATTGCTACCTTTGCACATTTTTTGTTTCCATTTGCATGGAATATCTTGTTTAATCCGTTCTGTTATAGTCTATGTGTGTTTTTAAATGAAGAGTGAGTTTCATAAGCAGCAAATAGTTGGGTCTCAGTTTTTTAATTCGGCCAGTTTATATATTTCAATTAGGGAATTTAAACCATTTACATTTAAGGTTGTTATTGATAGATGAGGACTTACTCTTGTCATTTTGTTAGTTGTTTTGTAATTGCTTTGTATAGCCTTAGTTCCTTACTTCTTTTATTATTTTTGTGGTTTGGTGGTTTTCTGTAGTGATAAAATTTTATTCCTTTCTTTTTCTCATTTGTGTATGTGCTTTACCAGTGAATTGTATGCTTTCATGTTTTCCTTATGTGGTAGGTAACATCTACCAATGATATGGATATGTATCTGCTTTTGCTTAATTGATAGATAACATCCTTTCACTTTCAGAGGTTGAAGTCCTTTAAGCATTTCTTGTAGGCTCGGTTTAGTGGCGATTAATTCTCTCAGTCTTTGTATGTCTGGGAAAAATTTTATGTCTCCTTCCTTTCCAAAGAATAGCTTTATGGTTTATTGTATTCCTAGGTGAAAGGCTTTTTTTTTTTTTATTCCAACAATCTGAATATGTCATGCTAGCCTCTCCTGGCTTGTAAGTTTTCTGCTGAGAAATATGCTGTTACTCGGATAAAGATACCCTCATATGTGACTTGATGCTTTCTTTTAGTGTTTTTATAATTACACTTTTATCTTTGCTTTGACAATTTGGCTATCAGGTGCCTCAGAGATAACCTTTTTGGATTTAATTGATTTGGGAACATTTGAGCTCCCTATATTTAGATGATTGTCTCCCAAGAGTTGGAAACTTTTCAGCTATTGTTTCATTAAATAAGTGGCCTATTCATTTTCTCATTTATTTTCCTTCTGAAATTTCTAAAATATGAATAGAATATTTGTTTGCATAGTTACATTCCAAATGCCATGTAGACTTTTTTCATTTTTATTCTTTTTTTTTTTTTTTCTTTTTGCTTAATTGTAGTATCTATGGCTTCACAGTGTCTTATGCTCTGGTTGTTCCCAAAAGCTGTGGTGTGACTTTGTTGGAGATGGGGCCTCCAGACAGGCCAGTCCTTGGATCCCTAGGGAGTGCACAGGCACCTCTGGTGGTATGCGTTGCATGGACCAGTTCTCAGGATCCTGGGTAGTACACAAAGGTTCATAGTGGCCCTGTTGTTGGTGGGGCAAGTTTGCTAGGTTGTGACGGTGGCACATCCCAGACAGGGCAGTCCTTAAGCCCTAAGTGGCAGATGTGGGAATCAGTATTCATGGCAGTGGGTCATAAGCAAGCTGGTCCTCAGGCCCCTGGGCAGTGTGTGCAGGCACATGATGGCCCCATTGCTGCAGGGAACAAGGTCACTGTCACCAGAGAAGGTGGCTCTCAGGTTCTTGGAAGCATGTGCTTTGGATTCCTATGTTCGGGGGAAAGCCTCCCTGATGTGCAGGACTGCCTGTTCCCTGGGATTTAGGTCTCTGTGTGGGCTCAGGTAACAAGGACCCTGTGGCACCACTGGGTTCAGCTGGTAATGTAACACTGAAACCTTCTGGGAGGGTGTTGGGGGATGTAGGCTGTGCACCTGTGATGTGGAGATGCAGCAGTAATTAGGCCCTGGGGCAGAATGTAGTCTGGTGGTGACGCTTCTTAGTGCATTTTTCATGGCATTGACAGTTACCTTTGTGTTACTAAACCAAGGTCAAAGAACATTGTGATGATTAATGCTGAAAGTTATTTTTTCATAATTTGAAGATTTTTAAAAATATTAATCCTGGGCCTAAACACGTTAAAGGAATTAAGAAGACATAAATCTGAAAAATTAATGTTGACACAGAATTTAAAATGGGAATAAATACTTTTATTCATTCAGCAAATACCTATTAAGAGACTTCAGGCAAAACCGTGGAAGTAAGAGGTCCTATTAAGATTCTACAGCAACTTAGGCGAAAGTTATTCAAACTGGCATAGTAGCAGTGAATATGGAGAAAAAGTGAACATATTTAAGAAAAATTTTAAACACAGAATAAAGCACATCTTCAACTATCCTTCAATACTACAATTCACTAAAGATCAATATGATATTATATCCAGAACACTACACAATAAGGGAATAACATTGCTAATGCTAATATAGAAGTGGCCAATCTATTTTTCAAAAAATTCAAAGACCATTGTCAATCGCTTCCACCAATCCTCGTTTGATCTCCACTGTCACAGTTCTTTTGCAAGTAATCTCTTCCACTACCTTTTACTCATTGTTCAATCTCCACTACCTTTCATAGGAGTCAGCACTCATAATTATGAAATATTAAATAAACTAAGGAATAAAAGAAAGGTTGTATTTTTACAAACCTTCATATTTAATCAGTTCTTAGTAATTGTTGAACAGTTCTTATGGTCCAAATCATTCATCCCTTCTATCAAAGTTTATAGCTCACCATGAGTCAATTTATGCAAAATAACCTCTGAAGATATATGTTTATCATGAGACATTTGTTGATGGTATGAATAATCTTTAAATGATCATTGAAAACCTTTCAGTTTTAAATATATAACTGCAATGGATAAACAGAAGACATCTGTCATTAGAGATACCCTCATTTCAAGAATCTTTAGTCAATAGTGGACCACTGAATCATATTAAAACATTATAAGCAAATATTTTATCACATGTGATCTTCCTCTGTGCTAATAACAAAAAAAAAATAGTTTAAAGTCTAAGAGTCCTTTACTACTGATTTTAAATTTATATTTTTATTTATATTTTAATGTAGAGAGCTGATATTCTGAGAATTCCCAAGTTTTCACAAATGATTCAGAAGAAAATGGAAATCTGTTTTGGACCATTTTTCCATCTATCTATCTGACTATCTATCTATCTATCTATCTATCTATCTATCTATCTATCTATCTAGAAAATAGTCTCTCTCTCTCTCTCTCTCTCTCTCTCTATATATATATATATATATATACACACACACACACACACACACACGTATGTGTGTATATATATAATATTAGTATTGACTCCTGAAAGAAAGCCCATGAGTGGCTAAATGCTTATAAAAATTTTGAAAGTAAAATTTTCTCTAAGTAATTCACAACACAGATACCTTAAGAACTAATGTGACAATTGATCTACCTGACAAAAGATGAATCAGAAGTCTCTGAATACAAACCACAACATATCACTCTAAAAGATCATTGTATTAGTCCATTCTCATGCTACTCTAAAGAACTGCCAAAGACTGGGTAATTTATAAAGAACAGAGGTTTAATTGACTTACAATTCCACTTGGCTAGGAAGGCCTCAGGAAACTTACAATCATAGTGGAAAGGGAAGCAAACACATCGTTTTTCACATCATGGCAGGAAGGAGAATGAGAGCCCAGTGAAGGAAGAAGCCTTTATAAAACCATCAGATCTCATGAGAACTAACTCACTATCACAAAAACAGGATGGGGGAAACCACCCCTGTTATTCAATTATCTCTACCTGGTGCCTCCCACAACATGTGGGAATATAGGAACTATAATTCAAGATGAGATTTGGGTGGGGACATAGCCAAGCCACATCAATCATTCTACACAAGTACCAGGTAAGTTATTTGCTATTAAACACATCTGTAACTTTTCTAAGAAAATCTGCCCCCACCCACAGAAGATGCAAGATTGTGGCAATTCTCATCACAGCTATTGGAACTATGATTAGCCATCTGAAAAAAAAAAAAAAAAAAAAAGTAATCCATCTATTCATTGGTCTTATTTTGGACCTAGAGGATCTAGGCTGGTACTAAAAAGATCCAGAGGACCAGCTAGATTCTTTCTCTTTTGTTCGACTGGGAAAATTTTGAGAGAAGATGCCATAATCTGTGGGAGCAGATGTTGAAAAATTATAATGTTACAAAAAGATCACTGGTAAAGAATCATGGCTAAACTAATATAAGGTAAGTTTATGAAGGCACAGAAACTTGAGAGAGCAGTGGAAACCACTCACTATTTTAGTCAAACATGTTTGGTTGTCTGTTTAATGGCCATTTCTCTTTTTTTTTTTATACTAACAAATCTCTGATTTTCTTTGTGTAGTAAGTGACTAGCAATAAAGGTTAAACTGTGGCTGGTCTAAGCCTAGTGTTCAATTAGAAACTGTTTATACCAGCTCACAAGAGCCGATTCTATGCATTTTGTACCAACTCAGTTCAGTGACATCACACTGGTAGCTTAAAACCTGCAAAGGTGGGAGTATTTATGCCACAGAAATAAACAAATGCTACAAATTAGGACTACCACTGCCTCTGGCTTCTACTCAGTTGTTAATCACTTATCAGCACTCTCTAAACTCATCTTGGAAATCTAATTTTCTTTTGCCAGTGATTGGCTCAAGATTGGGAGAGGAACCAAGTTTTGACCTATGACAAGGAAGAGAAACTGATGAAAATCATCTGGAAAAGACTTTTTTCTCAAAAGTTAAAGCTGCAAGCCAGCTTCTTTTTCTGTTTTAAATGGTGTTGTGTAATGCTTGGAGATGCAATGCTTTAAGATGCAACCATGAGGGAACATCAACAGAATCCAGAGATGCTTACACATTAATAACCTTGAACTGGGCCGGGCGTGGTGGCTCACGCCTGTAATCTAAGCACTTTGGGAGGTCGAGGTGGGTGGATCACAAGGTCAGGAGTTTGAGACCAGCCTAGCCAGTATGATGAAACCCCGTCTTTACTAAAAATACAAAAAAATTAACTGGGCGTGGTGGCACATGCCTGTAATCCCAACTACTTGGGAGGGTGAGGCAGGAGAATTGCTTGAATCTGGGAGGTGGAGGTTGCAGTGAGCTGAGATTGCACCACTGCACTCCAGCCTGGGTGACAGAGTGAGACTCCTTCTCAAAATAATAATAATAATAATAATAATAATAATAATAATAACCTTGAACTGTCAGAGGCATGTGAACCAGAACAACTCCATCTTGAATAGGAGCTTGGTAAAATGAGGTTGAAACCTACTGGGCTGCATTCCCAGACAGCTAAGGCATTCTAAGTCAAAGGATGAGATAAGAGGTTGGCACAAGATATCGGTCATAAAGACCTTACTGATAAAACAGGTTGCAGTAAAGAAGCTGGCTAAATCCTACCAAAACCAAGATGGCCACAAGAGTGACCTCTGGTCATCCTCACTATACACTGCCATCAGCCCCATGACAATTTACAAATGCCATGGCAACATCAGGAAGTTACCCTATATGGTCTCAAGGGGGGATGCATGAATAATCCACCCCCTGTTTAGCATATCATCAAGAAACAACCATAAAAATGGTCAACCAGCAGTTCTCGGGGATGCTCTGCTAATGGAGTACCCATTCTTTCATTCCTTTACTTTCTTGATAAACTTGCTTTCACTTTGCATTGCGAACTTGCCCCAAATTTTTACTTGCACAAGATCTAAGAACCCTCTCTTGGGGTCTAGAATGGGACCCCTTTCCTGTAACAGAACTACTACCAACCAGGGCATCCAAAATGTAGAAAATTATGAGCAGTCCACCCGGGGCATAGAAAATAATGTGCATTTTCTGTACAGAATTTAAAAACAATAATTAAACATATTAACCATCAGTCCACTTTTTATTATCCTCCTGTACAGACAATTCTAAATAATGTTAGCCATTAAAATATCCCTCTCCACATAGCTTAACTGCTCCTACCCAAGTCGTCTGTATGCTAGGGCCAGTAACCCTAGAGCCAACTATATCAAACATCTAGCTATGTGACAATGAAGGGTTTTTGTTATTTAAGTAACTTTTACATGAGTTTTCTGTTTCTTCTTTATGTTTTGAACCACTTAAGTTGTCCATGAAAAGAAGCAGATCCAAAATATTGGTATATCAGGTTAATCTAGCACTAAAGGGAAAAACTATTAATTCTTGCTTAAAGGACCTACAATATCCCTGAATCTCAGGCCTCCCCAGGTTCTAATCATGCAAAGATTGGTAAATTATGGTTCCGGTTCCCCTTCTTGCATGTCCAGAGGATTCTCCCTATGTGCTGTCAGTATTAAAATATTAAACTATCTTTACATTGATGAATGTGAGTAGGTTCCTTTGCCTTTTAACCAAAAGGCAGAAACTACTATTTAACAATCAAATTACAAAAGGCTTTTCCAATATAAGGTGTAGATTGAATTTACTTTGCAAAGTCTTTAAGAAGGAGATAGCAAATAGACAAAAATATGCTTAACATTGTTTATAATAATTAAAATTACTATTTATCTAAATATTAACAAAAGAATACAAAAGTGAATAAGTTCTTGAATAATATACAATCATGCAGAAATATGCAGCCAAATATGTGTAAAAATGCAAGTAACATAAATATATATATATATATATGCATGATACACATTTGAAAATATAAATATATATTAGAAAAATGGTGATCAGAAAAAAAATCAGTTAGCAGTGGTTATTATTCCTGAGTAGTGGAATCAAAGGCCATTAATTTTTTTTCCCATACATTTTCCATATTTCCAAAGATTTTGATTCTATAAAAATAAAGTAATTTTAAAATATATAATTAGCATATATTCAATTTTCATTAATGTATCATGAAAATATAGTTGGTTTTTGGAACAATTTTTCATTATGAGAATGCTATACATACATGAAAGTAATGAAGTCAATAGGTTAGACTGGACTAAATCAGGTAACTTTAAAAAATGAAGTTGGATATTCATGAGAATTTGCATTTTATAAGAAAGAATATTATCACATTCCAAGAAAATCCTTCTCTCACAAAAAAGGAAAAAAATGTAATTTATTTTATAGAGAGGATTACTTTTTGAGAGAATAAAAAAGACTAAAATGTGTTTAGTTCTTTGTTCTTACCACACAAACAAAACTTGAATTATGCTTCTGAGGATATTGATTTATAAGAGTATCTTCACAATCCTGTGGGATATTATTCTAATTTGTGATGAGATAATAATCTGGGCTTCACATGGAATCTCAAGCTTGTCTATTGAAGTTAGATATTTAGACTTGTTTGTTTAATTATTTAGATTAGCACTGTCAAATACATATAACGGCTGTTGAATTATCATATTGCATCTGTGAAAGGAAAATAAATCTTGGGGCCCCAAAATGACTAAGCCAAAGGGGAAAGTCAAGCTGGGAACTGCTTAGGAGAAACCTGCCTCCCATTCTATTCAAAGTCATCTCTCTGGTCAGTGAGATAAATGCATATCTGATCGCCTCCTTTGGAAAAGTTAATCAGAAACTCAAAAGATTGCAACCATTTATCTCTTATCTACCTGTGACTTGGAAGCCCCCTTCCCATTTCTACTTGTCCCACTTTTGCTTCAATTTGTTCCACCTTTCTAGACTGAACCATTGTTTATCTTACATATGTTGATTGATGTCTCGTGTCTCCCTAAAATGTATAAAACTAAGCTGTGCAGCGCGAGACTCCGTCTCAAAAAAAAAAAAAACAAAAAAAAAACAAAAAAAAAAAACTAAGCTGTGCTCTGACCACCTTGGGCACATGTCATCAGGAACTTCTGAGGCTGTGTCATGGGTGCACATCCTGAACTTTGGCAAAATAAACTTCCCAAATTGACTGAGATCTGTCTCAGATTTTGCAGTTCACACATTTCAAATTGATGTTTTCCCATTAATATATTTTTTTCCCTGAGGGGAGAAAAATTTGGTTGGAAAAGAAGTGCAGGGAAATCAAGATAGATAAATGTATTAGAGGGAGAAAATGTGGATTTATTTGAAAATCTAGGAAAAACCTAAGACTTCTAGATATTATTGTCTAATATGTTTTGGCCATGAATAGGAGCTTCTTTTATAGACTCAGTGTAAATTGTTAAATTTAAAAGGATTACAAGAGATGAGGCTTGTAATCCCAGAGTAGACCATGGATGACATAACTGCTGCTAATACATGGCAACATATTGCATCCAGAAATACAATCAATTAAATGTTTACTGTATTAAATAAAATTAATTTTATTCAGTATTATTCTTTTTTTTTTTTGAGATAGAGTCCAGCTCTGTTGCCCAGGCTGGAGTGTGGTGGCATGATCTCAGCTCACTGAAACCTCTGCCTCCTGGGCTCAAGCAATTGTCCTGCCTCAGCCTCCTGAGTAGCTGGGATCACAGACATTAGCTAAGATGCCCAACTAATTTTCATATTTTTAGTAGAGCTGGGGTTTCACCATCTTGGCCAGGCTGGTCTCGAACTCCTGACCTCAAGTAATCCACCTGCCTTGACTTCCCAAAGTGTTGGCATTTCAGGCGTGAGCCACCATGCCTGGCCCAGTATTATTCTATTTTATAAAGCTGACAAGAGAAAATAAACAAATTAAAAGAATAAAGACATACCAGATACAGCAAGGAAGTCATCAATGCTTGTAATGTCATCTACGGCTTCAGTGAGGACATGTATATGATTCTCCCATGTACGCTTGTACATTTCCATGGTGTTTTTGACCACTTGACTTTTGGGTCTTGCAGCCAAAGCAAGTGCAGCATTAACAATCTATAAAGATAAGGATTGAAAAAATTACCTATTGGTTACAATGTTCACTATTTGGGTGATGGGTACACTAAAAGCCCACACTTCACCACTATGCAATACATGTATGTAAGAAATTCGCACTTATAATTCTTAAATATATAAAATAAATAAAAAATATTAAAGCAATAAAATAAAATTAATTAAATTATATTCATTCATATTAAACATAAAAAATGGAATTTAAAAAATCTGTAAAGATGTAGAATGTTTACTCAGTGATTTCTTTAAATACATTAAGTGTATTAAAATTAGATTATTTAAATTAAATACTTAGTGACATTCATCCTCGACAATAGGAAAAACAGTAAAATGTCTCCACATATATACAGTTTATATTGAAAAGTATAAAATGTTTTATATTGGCCGGGCGCGGTGGCTCAAGCCTGTAATCCCAGCACTTTGGGAGGCCGAGGCGGGTGGATCACGAGGTCAGGAGATCGAGACCATCCTGGCTAACATGGTGAAACCCCGTCTCTACTAAAAAATACAAAAAAACTAGCCGGGCGTGGTGGCGGGCGCCTGTAGTCCCAGCTACTCGGAGGCTGAGGCGGGAGAATGGCGTGAACCCGGGGGGGCGGAGCTTGCAGTGAGCCGAGATCGCGCCACTGCACTCCAGCCTGGGCGACACAGCGAGACTCCGTCTCAAAAAAAAAAAAAAATAAATAAAATAAAATAAAATAAAATAAAATGTTTTATATTTATTAATATAAATTATATAGGTATAAATAATTTTTATTTTTAAATTTTTCCTACTCTATCATTGCAGAGTGAGTTTTTTAAATATAAACTTTGTCACCATAAGCTCCATCGAGTTCAAGACACTTTTCTAAGTTATGATATCAGGCATTTAATCTATCCTTAAAGAACTGATGATTCTGGGAATTTAAACATATCAATCCAGTCTTTTTTACATTATTAACTGGTGAGAAATGGATGCCTTTAACAGATTTTTTTTTTTCAAATTAGTAAACAAAAAGAAATCAGCAAGAACAAATTAGTACTGTAAGTTGAACCCAGTGATTTCCCATGGATATTCCTGAAATATTGCCCTTGTTTCAGGAGATAAATGAGCAGAAGCACTGTAATGGTGAAGAAGGACATTCTGGTGACACATTCTTGGGCATATTTCTGTTAAAGTTTCGGCTAATTTTCTCAAACCACTCTCAGAGTAAGCAGATGTTATCATTCTTTGGCCCTCCAGGAAGTCATTAAGCAAAATCCCTTTAGCATATCAAAAAACTGTTGCCATAACCCTTGTTCTTGACTGGTCTGTTTTTGCTTTGACTGGATCACGTCCATCTCTCACTAGCCATTGCTTTGATTATGATGTCTTCAGAATTGTACTTGTAAAGCCGTGTTTCATCTCCTGTTACAATTCTTTAAAGAAGTAATTCAGGATCTTGATCCCACTGATTTAAAAATTCCATCGAAAGCTCTGCTGTTGTCTGCAGCTGATCTGGGCACAATGGTTTGGATACTCACTGAGTGGAATGTTTGTTCAACTTTAATTTTTTAGTCAGAATTGTGTAAGCTGAAGTAATTAGGATGTTTATGGTGTTGGCTATTACTTGTGCTGTTAATCACTGGTTCCTTTCAATTAGGGCATGAATAATATAAATTTTTTAAAATCACAAATGGATGTGGATGGGCTGCTTCTGTGAGCTTCATCTTCAACATCATCTCACCTCTTATTAAAATGAGTTATCGGTTTGTAAACTGATGATTAATTTGGGGCATTGTCTCCAAGAATATTTTGTAAAGCATCAGTGATTTCATCAATCTTCCACTCAAACTTTGCCATAAATATGATGTTTCTTCTTCAATTTCAGCAGAGTTTATGTTGCCTTTCATAGGGGTTTGATATAGTTTGGCTGTGTCTCCACTCAAATCTCATCTTGAATTGTAACTCTCATAATTCCCATATGTCATGGGAGGGACTTGGTGGGAGGTACTTGAATCATAAGGGCAGTTACCTCCATGCTGTTCTCATGATAGTCAGTTGAGTTCTCACGAGATCTGATAGTTTCATAAGGGGGTTTTCCCCTTTTGCTCAGAACTTCTCCTTCCTGCCACCATGTATAGAAGGACATGTTTGCATCCCCTTCTGCCATGATTGTGAGTTTCCTGTGGAACTGTGAGTCAATTAAACCTCTTTCCTTTATAAATTACCCAGTCTCAGTTCTGTCTTTATTAGCAGCATTAGAACAGACTAATATAGAGCTGTTTTCAAAATGATGTCTCTTATTTTCGACCCGTCAAACTAGATCCTGTCCACACACATTATCACAAGTTAGTACAAGTTTATTTTGGTGCAAAAATGTTGAATTCTATGCATAACTTTTTCATAAAACACATTTTCAATAAACGTTTTGAAGACCTCTCATACAATGATAACAATAAAAAGAAGCTTTTCCTACTGAATATCCTAAAGATGGCACCTTAAGTCACTTCCTGTCACCACATTATTGGAGGTAGAAGATGGAAAAAATTAGTTGCCTGAGAATAATATATTTAAATCCCCCTTTTTATTTCTTTTCTATAAAAGGGGAACATATTAAATTTTAAGGAAACACACTAACTTTAGAAATAACTACTGTGCAGTATGCCTTGACTTCAGTTTTAGAGTTTTATTAACCTATTAACTTACAATGTACCTTTGTGTATACTGCAATGGCTCTGGTCCCTGGTGTTTCATTGTTCTTGCAATTGGACAACTATGTATACATGTGGTTGTACTGAAATTATGCCTTCACAGCAGAGTATACTTTTAAAGTACTGGTGTAAAACCCTCAGTGGAGATATGAAGTTATGAATATAAGACAGGCTATATTTTATAAGAATATTTTCAGTTCTACTGCTGATCCAATTTATCTGATTCAACACTGCACACTATGAGGAAGCTTTATCCTACTTGACTCTTCTGATATTTAGCTTAAATATAAAAGAAGACACAATTCAAAATTCTTCTTCTAACCCTCTTTAAGGCAGAAAAATATTCATCCCAATGTCACACTCCTATAATTTTAGCCATATATCTAGAGCAAATAAAATAACCATTCTTAAATCTTCTTCATGTAAAACTAAAGCTTTTTAAAAAATGAATTATGTTGCTTTCTGAGGCATTTTGTTTCTTTAAATTATGGTTGAAATGTTTACATGTCAGTCACTTGACCCTGATAATTTTTAGTCTGTCAGTTCACCTTTGAAACAGTTTCTTTTAAGTTCAGGCCTTATTATATCTTAACTGGGCCGTTCTAGTGGCCTTATACTTTTCTACTTCCAGTCTATTTGCTCTGAGACATTCTCCTCAATGCAAACACATTTCTTTCTCAAATACCAAAGTGATAACCTTTGATAAAATCCTAGTTGACTAAAAAAGAAAACCATATTTCTTTTCAGTAATTCACAGTCTAAACCCATCCACAGGTTGGTCCTTACCTGCAGTTCACTCTGCTGTAATAATCTTACTCATTTTAGTTTTTGTTCCAGCTACAGTTTTCAGCTCCATTTCCTTATCACACCACTCATCGTTGTACCTCTGTGACTGTTTTTACAGCTGAATCTACCTTAACGCCCTTGTTCCATCCCTTTTTCTGCTCTACTCCATCTTAGGAAACATTTTTTATATTTAGCATATCCATGGAAAGATCACCACATACTGTGAAGCCTGTCCCATTCCCTACACCCAGCAAACTGAATTGTTTTCTCTTTTGTGTTTAAAAAATATTTTGTCCATATAAATAAATAGTAGCTATTCTATCGCATGATTGCTCATACACATGTCTATTCCTGGGTAATGAGCTCCATCATAGGAGGGACTATGTATTATTCATCTTTGCTTCTTGGTATACTAAATATGTTAATTACCATAACTGCTATAGTTATAAACTGTCCCTAAGAGAAACTATTCTGCTCACAGTCCACACTGAGAGGACAGCCACAGGGGGGCAGGTTTGGTATTATTTTCTCTTTCTTCAACACTATTTAGGTCATAGGCAGGTACCCAATTCAAGAAGAGTTAATCTCTTGACTGGCTGGTGATAGGTCATGAGGTTTGATATAAAAAGTTGTGTTGTGTTAATCAATCTTGAAAATTTGAACCAGAATTTATGGAGAAATCATTAGTTAGCAGTCAAGACCAAAGCTGAAAGTTTCTGTAAAGAGCAGCCATTTTATAAAATCAGAACCAGAGGAGGCCAATGGAGCTAAGGCTACAAGGAAACTAGAGCCAAAGTGTAAGGAAGAAGAAACTGTAAATAGACTGAACCTATGATGTTTAAAAAGAAAAAAAAAATAGGCCAGGTGCGGTGGCTCACACCTGTAATCTCAGCACTTTGGGAGGCTGAGGCAAGCAGATCACCTGAGGTCAGGAGTTCAAGACCAGCCTGACCAACATGGAGAAACCTCCTCTCTACTGAAAATACAAAATTAGCTGAGCATGGTGGTGCATGCCTGTAATCCCAGCTACTCGGGAGGCCGAGGCAGGAGAATTGCTTGAACCCAGGAGGCGGAGGCTGTGGTGAGCTGAGATTGCACCACTGCACTCCAGCCTGGGCAACAAGAACAAAACTCTATCTCAAAAAAAAAAAAAAAAAAAGAAAGAAAGAAAGAAAGAAAAAATAGAAAGACAAAAATAAACAAGCAAAAGCAAAGTGTGGAGTAAAATAAGCCAGTAGGTGGCAAGAGGAGAATGGGGAAAATATATCAAGAGAGTCAATAACATCAACAGAGATAAAATGATGCTCAGAGAAAAGAAAAAAAAAAGAAGTTGACTGTTTTTGAGAGTATCCTATTTTGGATTACAAAAACACAGAAATACTAATAACGATAATAATAAAATACTAAGTCCATACTTTGCACCATGCACCACTGTTCCAAGCACTTTCTACATATTCACCTAATTTTTTTAACTTAATTTTTACATCGCATTGAGGTAGGTAGGTGTTGTCATCTCCATTTTCAGATAAGGTTACCAAGTTATTAAGGAGAAGTTGTCAACTTGACCTAGACTTCCTGCTCTTAATTGCCACACTGTACAATCTTCTATAACAATATTATACTAATTTATGATGCTATGAGTGAGTGATGACCCTTAAAACCATAAAGATATCACTGAAGGAAACATTACAATGCCTGGTGTAAAGAAAAACAAAAGAGAGAGCCAATGTGTGTGTATGTGTGTGTGTGTGTGTGTGTGCATGTGAAAGAGAGAGAGAGAAAAATATATATATATATATAAAAGTTGCTAAGTTAACCATTTATAAAATTCAGTGGCATTAAGTACATTCACATAGCTGTGCAACTATCCATCTCCAGAACTTTTTAGCATCTCAAACTGAAATTCAGTACTCATTAAACAATAACTTCCCATTCTTCCTTCCCTCTAGTACCTAGTAAGCTCTATTATACTTTCTACTTCTTGCTGTTGACTATTCTAGATACTTCATATAAGTGGAATTACACAACATTTGTCCTTTTGTGTCTGGCTTATTTCCCTTAACATAATCTTTTCAAGGTTTACTCAAGTTGTAGTATGCATCAGAAATTCATTACTTTTGAAGATTAAAGAATATTCTACTGTATGTACATACCATGTCTTGCTCACCCAGTCATCTGTCAGTGGACACTGGGTTGTTTCCATCTTTTGGCTGGTGTGAATAATGCTGTTGTGACCATTGTTGTACAAATAACTGTTCAAGTCTTGGCTTTCAATTATTTGGGGTATATGCCCAGAAGTGGAATTGCTAAAAAAATTATATGACAATGTTTTTAAAAATGGGGTCTCACTCTGTCACCCAAGCTGGAGTGTAGTGGCTCGATCTCAGCTCACAGCAACTTCCACCTCTTAGGCTCAAGCGATCCTCCCACCTCAGTCTCCCAAGTAGCTGGTACCACAAATGCACACCACCACACCCAGCTAATATTTTTTGCATTTTTGATAGAGACAAGATTTCACCATGTTGCCCAGGCTGGTCTAGAACTCGAGCTCAGGTGATCTACTGGCCTCAGCCTCCTAAAGTGCTGGGATTCCAGGCATGAGACACTGCAAAGCCTGACAATTTTAAATTTAAGTTATGAAATTGCCACATTGTTTTCAGCAGTAGTTGCACCATTTTATATTCCTATCTGCAATGCCGAAGAGTTCCTATTTTTTCATATCCTGGCCAAAACTTATTTCCCCTTTTGTTTTTTTCCTTTAATCCTAACCATCCTAACAGGTGTGAAGTGGCATCTCATTGAGGTTCTGTTTGCATTTCCCTAATGATTAGTGATGCTGAACAACTTTTCATGTGCTTATTGACCAACTGTTTATCTTCTTTGGAAAAATTTCTATTCAAGTCTTTCGCCCATTTTTAAATTGTTTTTTATTGTTGAGTTTTAGGAGTCCTTTACATATTCTGGTTATTAATCTCTGATTATATATATGATTTGTCAATATTTTCTCCCACTCTTTGGGTTGCCTCTTCCCTCTCTTGCTAATGTTCTCTGCTATACAGAAGTTTTGAATTTTAATGAAGTCCAATTGATTTTTTTTTCATTTTTTGTGCTTTTGGTGTCCTATGCACATTGCCAAATCTGATGTCATGAAGTGTCACCCTGTGTTTTCTTCTAAGAGTTCTATATTTTTAGCCACTATATTTGAGTCTTTGATTCATTTTGAGTTAATTTTTGTATATGGTGCAAGGTAAGGGGCAAATTTCATTTGTTGCCATGTACTTAAGTTTTCCCAGCACCAATTGTTGAAGACTATCCTTTACCCATAGAATTATCTGGGTAGACTTGTCAAAAATCATTTGACCATAAATGCAAGGGTTTATTTCTGGGATATCTATTCTATTCCATTGATCTACATGTCTGTATCACACTTATTTGATTATTGTAGCTGGTAATGAATTTTGAAATTAAGAAGTGTGAGGCTTCCAACTTTGTTCTTATTTTTCAAGATTATTTTGGCTACTCAAAATCCCTTGAAATTCCGTATGAAATTGAGAATGTGTTTTTTTCTATATGTGCAACATACATTGTTGGTATTTTGATAGGGATTACATTGAACTGGTAGATTGCTTTGGTTAGTATTATCATCTTAATAATATTAAATGTTATAACCCATGAACATATGATGTCTTTTCTACTTTTTATGTCTTCTTTAATTTCTTTCAGCAATATTTTGTAGTTTTCAGCAAAATCTACAAAGGAAAAGACATTCAGGTAAAAATCTTTCACCTCCTTCGTTAGCTTATTCCTGGGCATTTCATTTCGTATGATGCTATTATTAAGTGAAATTGTTTTCTCAACTCCCTTTCCAGATTGTTCATTGTTCGTATATAAAGACACACTGATTTTTGTGTGTTGATTTTGTATTCTAGTGAATTCTGTTATTAGCTTTAAGATTTATGTGTGTATATAATCTTCAAGATTTTCTAAATATGAGTATGTCAGCACTGAACAGTGATAATTTTATTTCTTCCTTCCCAATTTGGACACCACCAAAAAAAAGTTTTTTTATTCATTTAAAGTTGGATTTTGTCAGGCAAGTGATAAGAAAGGAATGAATTGAATTGATTGAGGTTATAGGAGGAGAACACAGAACTTCAAGGAACTGCTGAAAGCACTCACCAGCCTCCTCTTTGAATCTGGCTTCTGTTATTCCAAGTACATTCCCTACCCACACTCGCTGATAAGGGCTGTGTTTGATCCTCATTTCTCTTTCCTTATACGGGCCTGTCCAAATTAGCCCCTGTTAGACCCTGTGCATTAGGCTGTCTGGCACCCCTGACAAAAGTCAGTTTAGTTAGCTTCAACTGGTCTCACTCTATCTTCTTTAGGCTTCTCCTCATTTCTACTGGTATATGTGGTCAAGGCCTCAACATGCTTTAGGCTAAGCTTCCTCATATTTTTCTATTAAATCAGATAGACTATTTTTACTACATTCTAAACTCATTTACCTTGGGAAACCCTTGAACATCTAAACTACATTCAGAATATTTAGGATTTTCAGACTGTCTCAAGATTTTCACTGTTTCCCTCTAGGTATTAGGAGCTTGTATTTACAGGAATCTCATTTGTCCAGACACCTTCTAAGACCCACAAGAGACTCTAGAAATGTGTTCACATTGTCATTTGTTCGAGTAAAATCTGCTACAAATAGTTTTGGGATCCAGCTAAGGGGAAGTTCAGTTGAGGATACATTTAGTTTGTGTTTAGTGGGCAATTTCAGGTGTGTTACAGTCACTTCCCTATATCTTTTACCACCTTCATACTTGTAGTATTGATATCGGATCATGATAGAACCAATAGAGCCTTTGCCTGTCCTAATGATATGTGCTTTCCTTTCTGAAACACCTCCAAACAAACTATGCTAGAACAAACACTGAATTATCTTCTCAGTTTCTACATAGAAAGTGACATTACAAAATAAATCGCTGTGATTTTAGAGGTGATCAAGAGTGTGCAGTGAAATAAAGATAGAAAAAAAGAAAATAAAAAAGAAGATTCATGAGGGTGTGTCTGACAGATCATTTATGCAAATATATTATTTTTCTGGATTTTGCTATATTTTGATATTTGGCAGCATTTTAAAATTAGTATCAGTTGGTTTTCATATTCTAAATAAATACTCACTTTTTCTTAAAGAAGGCCCTCAAAACTGTGTATACTTTAGGCTCCACACAGCCTGGCCTGTCACAATCAATGTATTATTTATTTATTTTATTTATTTATTTTTCGAGACAAGAGTTTTTGCTCCTATCACCCAGACTAGAATGGAATGGTGTGATCTCAGCTCACTGCAACATCCACCTCCCAGATTCAAGCAATTCTTCTGCCTCCGCCTCCTGAGTAGCTGAGATTTACAGATGCACACCACAATGCCTGGCTAGTTTTGTTTGAATTTTTAGTAGATATGAGGTTTCACCATGTTGGCCAGGCTGGTTTCGAACTCCTGACCTCAGAAGATCCACCTGCCTTGGCCTCCCAAAGTGCTGGGGTTACAGGCGTGAGCCACGGAACCTGGCCAAACAGTGTTTTGTTGTTGTTGTTGTTGTTTTAATTTAAAAAACACTATCTTCTGAAATGATGAAATGAAAACATATTCAACTGCAATATTTTAATTCTTTACAGTGAAAAATGACTTATTTCCCTTCACCTTCCTTTTGATGTGACAATGGTTTTATTCAAAAAGGTTTTTATTTTGCTTTTACTATATTTGTAAAAATGGAAGAATAGTGTAGTGATTATAAAAATAACATTGCTGAGGACCTGCAATGTGCCGGCCATGTTTCTAATTACTTGATTTGCATTAATGTTTTTCGTCCACTGAGAAAGATCTTATCGGTATCTCCAATTTGCTGACAAGACAATGGAGGCACAAAGGGATGAAATAACTTACCCCAAATTATAGAAGAAACTCTATAGATTGGAAGCCAAGAGGCTCAAGTTAAAGTTTTACTTTGCTTCAAACTGATTTTATGTCCATAAAAAAAAGTCATATTACCTCTCCAAGACCTATTTTCTCAGAAGTTACAGGTGTGCATCCACTGGGGTGGGGTGTGGAGACAGGGTTTGAATTAGCCCATGCCTCAGAGGTTCTTCACATTTTAACATTTGATTTAAAGCTGATGTATATACTTCTCTTGAAAGATTTCTAAAAACAATTACTTAAAATGTGAAAATAAATCTACATAATTTAATTTTTCCCAGAGATAGTTTGATATTGGCATTGATACAAATAATCTTGAAAATTTTAGTTAATATAACAAAAGCACTTTGGGGATTAAAAAGATGATTTATATGTAGTACTTATAGGTCTGATTACCTCAGTGTCACGGCATGTAGAGAAAATTAAAATAACTAGATATATGATGCCTCAAATATATCTAAGGTTGTATGTGAGGTGAATTTATGTAACATCTACTTAAATTGGTAACATCATCATAATTTCAGAATTACAGCAACTGGAGTAATGGCATCAAATTCAATGCTCTAATTCTGTACATCCTTTTCTCAGTTGCTTAAATGATGTCCTACTACCAAATATTTCTCACTTTCTATGCTGGCTTTTCCACATTTCTTTATTTTGATAACTTTTTCTATTTTACTTGCTCTCATATTTTACTTCATCTGTGGCAAATTACCTTTACATTTCAGATTATGGCGTGCAATACTTCTCACCATGAATCTCCATTGTCAGAACTTTATGTTAAATGATAAAAGCATTTCAGAGTAGGGGAGGGTGTGGTGCTGAGGAGACATAACTTGCCATGGACTCTAGATTTACAATTAATGAAACCGCATTCAACTTTGGCCTCACAACCTTTTCTGTAATCTTCTCACTCCATGAAGGGATGATCCCTGCATGATAGGATCGCTCACACAGAAACTTCTCACAAGACTTCCATTTGCCTTGGATACACGTATAAGAAACTGAGCTATCCTATCCCAGGGGTTAAAAGTATTTTTTAAGGAGAGAAGGGGACAGAGTTTATTTCTGGGAGGATAGAGCTTTCTGTGAAAGTATATGCCAGTATAAATTTTCGTATCTCATAAAACATACTGCTGAAGAGGAAAAGTTCAACCTAGGACTATTTCAGTTATGCAAAATGTAATAAGCGGGAAAAATAATGCTCCCAGAAGGTCTGTAAAAGGCAATAATTCCACATGAAAACCAAAACATTTATTTTACTGTCTTTTATACTAAATATTAAGACTGGACAACCTTCCAAATTAAATAAGTAAAAGAGGAAAAGAATATAAAATACATTGTTTGTGATGATAAAACAAAATCACCAATATGTAGGTTTCGTCTGTCGTGGGGTAGGGAGAGGGGGGAGGGACAGTATTAGGAGATATACCTAATGTAAATGACAAGTTAATGGGTGCAGCACACCAACATGACACATGTATACATATGTAACAAACCTGTACGTTGTGCACCTGTACCCTAGAACTTAAAGTATAATTAAAAAAAAAAAAAAAAAAAAGAATTTGGAGCAAGGCCTCCCATTTTAATCCAGCTCCATTACTTAGTTTTGTGTGGTTTTAGACAAATTGCTTACTCTCTAAGCCTCAATTTCCTAATCTGTAATGGTCATGAAAATGATTACTACAAAGATTGTTGGTAGAATTAAATTAGATTATGGTTTTTTGTTTTCTTGTTTGTTTGTTTTTGTGAGATGGAGGCTTGCTCTGTCGCCCAGGCTGGAGTGCAGTGGTGCAGTCCCGAAAATTCAAGCAATTCCCCTACCTCAGCCTCCTAAGTAGCTTGGATTACAGGCGCCTGCCACCACACCCAGCTAATTTACAAATGCTTGCTTCTATACAGATATTTTGAGAATAAAATACAAGAATGCTTCAGGGATTTAAAAGAATACTATTTACACAAATATGTATACACACAGAATTTATAATTTTGTTGAACTCAACAATCATTTTAATATTCTATTTTTTTAAGTTTGAGTTAAATAAATATAAATAAGAAAAATTGAATCTACACACAGATTTTTAGGGTTTTCCTGTAACATGAAACTAAAATAAGAGAAAATTTGCCTTAAAACTATCTGATACCAGTAACACATATTACAATTTAAAGTAATAAAAAATACTTTAGCTGACAATGATGAAAAAATAAACATAGACAACAGAGATTTTTTGATCCATTATAATTTGCTACTCAGGGATTTAATAAGTTTAGAATTTGGAGTGGAAAAAAGTTTGTACTATCTCCCAAATCATTTCAGTTCAAATGGAGAAATTTAAAATGACTTTAATATTTTTTCCAAATCTCCTTTTTTTAAAGGAATTTTATGTCAGAAACATCTACAAAGTTTCTCTTTAACGTACCATCCAATTTCATGCAGACATAAAGTCAAAATGTAAGCAATTCATTAATTGCCAAAGTGTGTTTCATATAATAAGAGGTTGGCAAAAGTTAAAAAAAATAAAAGACCGGGTGCAGTGGTTTACACCTGTAATCCCAGCACTTTGGGAGGCCGAGGCGGGCAGATCATGAGATCAGGAGATCGAGACTGTTCTGGCTACACGGTGAAACCCCGTGTCTACTAAAAATACAAAAAAAAATTAGCCAGTCGTGGTGGCGGGCGCCTGAAGTCCCAGCCACTGGGGAGGCTGAGGCAGGAGAATGGCGTCAATCCGCGAGGCGGAGCTTGCAGTGAACCGAGATCGCGCCACTGCACTCCAGCCTGGGCGACAGAGGGAGACTCCGTCTCAGAAAAAAAAAAAAAAGGCATGTATTTGAAATGCCTGGCTACTTGGGATTAGACATATTCTTTGTAAACTTGGATTCAGCTTTGGTTTTAGCACTAAAAAAGAGTTCACATAACATTAAGAAATTTAACTTTCTTAATTATCAAAGAATATTTGCTCTGTGTCTACCATTTATCTAAGTTAGAAAGCATAGGACAGGAAAAGCTCAGAAAATATTTCACTTTAAGTGTTCTAAGGGAGAAAAGTCATGCATAAATATTCAATAAAGGACAACACGTATTTTAAATCTATATAAGCAATGTTTTCCCTGAGTTGGAAGGGCATGTTAAGAAAATACGCATACAAGACATAAATTGGGTTGAAATAGTCAGGGTTGACTTATCTTTCTCATTCCTTTCTCATTGTTCATGCTCTGTTTCTCTCTCCTTCTGATGGGTTCCTAGAAATTTTATTAATATCCTTGACCTATTTTGACCTCCAAGATACTATGTCCACTGCTGCAACCCCACTCCACGTGATCATTATCTCTCAGTGACAATTGAGGTAGCTTTAGTTCTGTTCCTAGCCATTCTTTACAAAGTGATATTTCCAAATTACTAATTTCACAAAGTTCCTGCCTCCTCTTTTATCATAGGATCAAAGTGAAAGTACTTAATTTAGCCTAAGGCCCTGAAATATTTGGCCCCTGTTTATTTCTCTAGCATTATTTCCTATCAGCCCCCCTCACTTTCCACTCTTCCTTGTCTAGGTGCATTCGTCTATGCTTTTCTTTCTGTAGGGATTTACCTCTTGTTAGGTAAGTCCAATTTATTCCAGTAGGGCTCACCTAGAGCATTATTTTCTCACGAAAACTTTATTAAATCTAGGTCAGGTTCCTAGATTGTCATGGGTGAGCATTTATCTCACTATCTCAAATGTATCAAATCTAGGTCAGGTTCCTGGATTTTCGTGGGTGAGTATCTCAATATCTCAAACTTTATCAAATCTAGGTCAGGTTCCGTTGTCATGGGTGAGTATTGATCTAACTATCTCTTCTCATTAACAAGATGTTCATCAGAATGATCATCTGATTAATGTCTAATCTCTACTTTCCATTGTTATAAAACAGCAGTGATCTTAATGTCTTTATGTTATTTCCCCAGGGTACGTGGAAAGTGCCAAATAGAATCCCTCTTCCCATGTAACTAGTGCTCCAGTCTAAGGCTCCTTTTTACTTTGCAGGCCTACAAATTTATTAAAGGCTTTTCCCAAGTGATCAAGTCTGTTCCTACAGCGAACTCTTATACCAGTAGCTATGGTGAGGAAAATATGTTTATATGGTCAGGTATGGAGGTTCACACCTATAGTCCTAGTGCTTTGGGAGGCCCGGGTGGAAAAATGCCTTGAGGACAGGAGTTCAAGACCAGCCTGGGCAACATAGTAAGACCCTATCCTTACAAAAGAGTTAAAATTTTTTTTAATGTACATATCATTTTGTTTTATTTATAATTCTGCAGTCACAAAAAATGGGGCCACTACTAAAGTGCACATTCAACAGCAAAGTGTTCATCAAATATCCATATTAAGCTCTTCTAAAGATTATTCCAAGTGAATCACCAGGCTTTCCTTGTTGATCCATCCTGTGCTCAACTCTAGTGAGTCTGGAGTCAGCAAAAGGTAAACATTAAAGTTTCATTTCCCCCATGGAACTGCTATACTCAAAGACTGACCATTTTGCTATTTCTTGAGATTTTAATTATATTACTTGGTTAGCTAGAGGTCAGAACAGAAAAATAAGAATGAATTCAAGCTGGAAAGGCCATTTAGAAATACTGTAGCAATTTTACCACACATTTAGGGTAAGAAAAGCTCTATAATCTATTTAAATTGACCCGAAACAAAGTTCTTTATTATCAATATAGGTGGTAGATTAAAAATAAAGTATAATAAAAATAGATGCTACTGTTAAAAGGGAATATTGGATTTTCCCAACTAGGATTTGATAAAAATCATATATATATATAAATATATTTATGTTTATATATATAAAAGAGAAATAAAATTCCCTGAGACTAGAATAGTGTCTTTCTTAAATTAGAAGCTCTGCCTATAGTTGGGGCAACCCATTCTTTGTATCTTTTTCCCCCTTAATCTGTCAAATTGGTAATATATAAAATTATTTGGTAAATTATATCATTTATAATAATTTAATAAATTATAGTATTTACTGAATAGCAAAGATCATTGGGAGTGATTTGAAAACAAATGAACTGTATGAACTTTAGGAATTATTATATTAAAATTAAATTTTACTTTCTAAAGTTATGAAGCATTAAAGTTTGGAAAGAACATCTTTTTCATTCTGGAAATGGAAAAAAAACAACATGTTTTCTCATTAAATAATTACAAACATTACCATTTAAAATGTATTACTCTATTGGACAATTCCTCTTGGCCTCAACAGATTGCAAAAATTGCTAATGTTTATTTCATTCTCCAGGACCTGGAGTCCTTAATTGCTGAAGCATATTCACTGGCGCATGCAAAGTACTGCAGTGATGCACTACTTATTGTAATAATTACATATTAAAGAAGCAACGGCCTACATTCAGTCAGACTCACTTTGTGAGTTTACTTCTTAAGGGGAAGAAAAAAAAAATCCCTGAATTACCATCACAAAATGAGTTAGTTGATAGACAAAAATTACCCTAGGAAAACATAATCAATAATACACATTGGAAAAGAGCTCCTCTTTGTTGAGCACAGATCTGCAATTCTTAATTTGAAGTGTTATTTATTTTGTTCAGGGCAGGTCGAGCTGTAACATGCCTCATAAGAGATAAATATGGCTGTAGTTTTTAATTACAGACTTGAATTCACTGGGCTATGTATAGAACCAGGAATAAGGTACTACTGTTTCCTGGGAGTTGGACTATGTAAATTAGATTGAGTAGTAGGACACAAAGCTATGAATAAGAGGGAATTATCTCTGGGGAAATATAGGTGACAAACCCTACAATGGCTTTTAGCATCTGGCAAGGTCTATTTGAAGAGCTAATGTCATTCTATGTAATGGATTAGGAAGAACTGGATGCACTCCATAATGCAGGCCAAGCATAATTTCCATGATGACTGAGTCTTCTAACATAGCAGACACTATAGCTGCCTTCAATTTTCTAGTCTCATTTTCAACCCTGTGGTGAGGGATGGGGAGGGAGAAGTCTGTATTCCTCCATAGTCAGCTGAGGCTACAACAGCTGTGAAAGCAGGATTTGAGGGATAATTAACATGTAGAATTCATAGAATCATGACCAGTTGAATGTGAGAGATAAGAATTATGAAGGAATCAAGGACAGTCTCAAATTTATGGCTTGATGATTTAATTATTCTTCATTGAGCATTGCACTAAATTATACACAGTAGTTCTTTGTACCTCTCTCTTTCTCTCAAACTCTCTCTCTTCTATTATACAACTGGGTATATAGGAAGGAATTTTATGTATCCTAAAATGTTTAAAGTGACATTTACGTGGTGAAAATAAGCTTCACTCTTCTGGGTCAACTGTGAAATAGAATAAAAAGCCCGAGGTTAAATTAGAAGCAAAGCATTTTCTGTCAAACACAGTTTTTACTGAAAAAAAGACTTACATAAAATGTATAACTATGGGTGGCTCATTTAGTTGTATATGGCAGAACTTTTTCCCTTACAGAAATTGTTTCCACTTTCCAAATAACTTGAGTGGTTTCTTCAATTTGACAAATGGTTATAAAAACAAGTTTGCAACATAAAAGAAAATGTGGCAATCAGCTCCTGCACAAAAACTGATTATTAACTAACAAGTCATAGAAACTAATGGTCAGGATTGCAATTACAGTCACAAAGACCAGACCACATCTTTCTGTTGGAGGGCATAGGGTTCACTCACATTCAAGGTTCAATATGCTTGAATACAAAGACAAGATGGGTGATTACACAGAACCCAGTCCATGAGATGACTTCATTCATTAACCTTGGAAAATCCTCCACTGAAATTAGACTTTTCTTAGTTTATCGATATTTATGTGAGATAAACTCAAGGCAAACTTGTATGACCCCAAACATTTCCCTTGTCACTCAAGGAAAGGGAATTATTTATTAATTAAATTATAAATTTATTTATAATAATTATAAATTATTGTTATAATTTATTTATAACAATAAAAACATTCACAATGCTTTAGGAATGGAGTCTTAGCCAGGTGCGGTTGCTCACTCCTATAACCTTACTACTTTGGGAAGCCAAGGCTGGAGGATCACTTGAGACCAGGATTTGAGACCAGCCTGGGCAATATAGTAAGACCTCATCCCTATGAAATTTTTTTAAAAACTTCTCTGTGAAGTTACTAAAATCAGCAAAAATGGGTTAATATTTCTCCTCAAAGCAGAAAAAACAAAACAAAACAAAAAAAAGATCTCCATAATTCCCAGGTTTTTCTTTAAGAACTTTTACTATATTGAAAGGATAAAAGATCTGTCATTCCTCAGAGCATATCACAAAGTTATCTTCCAAAAACACCCTCCATACCATCACTGCATGGCATAATAACTTCCCTATCATGAAGTAGTAAAGAATCAATCAGATATTTTCTTAACATTGGATAACACACTATTTCTCAGGGACTGTCTGTTTAAGGGTCTTCTAAGACACTATGGCCTCATTGCCTGAAAACAACCAGTTCCTCACTGGCTACTCTTTAATAACACAACTTTTTAGTTTCCTTTTTCCCTCCCTCTTCATTTAATTGATGTGCACAGGAGAGCAGATAAGGGTGATGTTCAGCTAATGATCAGATATACATTTTTGTCATAAAAATCAGCAGAAGCCTCTATTCTAGCATTTTCAGGTGGTGGTCTTAGAGTCTTTCAGGTAATCAGTTTTCTTGGACTCAGCAAAGGCAGACTTGCTTTTTCTGGGGAAGATATGTTTCCAGAGGTTAGTGCTTGTAAATCTGCTGTTAGGTGCTGGTATATTTAGTGACTTTGGATCTATGGAACTTGAACTTGAGAAGTCCTTCCTGTGGCAAATTTAAAAATAGAGCAGCGTTGCAACAAACATAACCAAAAAGAAAGTGCTTGCCTTTCTGACAGTTCAGCTTGAGTGCTTCCGGAACAGATACGTGAGTCTCCTGAATCAGGCATTTGAGACTTTACTGATGAATCTTTTAAATAATTATCAAAAGGTCACTTACATATGCTGTTAGATAGACTAACCATTGAAAGCATGAGAAAAACTGCTGATTTTAAGTAGCCTGTTGATAGGAACTTCACTGGATTTAAAGAAAAGATAAATGTCTTCTGTCACAATACTGTCTTATTGTAAACACATTCTATCCTAACTAGAGATTCGCTGAACAGAAAAGGAGCACTTTTAGAGACAGTTAATGTATCAGGTTTAACTGATTTTCATAATGGTGTTTTTAAAAAAATTTTCCCTAGCTTTATTATTTTATGATTTTCTTACTTATCAGTTTCATTTGTTCACACATTACCATCTATCTTACCTATCCTGTAGAACTTCCGTTCTAGTAATATGGTGTATATTAAATGACTATTGTTGTCATCATTGCTGTTATTGTCATAATTATATTACTCAGAGTTGTTTAAAACCTTGTTGCTCAAAGTGTCATCTGCTGACTAATACGACATCGGAAATGAGTCTCAATCATCAAGGTTTATTAGTCAGCTACAGTGTACATCCGGAAACATAGGAGGTACAGACACTTTTGTTTTTCCAAAGAGGTTTTATGTGGGTATTTATAAATTTCCTTAAAGTGGGAGAAGGCAGGTAGAAAGAGGGGCAGGTAAGCAGGAAGGCAAATGGTTACATTCCTATGAGACTTAGGCTAGTACCCAGTAAATCTACATTTACACAAGATAAAGTGAATGTCTGAAGAGAAAAAGAGAGTAAAGGAAGAGGCAATTATGCAGATGCCTCTGGGTAGGTGGAGGAATGAGTCTTGACATTGTTCAGCACCTGGGAAGATAATCTTATACTGGTCTTTATCAGTGTGAAATCCAACAGACTTTAGTTTTAGGGGCTAGACTTACATTGTAGCCCTGAAGTTACAATTGACATTCCCTTGTTTATAGGAGAGGCCAGCACAAATTTTACTTTTGAATGATCTGTAGGGACAGGCCTTTTAGATGCTTGAGGCCTTTTCCCTTCCCATGGGGATCTGGCTAAAGAATAATATTGGTGACGGCTATTCATTTGGAAGAGAGTGTGGCAGGACAGCCTTCACTCTCATTTGCATAAGAAGTTTAGGGTTCCTGAGATTTTAAATTTTTTCCTTTACAAACAACATCAGCATCACCTGGGAGCTTGTTAGACATGCAGAATCTCAGGTTCTACCCCAGACGTACTGAGTCAGAGCCCGCATTATAGAAGAACCCCAGGTTATTCATAGGCACATTAAATATTTAAAAGCACTACTCTAAAGGGATAAAATTACTCAGGTAAAATACCTATAATAGTCCTGGTCAATGTTTATTAAATGTTGTCTTCCCTCCCTAACTCAGAAAATGGATTAACTCATTTTCTCTCTGTCTTAGAAAGCTGACCTTCTTTTGTTTTTTATCACCAAACATTATCATCATAAATAACAATAAGAAAACGTATTACATCCCTACTGTTATAAACATTGGAAATATAAGTACAAGCCATGATCCTTGAAATAGAATATATAATCTATTTGGGATGGCAGGACATTTTATACAGAGTACTTAAATATGAGGTATCTATGTAAAAAAACTAATTTTCTGTCTATGAAAAATAGCATCCCAACAAAATGACTAGATAGCTGATACAGTTGGAACAGTCTCACTTGAAATATAGGCAATTTGTTGTACATGAAATTCACATTGGAAGTTTCTAGTTTAGAGGCGGTAACTTCTCAGAAAGTTCGATGGTTATCTATGAGATGAGCAGAAACTGAGGGACAGTACAGGAGGACCACTTGGTCACTGATTGAGAGAGACTTGCCACATGTATCTGCTACCTGGGACAGAAAAGAAACAAAAGAGTTTCTGTAATAAGCTCTTAGCTTAGATGCCTTAAAGTGCAGAAATAAAGTTGAGCCATTTCTCATGTAAACTACCATAAACCGTGAACATAAAAAAGCAGTATCTTTAGGTCTCTCTCTTTCTTTTCTTTTCTTTTCATTTCTTTTCTTTTCGCTCTTCTCTTCTTTATTTTGTTTTCTTTTTTCTTTCCTTTCCTTCTCCCTTTCTCCTTTTCTCCCTTTCTCCCTTTCTTCCTTTCCAGTACAGCACCAGTCACCTGGTTAAAGATTATCAGAAATTTGGGAGAGCCAGGGTTGGGTCTAGGTGAGGGCTGACAAAAGAACCACTGCATTCCAAGTTCTAGTCTATGAATTGATAAGCCTGTGTCTACCTTTTACAGACCTTTCAAAAATGTATGAAATTAGATGTTATTCCCTCTCAAACTTTATCTTTTAAAAGGGATGGTCTTCACATGTAAATTCTTCCAACTCATTATATTCCTTAAATTTACTGAAGTCTTTTCCATATCCACTTAAAATAAAGTCAAAGCATAGCAATCAGATCTACATGGAATATTTGTGGCATCTGCTAACCTGCTTTGGACTTTTTTTCTCTCAAAAAGAAAAAAAAAAAACTCTGTTAATAATAACCAACTTTTTTAGCCCATTTGTCTGCATCAATTTGGTGATTTCAATGGAGAATCTACAGGGATGCTCAGGTCCTTCCTTTTTGCTATCCCCTGTTCAAATCTCATCATTGTATAGGTGTGGCTTCAATTATTTTATCTTAAGCCAACATTGTATTTATACCAAAGGAATCTGACTTTGGTTTCTGCTAAGCCTTCCAGAGCTCTAAATACTTCCTCAAATTTAATTACATCAATTTGGCATTTCCCTGGTATTTTCATTCTGTACTTTCTCTTCTGGATCATTTGCAAGAATATTCATGTATTAGAATTCCAACAATTTTTTCTGTCAAGTAAAGTCCTGATTAGCCTTCTGTTTCTTCCCTGCATCTGAGCTACTTCCATACATGATTACAATCTTTCTCGGTATAAGAAGTAAAGTTCCTATATTGAATTCAACTCTCACCAATTCCTTTACTAATCTATTAAAGGATTTTAATGTATTGTGAGGTAAAATGTTCTACAGAAATCATCCAAACTTTTCTCTATAATGCATGTTTCTTTAGATATTGTATGACACTGAAACTTGAAAGTGGTCTTGACATTATACAAAGTCAAGATTTATTTTTTCTAACGGATAAACTGTTAGATTGTGAAACATGCGGTTACCCCAGGAGAGAAGTCTCCTCATTCTTCCCCTTACTACTCAGTGGATTCTAACTTCACAACACTTAAGAGATTTATACTATTAAATATCTGTTAAAGACTAATTTAAGAAACTTCTATATGTCTGTAAAGTGTTTTGCAATGCATATTTAACAACTTGAAATTTGTAGACTTTAAAATAGAAATTCTACTTTTAGAAATGTATCTAATGAAATAACTAAAGGTAAACATTGAAATTTAACTTAAAAGACCACAGTATTTTTTAATAAATAAACACTATATAATAAATTACAAAATGTATATCCACTAAGTAAATTAGAATGCAGATTTTTTTTTTTTTTTTTGACAAGAGTCTTGCTCTGTCGTTCAGGCTGGGGTGCAGCGGCTTGATCTCAGTTCACTGCAATCTCCGCCTCCTGGGTTCAAGCGATTCTCCTGTCTCAGCCTACCGAGTAACTGGGATTACAGGTGCCCGCCACTGTGCCTGGCTAATTTTTGTATTTTTAGTAGAGACGGGTTTCACCATCATGGCCAGGCTGGTCTCAAACTCCTGACCTCATGATCCACCTGCCTTGGCCTCCCAAAGTGCTGGGATTATAGGCATGAGCCACTGCATCCACCCAGAAAGCAGGTTCTCCATGAAATGCTATGCAGCTATGAAAAATTACATTAAACAATATTTAACAAAATGGAAAGGGGTTTAAGGCATTTTAAGTGCAGCAAAAAAAAAAATTAAAAATATATGTGATATATTTTATAGAGATAACTACGTACACAGAATAAACTGAAAGGTTATACACCAAATATTATTCATCATGATTTCTGGTAGAGAAATTACAAGAAATTTCTATTTTAAAATTGCTGTGTTTTTTTTTAATGAATTACATTTCTAAAGATAGTAGAAAAAAATGAAGCTCTCTTAGAGCTGATTCAAAATCTTTTCTATCAGAATCTCTGTTCATCTCTGAATCTTATTTCAATTATAAGGGAAACTGTGAATAGCATGTAACAACATCCAATTCACAATTGTGAGTTAATTTTTTAAAGTTTCTTCTCCCACTGTATATGGTGAAATAGGTGAATGTATTAAAATTGCTAAATTATCCTTTTTCTGAATTTAGCTAATCCTTCTTGAGATGTGTGTGTGTGTGTGTGTGTGTGTATTTGTTCTTCAGCTTTTTTAAAAAAAATTTATTCTATCTCCTTTTGAGCTAAATGGAAGACCTATTTGCCAGCTCCATTAGTAATTTTATTTACTGCTTCAGCCTTTGAAACAAGTTAATGCAGAAGATTTAATAGTATTTTAGAATTTACTTCACACAGTAATGTGACTCAAGGCTTCATCGGCTATAATGTCCCCTTTGGCATTAAATATTTTAATGTGCTAACTATGACAGATACAGGATGGCCAGTTTCCCAGTAAATGTACTAGCCTTCTAGTAAATTACCCTTTCCCACCTTATACCATGCAGCTTATTAACCTATAAAATCTCTTCTTTTCCAATATGGGCAAGATGTCTTAACTGAAGACTTAATGTTGAACGCAGCCTAAAGCTTGACAAGACCTTATTTCAGAGGGATGGGAAAGGAAAACTAATTATTGCAAGCAAACTTTAAGTTGCTGAGACTACACATGCCACTTTGGTTCATTTCCTATTACCATCGTTTGATGAGGATATAGCCCAAAAACCAAGCTAGATGAGTATTTTAATAAATGTGAACTGAGATTGCTTTTACACAAAATATAATAAATTTCTGTGTTTTTAGTAATATATCCTAGGTTCAAATTGATAAATCTCTTGGTGATTCTGTGCCTTAAACTTGTATGATCATATAATCATACCACTTGAGCAAATAAGTTACCACGTCAGGAAAAATGAAGTCAGCACTCAATTTATATCCATAGGATAATTGTGTTTTGTTTTGCTTTTATCTTAAGCCCACACTCTAGTAAACAAAAGCTATCAGACGAAAGCTTTGTAAAATATTACAGAATGTGTTGTTAAATAATATGAAGAACTTCCTTGCATTTCATGGAAAAGATAATACATATTGTGTGCTTTTCATTATTTTAAATGTGTCTAGGACCAAATAAACCAACAGTGTTCTATTGTTCTTCTACTGGTCTGGGAAAAGATTTATGTAATAAACCATTATATTCTAGTTAGAAATAATAAAAGATGAGGACTGTTGTTCCTGTAATTAATCACCCCATAGTAGAACTCTCTTACAGTAACTTAATAAAATACACTTATATATGAATCTTAAATATGCAGAAGGAATACTAAAGTTGAATGGGTAGGATATTTTATCTTCTTCTTTTAAGCTTTCATATGGTTAAATAAGACAAAAATTAAAAGTCTATAAAACAGAATGTATAGCTTTAAAAATAATTATAACCAATACCCAAATTGTGGAAAAGAACATTATCATAAATTACACACCCCTTATATCCTAATTTTTCTTTTTAATGTTACTGCATAAACATGCATTTCTGAACACTCTAGTTTTGTTTTACTTCTTTTGAAATTTACAAAAACAGCAACTTTATTTCTTGCTTATTTTAGTCAATATTACACTTGTGAGATTCATCCAGATTGCTGTATGTAGCTATAAATCATTTATTTTGTTGTTCCTTTTTTCATTATATAAATATAACACAAATTATTCATTCTACTGTCAAACATTTGGGTTGTTTCTAGGAAATTACAATTAATGCTGTTACTAATATTTTCTATATATTTTCTCATTCCTATATGCATGAATGTCTTCAGACATTCATGTATCTTGGAGTGGAATGGTTGGATCATAGAGTGTATTAACTTCTTATTTTAGGAGACAATGCTAAATATGTTTCTAAAGTGTCCATACTGATGTAGTCTCCCAGCAACATATGAGTATTCTTGATATTCCACATCTTCACCACTTGGTATAGCCATTCTGGAGAGAATATAGTTGTGTTTTTTATTTGGAGTTACCAATAACTAAAGAGATTACACTGTTTTCTACATGTTCATTAGACATTTGGGTTTTGTCATTTGTTATTAGTATATTTAAGTCACTTGTCCATTCCCAAGTGGTTAGGTTCTTTGTATATTTTATGTATCTTTATCTACAAACATATACATATGTTTTATATCTACATTAAATTATATATGTACATTACATATTATATCTTTAAATATATTTATATTTATCTTCTGGATATGAACTCATTGTCAGTTAAGTATTTTGCAAATATATTTTTCCATGTGAAGGCTTATATTTTCACTCTCTTATGGATGTATTTTGATAAACAAAGGTCCTTAGTTTTAGTGCAGTATAATTATTTCCTGTTTATTTCTATGTTTAGTACTCTTATTTCCTATTAAAACTTTTTCATATCACAAGTTTATTAAGATATTCTACACTATCTTCTAAAAACATATGTATGTTTTTGCTTTCACTTTGAAGTTACTAATCTACATGGAATTGGTTTACATGCAAGATATGAGGGGGAACTCAAATTTCATTTACTTTCACATGCACGTAATTGTCATAGTATCATTTACTGAGAAGAATATACTTTCCCCACTGTTGTAGCATCAAATCATCATCATAATAATCATAAAAATAAATTTATATTTCTGTATTTTCATTCCATTTGTTTATCCTGTATTCAGTACAACATGGTTGTATTAGTCAGTTTTCATACTGGTATAAATAACTGCCTGAGACTGGGTAATTTATAAAGGAAAGAGGTTTAATTGACTCACAGTTCAGCATGGTTGGGGAAGCCTTGAGAAACTTACAAATATGGTGGATGGTGAAGGGGAAGCAGGGCACCTTCTTCACAAGGTATCAGGCAGTAGATGTGAGTAAGTGCAAGCAGGGGAAATGCTAGACGCTTATAAAACCATCAGATCTTGTGAAATTACTCACTATCATGAGGACAGCATGGGGGAAGCCACCATCATGATCCAGTTACCTCTACCTGGTCCCACCCTTGACACGTGGAAATTATGGCAATCAGGGGGATTACAATTCAACATGAGATTTTGGGTGGGGACACAGCCAAACCATATTCATGGTCTTAATTACTTTATTTTTATGAGACTTGATATGTCCCATAGAGTAATTCCTTCCACGTTACACTTTGTTTCCATCAGAATAGATTATACTGCAATAACAAAGAAGTTTAAATTGCAGTGACCTATAATAACAGAGCTTTTTGTTTTGTTTTTCTTGATCCCTCTAGTTGTCCATTTTGGGTTGTCTGGATAATATACTTGATTTCTCCTAATTCTGGGGCCCAGGCTGATCGAATGGCTACTCTCTTGCACATACTGCTAATTGTCTTAGCAAAAGGAAGTAGATAGAGTGTGGTAAATTATTTATTGGCTCTTAAATCTTCTAGCCAAGAGTCACAAATGTCACTTTCACATTTAATTAACAAAATACATCACATGACCACTCATCACCTCAACCAGGAGGGAAAATAAAATATTGGATAGACAGTACTAATGATTAACCTAATCTTTTAAATGAGTATATAACTTACTCTTGTTCCTTTGATTTTTCTATATGAACCTTCTTATTAATGTGTGAAGTTCATAAATAAATATTTTTAAGAGTTTGATTGATATTACATTAAATTTATAGGTCAACCTAAGGTTATTTGCAAGCTTTAAAATATTTGGTCTTACAATCCATAAACATAACCATAGATAGATTGAGAAATACAGATATAGATTTCAGTCTTCACGCATGTTTCTTTCAATTATGATTTTTGGTTTTCTGGATACAGGTCTTGCATAAGTTTTTGTTACATCATTTCTTAGTATTTTTTTTTTTTTTTTTTTTTTTTTTTGAGATGGAGTTTCACTTTTGTTGCCGAGGCTAGAGTGCAAGGGTGCGATCTTCACTAACTGCAACCTCCACCTTCTGGGTTCAAGTAATTCTCCTGCCTCAGCCTCCAGAGTAATTGGGATTACAGGCATGTGCCACCATGTCCAGCTCCCATTTTGTACTCCTAATAGAGACAGGGTTTCTCCATGTTGGTCAGGCTGGTCTCCAACTCCCAACCTCAGGTGATCTGTCCACCTCGGCCTCCAAAAGTGCTAGGATGACAGGCATGAGACACTGTGCCTGGCCGTATTTGATATTTTTGATATTATTGAATATATTATATTTTATAAAACTTAATTTCTTATATATTTTTTCTAGTACATAGAATTGCAATTGATTTTTTAAAATACTGACACTGTAACTAGCAACTGGCTAACTCACTTATTAAGTATTATAATTTATCTTTGCATTGTATTTTCTCTACATTAATTATTTCCAATTCTTCTACTTTCTGCTCTTTTTCTCATATTTCATCCTCAATTAGAATCTCTAGGACAATATAAGGATGATTGTAAACATCTTTATTTCATTTCCAATTTCCAAAGGAAAGCTTTCAAGTATCATTATTCCATTAGATGTTATAGATTTTTTGTCAGATATTGTTTATCAGCTGTGAACAGTTTCCATTGATTCCTAATTGGCTAAAATTCTGATTTTGTCAGATATTTTTCTCCATGTATTCAAATGATCATCTAATATTTTAGTATTTTGTAAATTCATGTTTAATTAAATCAATTAAAAATCAATTACAATAATTGATTTTTGAGTGTTATAGCAACTTTGCATTCCTGAAAAATATACATTTTTCTCATAATACATTTTTAAATGCTCTAGTTGGTCATAACATTATACGTTTATATACTATTGGATTTGTTTTGCTAATATTTAGTAAGGATTTTTTTTTTGCATTCATATTCATGAAGAATATTTATCTGTAATTGTCTTGTTTTTATAATGGAAAGGTTTTGGTATTAAAATTATTCTGGCTTAAAATATGAGTTGCCTTTCTTCTTTGAATGTCTAATTGAATTAACCAGTGAAACTATCACCACTATAAGATTTTTTGTAATAACCCTTTACCTATTCCTGATAATGATTATTCTTTCTGTTCTTGATCTGAATAGTTAGAATTTTGTCAGTTTTGTTGGTCTCTTCAAAGTGAGCTGTTCACTTTTTCACCTGTTTTCTATTTCATTGATTTCTACTTTCATCTTCACTGTTTTCTTTTATCTGCTTACTTGCTAACTTACTTACTTTCACCTTGTTAAGGTGAAATCTTAGGCCTTTAGTTTTAGATTGTTGTCCTTTTCTAATATAAGCATTTAAAGCTATGGATATGCTGCTAAGCATTACCTTAGCTTTTCCTACAAATTGCAATATTTTATATTTTCCATGTCATTCAGTTTAAAACATTTTTTAATTATCTTGCAATTTTGTTTAAATTCATAAATTATTTAGAAGTGTGCTGTTTAATTTATAGGTATTAGGTGTTTTCTTACATATCTAGTTTGATTTCTACTTTAATTATGTTGTGGCCAGAGAGCACACCTTCTTTGGTTGTTTTTTAATTTATTGAGACTTATTTATGGCCTGGCATAGGATCTAATTTGGTTTATACACTATGCACATGTGCAAGAATGTATATTTTCCAGTTGCATATACTGCTGTATTATACTAATAAGATAAAGACATATCTTTAATGTCTTCATTGATTTTTGTCTAAATGTTCTATTTATTGCTGAAGTAGAGGTGTTAAATTCACTACTGTAATTATGAAATTGTCTGCCTCTTAAATTCTATCAATTTATGCTCCATATAATTGAGGCTTATTATTAGGCACATATACCTTTATAAATGTTATGTCTTCCTGATGAGTGCCTCTTTTATTATGATAAAACTTTTACAATCTCTCATTATATACTTTGTCTTGAAGTCTACTTTATCTGATCTAAACTATCCCCTCAATCTTTCTTATGTTTACAGATTCCATATCATTTTCCTTTCACTTACCTTCAGTCTATCTTTATAGATCTGTATCTTTATAGTTGAAGTAGCTTATAGTAAAATCTTACTTTATTTTATCAACTTTGGCATTCTCTATCCTTTAACTGGAATGCTTAGGCAAGAGATATGCAAAATAGGCCCACAGGTCAGCCACCTAATTTAGTAAAAATCCTTTTAAATTGGACACAACCATGACCATTCATTTACATATTTTCTATGACTGCTTTCATGCAAAGATGATTAGCTGAGACAGACACCATATGGCCTGCAAGATGAAAATATTTACTCTTTGGCCCTCTAAGAGAAAGTTTGCCAACTAGTAGTTTACATCATTAGCACTCACTGTAATTACTGATGTGGATAATTTTAGATCTGTCATTTTATTATTATTTTGTTTTTCCTCTATTCCCACTTCTCTGTTTTCTTTTGGATTATTTGAATATTTTTATTATCTCATTGTAATTTCTGTCTACTGGCTGACTTTTTTTTAATCTGTTGATTTTCTGGTTATAAATCTCTGGTTATTATTATTTTTTTCAGTTTATTCTAGAGGTTACAATATGCACATCTAAGCTATCATGGTTTACTAAGAGTTAATATTGTATCAGTTAATATAAAATGTAGAAATGCTGCTACTTTATAAATCCTTTTGCCCCATTGAATTTTAGGTTATGCTTACCGCATTTATATACATTGAAAACCCCACCAGATAATTATTTTTTCTTTATTAATTGAATTTAAAGAGAAAAATAACTTTGTTTTTTACAATTCCTCTAATATTTACCCTTTCTGGACATGCCAGAAGGTCCAAATATCACTCTGGCATCATTCCCTTTCCTTTTGTTAGCCAATGTTTAGGGCAGATCTGGAAGGTGATAATTTTTCTCAATTTTTATTTTGCATCCCTTCCTGAATGATATTTTTAGTGGATATAAAATTATGGCTTGACAGTTCTATTTTTTAAAATGTTGTTCCCTTGTCTTCTGACCTTCATTTTTTTCTGATGAGACATTCTCATCAGAAAAAATCTTATTCAAATCATTGCATTCCTGTAAGTAATATACGTATCAGTTTTCTCTAGCTGTTTTGAAGGTTTTCTTCATCTTAGAGTTTTAGGGGTTTATGGTGTATCTGTGGTTTTCTTTGGGGTTATGCTGTTTGGGGTTTGTTGAGTTTCTTGATGCTATAAGCTTAAGACTTCCATCAATTCAAAAAAATTTAATGCCACTATATCCTCAACTTCTGCTCCAGTCACTCTCTTCTTTCTTATACTGTTACATTAGTAATTCCTTTTGATATTGTCTCATAAATTATCAAATTTGGAATTATATCTTGTATGTGTTTGATAAAATACCCTGTAATATGTGGATCTTGTAATACCCCTCTGAAGAACATTGATATTTTTATTTTAGTAGGCATTCAACTCAAGTTCCATTTTACCTTCTGAGAATGATAGGGTATACATTTCAGTTTAGTTCTCAGTAGGTTTGATTTACTGCTTTGGAGCTGTCCATACATGCATAGCTCATGGTGATCCTGAAAATTGTACAGGTTTATTCATGGGATTAGTGAATCTTTTCTTTTTCTTTTCCTTTTTTTTTTGAGACAGAGTCTTGCTCTGTCACACAGGCTGGAGTGCAGTGGCGCGGATCTTGGCTCACTGCAACCTCTGCCTCCTGGGTTCAAGTGATTCTCCTGCTTCAGCCTCCTGAGTAGCTGGGACTACAGGTGTGTGCCACCACGCCCGGCTAATTTTTTGTATTTTTAGGAAAGGTGGGGTTTCACCGCATTAGCCAAGATGGTCTCGATCTCCTGACCTCCTGATCTGCCCACTTCGGCCTCCCAAAGTGCTGGGATTACAGGCATGAGCCACAGTGCCTGGCCGGCATTAGGGAATCTTCTTATCAGACTTTCTCTATGCTGGGATTTCCCCTCACTCTCCAGTCTTCTGGAGCTTCTCTTTTTGGTTCTCTGGACAGAAACGTGAGAGTTGTATCGGAGTTTTAGCCAAAAAGACCATTACCACCATCTGTGTGATGCTTTACAACTGGGTCCACTTTTGGGAGCAATCCGCAAGAGAGCATTTCAAACACATGCACACAACAGGAAAATCAACCCTGTAAAATTGCTTCTCCAAGTCTGGACTCTCCTCCAAAGTTGACATGTTTTTCTGCTTTTCAAACTAAAGTCAGGTAGTCATTTTTGCATTTTGTCAGCATTTTCAGTTCTGATCCATGAGACATATGGTCTCTAGTGAGCTTACATCACCATGCCAAAACTAAAACTGCTATTTTCTAATGGTTCTAGAGTCAGATGTCTTGTATTTTTTTCTAGGGATTTCGTATATGTGTTTATTTCAGAGGTCGGAGTATAATTTTTCTTTTTGAAAGGACTCATTATTAGGTGCACTAAAATTTTTTATATGTCTCTGAAAAATTAAATCTTTATCTTTATGAAGTGATTATTTCTAGCCTCACTATTTTTTTCCTTTAAATCTATCTTCTCTGATATTAATATAGCTTCTCTGTCTACATTTTTCATTTTTCCCCTTAGCCTATTTCCTTTGATATTTGTTAAAAAAAATTTCTGTCCTAAAATCTATTTTCTCTGATAGTTGATAAGTATTTTAAAAACATGCTGAGTGATTATTTTTTTGCACTAAAATCAATTTTCTTTGACATTAATATGTTTTTATGCATGAGGTCTATTTTCTTTGATACTGGTTATTTATTCATTTGTTTTGCTGCCTTAAATTCTATTTTCTCTAATTACTAGCAGTATAGTGTATTTAATTTGCTTAATATTTGCGTGGTATATATTTTGTAATCCTTTTATTTTGAATTCTCATGTTTTAAATATAATTTTTAAATAGTATGATTTTTATCTTTTAAAAAATGAGTCTGATAAACTTTGCTATATGACTCATTTTTTAATCCATTTATATTTGTTAGAATTACTGGCACGGCTGAATTCAAATTTAATATGTTGGCATATACTTTATACTCTATATTTGTCCTACCAAATATATGTTTCTTTTATTTTTTGCTTCCTTTTGGTTGACAATTGTTATTATTGCACATTGTTTTCCATGGTAAGTTTGGAAATGAAGCATATCTTCTTTTTTCAGTGACTACCCTAGAAATGACAGCATGAATTATTCATCAATGTCTAATGATGAACAATATTTTACTCTCCTTTTGAACAATAAAAGGACCTTCAATCACTTAACTGTATGTTTGGCCAAGCTGAATTATAGGCTATTTTTGTCATATATTTTATTCAACTTATAATTTAAATTTGGCAAGACAGTGTTATTATTTTATTGTGTCAGTGCTCATTTACCTACTTCTTATTTGTTACTCCTCATTCTTTTCTCCCACACAGAGTCATTTTTCTTCTGTCTGAAAACACTTTACAATTTTCCTTTGTGCTTGTCTCCTGGTGGTGAGTTTTCTTATTGTTTTTCTGAAACTGTTAATCCTCCATCTGGAAGAATAGTTTCTTGAGATATGTAAATATAAATTAGAAATTATTTTCTTTCAACAGATTGAATATATTATAAAAATATGTTTCAACTTCCCATTGTTTTTGTTAATAAGTAGTTGCCTTTTTTCCCCTGAATATAGATTTTTTATCTTGATTTGGCTTTATACAGTATATCAGTGATATGTCAAAATAGGGATACACTTTTATTTATCCACCTTGAAATTTTTTTAGACTCTTTGAATCTATTATCTACTATCAGTTTGGGGTAATTCTTAGTCATAATTTTCAAAAAAATATTTTTGCCTAATTCTCTCTTTTTTCCTTCTAGAGATTCCAATGGCAAATATGCCACACCTTCTCCTATTTTTAATAGCTGTTACTCTTTCTTTTGCATTCCAATCCTTTGTATCTTTGCATTTTTTTCTGGAGAATACCATGCAGCCCATTTCCCAGTCCTCTGTTTACCTGTATATAATATTCTATTTAGCCCATTCACTGAGTTATCATTTTCAGCTATTTTTGCCCATCTAGGATTTCTATGTGGTTCTTTTAAAAAATGTAGTAAATGTAGTATATCACTTTATATAAATTACAGTTTCCATATTTTGTCTTTTTATCTCATTAACAGAATAAGTATAGGATTCTTTCTTCTTTCTTCCTTGTTTCTTTCCTGTCTTTCTCCTTTATTTTTTCATCTCTCACTAATACTGTTACTATCTGGTGTCCCTGTTCTTCTACTTTTTGGTCATTTTTTCTCTGCTATATTTTGTTCCTATGATTTTTGTCTTATTGCATACTTGGCTCTCTGATTATATGCTGGATCTTAGTTAAACAATTGTAGAAATAATTTGAGACCTGGGATGACGATTCCATTTAAGGGATTTTCATGGTGTCCTGGGCGTTATTAACACATGACTGTCTTTGCCCAATTTCAGGGTTTGAAATTTTCATGGTTTCTGAAATAACTTGAAAAGGAGTTCTAGTCAGTGTAGTCTGGTTTCATTCTGCTTCACTTTGATTCCTATGTGTAGTTCTTCAAGGTCCCAGCCAAAAAACAAAACAAGACAAAGTTGTGGTGATCTTCCCTTTGGCAGTTCCTTACTTAGACTTTTGCTTCAGATTCTTGAGATGTTGCCAAAAGTTCTGCCCATCCTCTCAACTGCTTCTTCCAGAACTGCAAATGCCCTTAGACTAAGGTTGTTAAACGTTAAAAAAACAGAATGCCCAGTGACATTTACATTAAAGATAAACCTTAAATAATTGTAAGTGTGAGAATGTCCCATGCAATATTTGGGACATACTTAATACATTAAAAATAATCACTGTTATATGAAATTCAGGTGTAACTGTGCATTCCATATTTTATCTGGTACCTGAGGCCAAAAGTGACCAAAATGACTGGACTACCTCCTGATTTCCATTTTAACCTAGATCTTAGCCCAGGACCTCCTCACTGTTCTGTGAACATTTTGATGCTTTTAAGGTGATATTTTAAGCAATATTTTGTCCAGCTATTTTAGTTCTCTTCATGAGAAGTTTGGTCCAAATTACCTAGTCTACCACCAACATAATCAAAAGGCTAATATCCCATTTTCTTGGTAGCTTTAACATCAAATACAGCAAAAATTACATCAAGAAGCTTAAAGATAGCTCCCTGACATTGACCCTGGAAATAACTTTCGGACATTACAGCAAACAAAAGCACAAATAAACAAGTGGAACTATATCAAATTAAATAGCTTCTGCACAGTAAAAACAAGCAACAACAACAACAACAACAAACAGCAACAAAATGAAAAGGCAACCTATGAAATGGAAGAAAAATATTTGCAAACTAGGTGTCTGATAAGGGGCTAATACCCAAAATACACAAAGAATTCACATAAATCAATAGCAAAAATAAAAAACAAACAAAAGCAAAAGCAACCAAATAGACATTTTCCCAAAAAGGCATTAAAATGGCCACAAGGTGTATGGAAAGGTGCTCGACATCACTGATAATCATGATGCAAATGAAGACCACAATGAGATGATATCTCACACGTGTAAGGATGACTATTATACAAAAAATGAAAGATTATAACTGTTAGCAAGGGTGAGGAGAAAAGTGAAACCTTCCACACTGTTAGTGGGAATGGAAATTAGGACAGCCATTATGGAAAAGAGTGTGGAAGTTCTTCAAAAAATTAAAAATAGAATTACCATGTGATCCTGAAATCCCTCTTTTGGTATATATCCAAAGAAATTGAAATCAGTATCTCGAAGAGATATCTGTACCCCTATGTTTATTGCAGCTTTATTCACAACATCCAAGATATGGAAACAATCTATGTATGTGTGAATGCATATAAGGAAATTACGATATATATGTACATATATCATATATATATATACACAATGAAATATTATTTAGCCTTAATAAAGGAGCTTCTGTTATTTTCAACAACATGAACCTGGAAGACATTAAGCTGAATGAATGAAGACATATACAGAAAGCAAAATACTGCAGGATCCATTTATATGTAAAATCTAAAAATGTCAAATACATAGAAGCCAAAGAATAGAAAGCTGGTTATCAGGGGCAGAAAGGTGGGGGAAATAGGAGAATATTGGTCAAAGGGTACAAAGTTGCAGTTATATAAGATGAATAGGTCTAGCGATTTAATCTTCAGCATGATGACTATAATTAATAACACACTATTTTATACCAAAAATTTGCTGAGAGAATAGATTGCAGGTGCTCCCAGCAGGAAAACCAATGGTAACCATCTGAAGAGAAAGATCTGTTAATTCACTTGACTGTAGTAATCAATTCATTATGCATATCAAAATACCATGCTGGACACCTTAAATATATACAATTTTATTAAAAAGTAAAAAAGTGTTAACATTTAAAATAATAAACACAACTGCGATTTTTTTCATTTTCATACTCATAACTTTTATGGCTGCTAGGTGCTTTTTAAGCAGTGCTTTCATGACTTGCTCAATTCAGAACTAAGCATCTAAAAGAATATACATTCTCTATTTTTTGTTGAATTGAACAATGTGCTTATTATGTGTGCATATTGGGAGAAGGCACATATGCTACAAAATGGGGAAAAACAATATCCATCATAATTTCTAGCATATCAATTTTCTATAAGTTCTCTGAAATACAGGTGACACCATAAACAAGGCCCAATAGAGTAGTTACTAAATGACTCCTATAAATAAATGACCATTATCAATTTCCCATGTATCATTCACAAAGGTGAAGATAATGGTGTCGTCATTAACTATTCCATACATGCTTTGATATGATAACACAAAAGTTGGTATAAACCATGTTCAGTCTCTGGTCAAAAAAATTGTAAATATATAAAGCATGCTTCAGTGAGGGTTTGTTTAAATAACGATAAAGACAGCATAATGAGTGAATTTTACCATTTCCAGGGGAATTTTCTGCAATGGTAGGGTTTTTGTTTCTCTCAACATCCCATCTGATTGATCACAATGTCTAAGTGAAGTAACAGACAGGACTTCATCATTTCTGGCTGCTCACACATAACTAAACTCCCACAACTGGAGTGCCTATATTTATCTCCTTACTTGGTTTTCAGAATTGTTGAGCTACTCCTTTTCCTGATTATGAACGAAATGTTCTTAGTCTTTCTTTTTCATAAGAACTAAGACTTACAATATTCTGATTATCTGATTATGATTAAAAATATTTTTTATATCACTTCTTTCCTGCTACCAATTTTGAGTTAGTTTTATATGTTTCATTTATTTCTGGTGATTAAATTCTTGTAGAAATAGGCATTAGATATAACAGTTCACTAGTAGTTGAGTCTGTGGAGGTATTTCCATTATATTTGTTTAAAATAATTATGACCTTCAAGAACAATATACTCCTTACCCTTGAAAATGACATTGTCAGTGATACTGGAGACTGCCAGAGAACTGTGAATAGAAGGTGTAAAATGAGAGAATAAGCACAGGGGGAGCCTGGGATATGGATAAGCACATGCCATCATTCGGAAAAGGCTGCAGGTACATTTGGCCAGAGCAACTAGGTTTCTGGCCTTGACCTCCCAGGTCCTGCTGTAAGACACGAAGCCTTCAGTTATGCTTGTAAGAGTCATCTCTCTGGTTGCCAACTCCAATCTTTTACAAAACGCCAGAGCACTTCTACTTTTCTATATGAATAATGGTTTTAATTTAAATGTCTTTCTCTCCTACTCTTGCCAAGATTTTGTTCGTATTATCATTTTCTTTTGGGGAAATGGAAAAAAATAACTTTTACTCTTTAAAGAGGTATATTGGGTATTGGAAATCTTTGACACTTTCCCAGGATTCACTGATGGCCTGCAGTATTCTAGATGAAAAATTTAAGTCGTACTTTTGTCTTATAATAACTAGGTATCACATATTGCATAAATTCCTATGCGGAAATAAAGGCTAAAATGCCCTGATATTCATAGTTTCTACTTCGTACTTCGTTGTTTTTCACACCTTGTGGGTGTGCACAAGTGTGTTTGTGTGTACTGATTTGTGTCTATTTCATTATTGGAATAAGATAGATAAACATTTTAAATATACGACAAATTCATCAATGTTTATGGTACACCTGTCAGCAAGAGTCTGAAAAGGAGTTGAAACTGCTGTGGGGGAAATTACTGGTTATGACTAAAATCTCTTTCAGGGTAGAGAAAACATCCAATTTCACATTCACAGTTTTAATTAGTATCTATTCAAATCTCACTAAACAATTTTATCAGTCTCTCTTGGTGCTGCTGATCCAAATCCAAATGTCTTTTTATATTTCACCCTAATTTTAGAAAAGTCACTAAAAAACAACATGGTCTTCACTCTTCACATCTGTTCCATAAATCAGTAAATGGCATCATCATCTATCTATGTGAGCAAAACTAAGGATTCATCTGTGACACCTCCATTTCCTTTAGGTTCTTATAGCCAACCCAAATATCTCTCATATCTATTTTTATTTTTCCTTTGCACCAGAACCTCCCTACAAACATCAGTTATTACCTATTCACATCATCTCCTCCTAGCTATTCTCCTTCTCCTTGCAGTCAATCTGACCCTTCTCCAATCTGTTTCTATTCTGTAGCCACTCTGAGACTTTTTAACAGAAATCTGGTCTTCTTGCTCCCTTTCTTAAAAATAAGGACAAAAGGCCTTGACATGACTGCAAGACCAGGCGTGATCTGGTTCTTACCTACCCCTCCCACCCTAACCTACACCATTTTTTCCCTCACTTGTTCTCAATGAGGCACAATATTGCCTCCTTCCTGAGGACATTTTGCAAAGTTTGCAGCTTTTTAAAATTTATCAGCTCTGGGTCAGGTATTTGCCTTTAGCATCTAGTAAGCAGAGGTTAGGGATGCTGCTAAACATCCCACAATACACAGGAACACCCCCCACACCAAACTCCAATTAGCAGCTGAGATTCTGCTTCTTGGAGAATTTGGTGTACAACATTGATTTTCTTTCAGTTTCTTATGCCACCATGTGCCCTGCCTCGGGTATCGCGACAGACTTTTATACGTGCTCATCTCTGGGTCTGAAATGTTCTTTCCTCATTTACTGGATTAGCATGTACTCATCTTTTAGAGCACAATTTAAACCACAAATTCCTCAGTGATCCTCTTCTACCCTCTTGACCAAATGAACATCTCTCCATCCCACCCCACCCCCTTTTAAGCTCTTATAATACTACATAATAATTCATTTTTAGTGTTTCTCTTATGAAATTTTACTTTCACTGAAATAATATTTGGGAAGTGTCTGTCTCCACTTCTACATCATAATCTATTTCTGTTCACATTGTCTCCTAGTGCTTAATCTAGCACTCAACACACAGTAGGCACGAAATAAAGACGTGTGGGAAGAATGGAGAGAGGAAGGGATTGCATGACTCACAGGGATTTCTCAGAAATGGTGGTTAGAGAAAAAAGCCATAATATGCTTTTCATCTTTGTTAAAAGTTTAAACTCAACAATTAGAATTATTCCCTAATATTTCTACTTTTTATTAAGCTGGTCATAATAAAAGCTCCTTATGTTCCACCTTCTAAGCAAAACACGGCAAGAAGATTTTTGGTTTTGTAGTCAGATTACTCAGGTTTTGAATTTGGAGATGGAAACGTGAGCAAATTTTATAACTTTTTGAGTCTTGGCTTTCTTATCTGTAAAACAATAACCTACCTCATGGCACTGTTGTCATAATGGAATTGCCTACAAAGCACTTGATTCATAATAGATGTACAATACTTTAGTAGCTATTATTCCACTGATACCAAAGCTAAACAAGAAAGAAAATTGTCTATCTTGCAATGTATGGTTATTGCAGAAGGTGTTGCAACACAGGTATCAAGAACTCACAGCTACACCATTGTTACTGTATTATTATGACTTTTTTGTACTTTTATTATTTTGGAATCTACAGCTTTATGTCCTAGTCTATTTGCAAAGCTAACTGGATATTATTTTATAAATTCATTATTCCAAAAATTTCATTATATTCTCAGTCCTGATCTATAATGGGGTGTGGTATGAACTGAATGTGTCCTCCAAAATTCATATGTTGAAGTCTAATCCCTAATGCGATAGTATTTGGAGGCAGGGCCTTTGAAAGGGCATGAGGTTGGAGCCCTAATAAATGGGATTCGTGCTTCTATAAAAAAAGAAATGAGAGAGCTTGCCTGCTCTCTCTCTCTGACTCTCTGTTCTCGGCCATGTGAGAAACTAGCAAGAACACAGCCATTTGTAAACCAGTAAGTGGACCCTCTTGAGACACTTGATCTACCAACACCTTGATCTTAAACTTCCTAGCCTGGAGAACTATGGGAAATAAATTTTTGTTGTTTAAGCCAGCCAGCCTAAGGTAATTTGTTATAACAGTCCAAACTAAGACAAGGTGACTCTAAAACAATAAAATAAAAACTTTAAACTCAAGAAAAAAAAAATGCCAGAAATATCACTACAAGTTAGACATTACCGAGTTATAAAACAGAGTTTTACAGGAATTTTATCTAAAACCAAGAGGAGTAGAATCCTAAAATTTATCAATGTCCTTCATTTTAAAAATTCTTTTTGTTCCTTTGACATACAATGCACAAATGGACTGAGAGGGCAAGACAATGGACAAAACACACTGGAAAAACTACAGTTGTGAATTTATGTTACATCTAACAATTATTATTAAATGTTCACTGTGTGCCAGACACTGTACTTAGTACCTTACATATATTGTCTTAATTAATCCTCACAGGAAAGACATATCGCAGTACTATTTTTCACATTTTTGTCAGATACATTAATAAACTTGCCCAATATCACTTGGCTAGTACACAACAAAACCAAGTTCTATGTAAAGTGATTGGACGAGAAGGGTTTAACCAGGGGAATAAAGGAGAATTAGAGTTTGCAAAGGTGAGACCAGGGTTGGATGATACTCAGTATCATAAGAGAGGAAGTTAAAGGACTCTGATGAGAGGAGACGTTCAAAACAGGACGCGAGGAGATTGTAGACCTGGATGAATGGACTAAATAAGCAAAGGAAAATGCTGCAGGGCTTCAAAAACTTTACCTAATGGAAACTTTTGAGAAATTTTTAGCATGAGGGTGACCACAGGATTTATGAGAATAGGGATTTCCACACCCAGTTTTTTGTTGTTTGTATGATCTTAAATTTTACATTGTTGTATATGATTTGCATTGTTCTATATTGTCAATAACCTTTAGTCAGGTTGGCAATATACGTCACGAGGATGGTTTGTGAGGGGGAGATCAAAGACAAGGGATTGAGTACCATATATGAGATGGCTCAGAGAAGAGGGAAGATAACAGGTGAGAGAGAGGTAAGAGCTAAGTATGAATAGAAGTTCAATGAAGAGAACTAGGAGTCAGAAATTACTATGAAAACTTAAGACCTAGAGTTTTGTAAAAATTTATACACACATGCACACATATTAGCAAAGACATAAGACATTGTGCATCTCACAGAATGTTGGTGATAGCATGGGTCAATTTTACTGAAATCTCATTGTTCAAAGAAAACTTCAGCTAACAGTTTGACTTTGTTTTCATATATAAGGTAACTGACAAATTTCTTTTATTTACATTCTCTTTAATCCTTATTTTAGTCATATAAATGTAAACATTATTATCCTCGTTTCAAAAAGAAGAAACTAAGCTCAGATGGGTTAAGCCAACTGACTGATGTTCACACACCTAAGCAGATAGCCCAGCTGGGATTTCTAACTCCCAAGTCCAGCTTTACTTTCCCAGCAGCACGTTTATCTCCTTTAAGTAATGCTAAGTCCTCCTCTATCCTTTACTCTTTGAGAACCTATAACACAATCATGTGAGGAAATTTTTAAAAGAAAGCTACCAAAAGCACAATCAATTTTAGTATCCTCGATTAGTTAATATTTAAGACTACATTAAGTGATGTCCGGTAGATAAAAGCCTTACCTACTGGTTTGAGCATAGAATATGCTCAGTTTTATTTTTGTGGTTGCCATTGGATTATGCTAATATTTATAGATCAGAGATAATTTTAGGATCTCTTTTAGTTTATTGATTGTAAAATAGTCTATCTATATTTATTATTTTATAAAATAATACTTTTAAGTATATAAATATTTTGTTCTAAGAAGTTTAAAGCATTTCACTGGAAATATCTTTACACTATTTGTTCAATAAAACCAATTACAGTTCATCCCGACTCCAACATAGCATAACTCCTATTAATGATCATTTTTATTGCATTTCAGGAACATTAAAATTAATTTTCTTGAAAATATGTAATATAAGCCTGACCTACATACACATTTTAAGGGAGGATGGCTTCGTGAATACATCATCACTTCCTATTGCTTTTTATGTGTCAGTGTAGAACTGTCACTGCCAAGGAACAGCAGCAGATGACCACATAGCACTCAACTTCCCTTAGTGTTGTATAGACTGTAGTATCTTTATCATTGCAAAGTTAATACTTGTATCACATAATGCAGTATAGAATAACCACTGCTTTTTTCTTTCAAATCTCTATTATTAATAAACATCAGTCATACATACATTACCACAGCTGTTGCAGATCGGAGCACTGTTTTACAAAAAGAGAAACAAATCAAATAAAATAGCCCTTTCTCCTTTATTTTGCAAATTACAGAAGAATTAAAAGTAATTCTTTTTACCAAAGGCTTCTTTTTCTCTATGAATACGGGCATACCAAATTCTGACTTGGTTTTCTTTGCTGAAAATATGCTGTCATTTTGCAATTCACTTAAAAAGATTTAAAAAAAAAATGTTGTTCCATTACAGAAAAAAAGATTTTGTAAAGATGTAATTACATAATCTCTTTGCTAGTTGTTTCATATGAGAAAGAAAAATAAATCTTGGGGCCCCTAAAATTAGTAAACCAAAGAGAAAAGTCAAGCTGGGAACCATGTTTGGCAAATCCTCCTCTCATTCAATTCCTACACAAGATAGCTAAAAAGATAAAAGATCTACTTACCCCCCTTACAATTTGCCCACAAGGAAATTCCTCGTGGACAAAGGACAGACAGAACTAAGTCATCCCTCTGCTCAAATGAGACAAATGCACAGCCGATTGCTTCCTTTGTCCTATTGTTTCACGAAGCCAGACTAAGACATAAGTGACTATTCCTATAAATTGTGTATTCAGTGAAAGGCTAATCAGAAACTCAAAAGAATTTCTCTCATCTACCTATGACCTGGAAGCCACCTCCCCACTTTTGAGTCATCCCGCTTTTCCAGACCAAACCAATGTACATCTTATATATATTGATTAATGTCTCATATCTCCCTAAAATGTATAAAACCAAGCTATGCCTCCACCACCTTGGGCACATGTTGTCAAGACCTCTTCAGGCTGTGTCACGGGCACATCCTTAACCTTGGTAAAACAAACTTTCTCCATCGACTGAGACCTGTTGTAGACATTTTGGGTTCACGATACTCTCCTTTATAGGAATAACTGATACAGTTTTATGCACTTATAATAAGGAAAAGACTTTGCCAAAAGTTGTCTTCTTGGTGCTATGTTCATGTTTCCAGAGCTGAAAGGCGGAGTTAAATGATGAGCAAGTTCCTTATTGCTGTGTGCCTGTGACATACTCCAGACCTTGCCTCTAGCCAGGACCCATAATGAGCAGATGTACCACGGCCAGACTACCAGGAAAGGCTTCAGTGTCATACAGGATTCAGCAGGGCTATGGTCTCTGAATATAGGTTACTTTTCTCTGTTCACCTCATGGGCCCGCTTCATCCAGATGACAGTTCTCTTCCCCTAGCTTCCCCAAGCCTCTCTGCAAATGGAAAGTGATGATGCCGTTGGGATTTGATTGTCTCATTGCTTAACTACTGGTTGGCATATAAGGAGTGCTACATCAGTTGTTAAGTGAGTAGACAAGCGAGTCACATGTGAATGCTGAGGTCTTCTCTTTCTGATTTTGAGGGGACTTGAAAAGCACAGACTCTCTCTTTCTCAGTAACCTATCTATGCTATCATATCCTGACAAAGTTACCAAAAGTGCCTCTACCTTGAAGGATATAAAAGGACAGGAAGGGACAAGGAAGTGAACTAACATATAATACTGAGCCTGAAATATTTGAGCTAGGCAATCTATGGATGCTACTTATTCAACGTTTATAATAAATGAGTTGGGGAAGGGTTATTTGTATTTTATTTTTTCAAGTGAGAGAAATGAGTTGCTCTTCAGTTAAGGCACATGCTCAAGTCATAAATCTAGTAAAAGTCAGAAATAGCATTAGAACCTATGTATCTTTGGGTATTTCCATTGGTCAGCTCTGCCTTTAGTATGCATATCCGGGAACCAAAAATACCATTCTACCTTGCTTCCCTTTAGGAAAATGCATCCTAGGTTTCAAATTATTGAGTCATAAAACAATAATTGAAATATTTCACTTCCTTATACTGGGAGCTTCTTGGAGTAATGACATTGTAAAAAAGAAAGACACGATCTGTAAATATTTATTATCTAAAGCCAATAAAATTGACAGCACCTATAAAACAATCCCTACACCAATTTGCTGTTAAGTACTACTTGATCCAATGGAGATACTCATTTTTTATGGTTCTAGCACCATTTTACGTTCTGGGACTACAAAGGATACATAAGAAATGGGGAGAGAAATAAGTAAAATGTGTGGGTAACAATGAGATAGATGCCAAGTAATAACTAATGTATATAAAATGATGTGGGAACTGAGAGATGAGGGCCATGGGGTTCAAGAATAGAGGCCAATGTCAGGGAGGCTGCACTTAGAAGTAATACATGAGACGGATCTTAATTAATATTCCATAAAGGGAAGGATAGGAGAAAGATAATTAAACAGAGTTTTACCGAACATCAAATGAAGCAGGGAAAACCTGAGGCAGAGGGTGAGGAAAACTCACAGCAGTTGAAAGATGGCAGGTTGCCTGCTGTAGCCAGCATGGAGTCGCACCTGAGGTTGCTGCAATTCATTCTCCAGATCTCTGTTTTAGCAACATAAACTCAGGAAAGTTTTTTGGAGCCCCAAGAATATGTCAGGTCTCTCAGGTACAGACTTTTTCTCATTGTACTGATCTCTCCTTGTGAATAAACATTTGCATTATTTGATTGTTTGCTCCCTCACCCACATGGGCAGAAAACATAATGAGAAAAGGAGATCTATCTGATGTTTCTCTTCATTATATCCCAGCACCTAGTACTGTATCTGACATATTAGCAGCCACTGAAAAGAAAAAAGAAATCAGGTAAATAAATGTTGAAAGAAATCCCGAGGTCAAGACAAGCAGGTTGAAACCAGAATGCTAAGGGATTCATGGACATTGTCCTGTGGATAGTGGGAAACACTAAATTTTATTTATTTACTTTCAGTGGGAGGAAAACATAATCAGGGCTGTTTTTAAAAGTTAGCTTTGGCTGCATTGTGGAGGACTGGTAACTAAGAGTAGAGCCTGCAGGCATTAAATGAATGTTTCAGCATTCCTTTCAAGAGATAATGAAGTCCCAAAATGGAACTGTGATAGGACTTGGAGAAATGAAGAAAGACACGAGTTGAACATATTCAAATCCCAGGATTTGGTGACTGATGGGGGAGTGGCAAAGAGAGGAATCAGTGATGATTATCACTAGTGTCCTAGATCATGACAATAAGTATAAAACTGCTTGAAATCTAAAGAAGAGAAACTGGTTCTTCCCAACAGGAACATTTTGATGATAAGTCTGTGCCCAGATTGAAATGCAGCTTAGCTTACATAATTGAAATAATCACATCTGAAGTATTCAAACAATTCAAAATCAAATGCAAAAACAATTTTCATGAATTGAGTGGGAGTATTTATTGTTGAGTTGCATGAAAATGTTTTTGACTAGATGACACATGGTAAGAAAAATAATAACAGAACCAAGTATATGCAGTACAATGTGAATCTCCTTCTCATCGCTGTCTCCTTGTCCTTGTCTTCATGCTCCAAGAGGCAACCCCTGTTACCAGGTTCCTGTGACTCCTGAGTAGGAGCCTGGCTAATCATGCAGAAAAGGTCAAAAGAGAAACCAAGGTGAATTTCTTTCCAAAGTTGAGATTTGAAATAAACTGCTAGAAGTTGTCACTGAATGTGGATATTAGCAAATAACTTTAAGCTACAGAAACATCATAGATTTCTGCTTTACTACTTTTCTGAATTTGTAAAACACAGAGAGAGGGAGAAAAAGAGAGGTGGAGAGGTGGGAGTGGGCTAGGGTGAGGGCAAGAGCAAGGGGGAGAGGATGATATGGGGCAGGGAGTAAAGGATGATACGGGGAAGGGGGGAGGGAGGAGGTGGGAGAAAAAGGGCAGAGAGAGGGGGAAGGGGAGGAGGGAGGGGGAAAGAGGGAGGAAAGGGGAAGGAGAAGGAAGGAAGGGAGGGAGGGAGGGAGGGAGGGAGGGATGGGGAGGAGTTTAGGTGGCTTTTGAAGTCTAAAGCTCATTTTTCAATATCACTCAATATTATGTAAAGGGAACTCACAGGCAGTTGACAGACACAGGCGAGGAATCCTGTGATTAGAATAAATAGTGGAAGGTGCAATGACAGAGGGTGGCGTGGGAGCCTATGGAGAAAGAGATGATGTTTCTGTATATTATACGTTCTCTAGAAACGAAGAGTCCCGATAGTCTATCACTCACTTCCCTGGCCAGGCGAGGTGGATCACAGATGTAATTCCAGCAGTTTGGAGGCCAAGGCAGGAGAATTGCTTGAGCTCAGGAGTTTAAGACCAGCCTGGGTAACATAGTGAGACCCTGTCTCTATGAAAAATAAGAAAATTAGCTGGGAATGGTGGTACATGCCTGCAGTCCTAGCTATTTAGGTGGCTGAGGCGGGAGGATCATTTAAGCCCAGGAAGTAGAGGCTGCAGTGAATCATTATTGCATCTCTGCACTCTAGCCTGAGTGACAGAGAAAGTCTCTGTCTCAGAAAAAAAAAAAAAAGAGAGAGAGAGAGAGGAAGATTTCATTTCCGTTAACGGCAAAGGGCTTCACTATAAACAAATTTATCATCCTACCATTTTACTAAGATATTGTTTTTGCACATCCTTCTTTCAGGTCATTGCCACTCAACCATGTTCAATCTTTACCCTCCTCATCTCTGAGCTGGCATCCATCCATCTCGGTTGATGATTTTTTTCCAGCTCAGAGACTCAGTGCCCCAGCACAGCAGTTCTCCAAGTTACAATAATAAACTTCTTTGCTCTACTGACAAATCTGGGTCCTGAAAATGTTATAACTGACACAGTTGCAGCACCATCCATTGGAACAATGACACTAAAATATAGAGATTGTGTTCAAACATGCATACTTCACATCTACAGTAATTATTGTGGCTTTACTTTCATTTCCGTCTCTCAGTTTTCCTTCAACCTGCAACAAGACAATCAAGAAAAAGCAGGTAGTATGTAGCTTCCAACAGAAGAAAAGACAAAAGAGAGCATAAAGAAGATATTAGACAAGAAGTGATGCTTCACATTTTTTTCAAACTGAAATCTATTAAGGACCTTAAAAAATCATCTGTTATAGCCAAAGTGGCGCCTAACTGAAGTAGTAGCTGAGAGTGCTTCATTGAAAATCAATTAGAGTCCAACCTGATTGTAGACAGTGTCCTTTCAACAGAATTGACAAGCATTATATCTCTATTTTGATAACATTTATATCCAAAATGAGAAAACACTAGAGAAATATGAAAATAAGAAAATTTCAACGTGTGAGTTATATCCCCTAAGTCCATGGGTGACATTAACTAAGTTCTGACACCAATACCCCGAGCGTGTGTTTATTTCACTCCTCCTTCTGGAAATGACTGAATAATTTATAAAGGATATATCTTGGGGGTGGCCACTTCTACTTCCTGAGCTGCATACAGAACATAACATTTTTAGAGCTCAGAATTGGGTTCACTACTTTCCATTGCACAGTTAAAGAGACTGCAGTCCAAGAAGGGTAAGGGGTTTGTCTGCTGTCACAAAGCTAGGGAGCAATAGAACCAAAGTTCAAATTCAGCAATGCTGGCTGCAACCCTGGTATCTTCTTTGCACTCTTCTGCTTGTACCAAATCAGATGTTAGCAGAAACAGATGGAATACTAAGAATAGTAAACAAAGAGAAACTGATAACAGGACAATTTATATACATGGGGCAGAATGACAAAGGAAACCAACCTGGGAAGCGAAGTCTGCCAGGGCTAGCTGCAGAGAAAGGCTTTGCTTCTTATCTCTACATTCTAAAGGAATAAGGAGGAGGAAGAGAGAAGTAACTGAAATCCAGAAAGAACTCTGACTATAGCAAAGGATCTGCAGGAACTGTTGCCTTGGAAAGGAACATGCCCTCTGATAAACTGTGGCTTTGTCAGGAAGAAGCTAGAGAATAAAAGCCAGACAACATTTTGCTCCTGGCCTCTAATCTCTTCTTGGTGCCTCTCATTAGCCTTGCCCAACCAGATGCCGGAGATCAAAGGAGTCTGCCCCATTGATGCTCTCCTAGGACCACAAGAGGAGAGAAAGGGGATGTGGAGGGACAAATGGAAAATATCCAGCCAATGTTTCTTAGCTGCACCAGCCTTTTGCTTTGCAATTTAGTCTTCCTTACCATCTTCTACTTTCTTTCATTGGGACAAACATTATCAAGGTTAATAAGAGATAATGACCCATGTAAAAAGAGTATTGTATTCTTTTACGGACTTTATCTAAAATTTACTCAACTATTACAGAATTCTGTAGATGGAGCATAATATGCAACAGATACACTTTGCCATATTTAAAAATAATTAATCTCAAAAGTAATCATCTCAGTACTATGACTCATTAGCCGGAAGAAAACAGTAATAATATGTTTTGTGCACAGAACAATTTTAATTAATAAGCAGGACATATTTATTCAAAAATTATAATAAGACATTATTATTCTCAGAACATGAACTTTGATGGTAGGTGTTAGCATCCTGTTGGGCCTCAGAGAATGAACTACTGGATATTAAACATGATGGCTTTGAGGCCTCAAATATATCAGCCTTGTACAGTCAGCTATTATCTACACTGACAATTGTTTATGGCTTCAAATCACCCATGCTTGATGTGATATCTGAAAGTACCTCAGTAAGATATTATGAGCAATATCAGGTGTGGGTGGTGTAAAAGTCATTTCAGTAATAAAACAGAATTCAGAGTTGATTCAAGGCAGAGCCATTACTAATAAAAATAATATAGGTAGATATTTTTTAAATGTTTTCTTTCTTTGGAAGGGCAATACTGTCAAAGGAGAGTAAGTATAGGGAAGTTGTCTGCAGCCTCTGAGCCACACACCTTTCTTTGGTCTAACACATATCTATGCAGCCATTAAGAGTGACTCTCATCTCTTGCCTTTCCAAAATGAGGTGTAAGAGAAGTCATTCTGGTATAGACAGGAGAGATGTTACCGAAACAATCCAATGAACCCTTTTAAGGATACTTCGGTTAGAAGTTTTAGCTCTGTGTGAGTTCAGTGTCTCTCCACATTACCTCTGAGACCTAGATCCCAGAGAAAATCTTAAAGGAAATAGATGATATTTTTTTCTTATACCTTTTCCAAACTATTATTATTTTTTATTTTTTTTATTTTTATTTTTTTTTGACAGTGTCTCGCTCTGTCGCCTAGGCTGGAGCAGTGGTACAATCTCAGTTCGCTGCAACCTCTGCCTCCCGGGTTCCAGTGATTCTCCTGCTTCAGCCTCCCCAGTAGATGGGATTACAGGCATGCACTACCATGCCCAGCTAATTTTTGTATTTTTAATAGAGTCGGGGTTTCATCATGTTGGCCAGGATGGTCTTGATCTCTTGACCTTGTGATCCGCCCACCTTGGCCTCCCAAAGTGCTGGGATTACAGGCGTGAGCCACTGCACCTAGCTGACAAAATATGAATTTTTAAAGACCAAACACATCAGAATAAGTCAGCTAACTCGACTTTTAAAAACCACTTGATTTCACACAGGTCTCAGATGAAACAAAAGTAAAAAAATAATAATAAAAAAAAAATAAAGACATCCCACTTGAATTCTAGACAAAATTTTATATTATCTGATGGAAATGTTTTTTAAACCACGTAAACTGGTGAGACATATCCTTTGTCCTATGAAAGAAAGAAGAAAAAACAATATTTACTAGCTGAACAAAATGCCTTGAGTGAAATGTCTGTGAGCATACATTTTTAATTTCCTAAGATGAAAACAGTTTTGAGCAAGGAGCTCTCAAAAAAATGTCCTGATGTTCTCCTAATACACCAAGAAATAAAATCTGTCAATGTGCTGAGATTCTTATAGGTTTTGGTACATGTTCCCAGTTGATTTGATCTGATTCCAGATGAAATATATTATTTAAGCAAGATAGTTATCAAGGTAACTAACCATTTTAAAAATTACTTCAAAGCATATACTAAGTCTTGACTAGCATGTATTTACTCTCTTTCCATTATTTCTAGAAGGAGAAAAAATTTCATTATATTTTAAGTTTTATCGAAGCATTTGTTCTGGAACTTTCTGATGCATTAGCAGGTTCTACCTTTAATATAGTCATACGTGTAGGTGTATTATCATGCCTCCTAGACCAGAAGAAGTGAGAGCCTGAATTGGTTATCACATTCCCTTTTGGAGATTAAAAAATAGCATTACAACTATCTGTGTTGCATTTCAAGCTAAATCCATACTTTCATATAAATTGTTTCACTTGGTCTACATAATAATCCTGTGAGGAAAACAGGGCAGCAATTACTGCCCCATTTCATGGATGAGGAAATTGGCTAAGAAAAGTTAAGTGGCTTACTCAAAGGCACATGGCTGAGCAGTTATGGACCTCTGACTCATAACTAAGCCCAGTTCAGGAAAACACACATTTATTCAGTGCTTTAAAATTACCACCCTAAGTCTTTTGGGCACAAGGTAGTACACATATGGCAGACTAATGAACAAAAAGAAAAGTAACATTTATACAGTATTTATTATACAAGAGTCACTGTTATAAGAACTTTATAGATAATAGGGTCATTAGATTTATCTCATTTAATCCCATAGCAACCTTGTTAACAATGAGATAAATCTGTAATGACCCGTAACAATTTTGTTATGGAGTTAAATGAGATAAATCTATAATGACCCTATGTCATTGTCATGTCACAGATGAAGTATACGAGGCACACTACAGATGATTAATTTGCATAGAATCACAGAGGCATTTTTTAAAAAATTAAAAAATTAATTAGTGTGCATTTATACTACTTGTACATATTTGTGAGGCAATTTTGATTTTAGAGTCCATGTTCTTAACCACTATACATATTTGCCTCTAGAGATTCCAAAACCTATGGACATCTTTTCATTGTGCTACACAGTCTCGCATGAGCAGGGTATGAAAAAAATCCAGATATGAGGCTGGGCGTGGTGGCTTATGCCTGTAATCCCAGCACTTTGAGAGGTTGAGGCAGGTGGATCACTTGAGGCCAGGAGTTCAAGATCAGCCCAGACAACAAAGTGAAACCCCGTCTCTACTAAAAATACAAAAAATAGCTGGGTGTGGTGGCGCATGCCTGTAATCCCATCTATTCAGGAATCTGAAGCAGGAAAATCACTTGAACCCGGGAAGCAGAGGTTACAGTGAACCAAGATCGCACCACTGCACTCCAGTCTGGTTGAAGAAGAGACTCTGTCTCAAAAAGAAAGAAAAAAAATCCAAATATGAATCCAAGCAAACACATTCACATAAACAGGCATACATACCTAGCAAACTATATGTCTATCTCTACATCTACCTATCTATACATACACCTTATGCTGAGGGACTTTAATATGGTTGATAATCACATTCTGTGCGGCTAATCGCATTTAGGCCAGGACTCAAAAAAAAAAAAAAAAAAAAACCATGAAATAAACCAAAATAACCTAGATGAGTGAGAAATTCTAAGTTTGAATTTTAACTGGGGAGGAAAAAAGATAAAGAAAACTTCACAGATTGGAGGCCACTTATCTCCACATTTAACTTTCAAAACCTTTCTCAAAATATCTTTGTATTTAAAAGAATCTATCAGTCTTTGCAAAGAGAGGAGAGAAAATAGACTTGAGGAAGATGTTTCCTTCTGTGTGCTGTGTGACTCAGGACACATGCTTCTTCTGTGCAATGCTTTACCATCATCTGCCAAAGACGTGTGTGCAAATATCAGTCTTGCAAACAGAAAATATTTGCACTACATTGAGGATAACCTGCCATCTGGTTATCAGATGTTCGGAGTCCAAATTGTACAGTTTCCCTTGTGTTTCCCCTAATGACAAATTGAATGCTGAGGCTCTGATTACAAGTGTCTGTGCACTGGACTAATACTACATCCTTAGGTAGAGTAATGGAAACAGTGCATCTAGGGGAAATGGCTTATATCTTGACATTGTTTAAAGAAAAGAGAAGTATTTTCTGTGGCTCAGGTTCACATGAAATATAAACCTCCTAGTTCACTAAAGTGTGATATATTTTTCTCAAAATTTGGAGAACCACTGATGTTCTGGGCAACTGTATTTCAGTGTTAGGCCTAGCAGAATATATCAACTAAAAATGCAATCACAGTGAAAAATTCTAATGATATGCATTATTTCCAAATAAGCAAATGCCAGAAGCACAATCCCAACATATTATGAATAATGTGATTGACTACCAGGGTTGCTCACAGCCCATAGCTTCAGGTAACACAGCTGTCTCCTCCCATTAACAAGAAAAGAGATAGTATTTTCTGTTTAAAATTAATAACTGTAATGCTCCAGGATTATAGGAAAAATTCTAAGTGTTTCGCACAAAGCACTGCACAAAATTTTACTGAAGTTCAACGAAATCATTATATAACAAACACATATGAGAAATTCTTTATGGCTTATGCTATTGAGTTGCTTATTCATTTTTGCCTTTCCAGAATCCACAATTTTCAGCAAGATGAATATTAGCAGAAATAAAAATGCCCTTTCTTTTTAATACCCCCTGTTCTCAATTAAAAGATAACTGGTTAGTCATTTAGTATCTTAGAATATTTCTTACTTATAATGAATTAGGCATTAATTATATTCTACATAATCAAAACAATTTTTTAGCAGTGGACAACACTATTATTTTCTAATTCATGTTAATTGGTTTTAGCATGCCTTTAGGCATTGGCTCACTATCAGCAATATCTAGAGAATAATATCATCCTTTGAAAAGCTGTACTACTGATGTACTTTATAGATAAATAGTAAAAATGTTTAATGTACACCTAAAACACAATTGAAATAAATGCCATTTCAGGAATTTGAAAGTGTGTTGAGGTTACCAAGATTATCTATGATCCTTTTCAAACAGCAATAATTTACTCAAAAGGATATCATGTCTGCTTACAAGACTGTGCAGATAGTTGACATAGATGAAATTAGTATTAATATATTCATTTTAATTTCTACCCATTTGCTGTCTTACTAAGGGTAATTTAACTCAGAAATGCCATCATAGTAGGGTGATAATCTGATAATCCGGGATGCAGCGGAGGCAGGGGAGAAAGGAATGAAAAAGAAAAAAACAATGACAATAAATGGCACAGGCAAGACGAAAGCAATAATGTAATAATTTACTACTATGCTGTGTTCAATTATCACTGAAAAATCCAGAAAGATATGAAAGGTGAGCAAAGGTTCTACCATGTTTTTGTAAAGAAATAATAGCTTACTGAAATATTAGGGAGAAATGGAATCAAAAGTACCAATGAAAAAAGCAAAAATAAGATAATTTTAAAAGAAGAAATTACAATAAGAAAAAAAAAACTAGGAAATATGTTCTTTACATGTGAATAATATTTTTCTAGTTGAGTTGTAAATCACATATCTGTTATTCAAAAATATTTCCTGATTCATTTGAAAAGAAAACATATTGAAAAGTGATCTAAATAAAGGGTTTTTTTTTCTCTTTAAATGTTGTTATGTCAAACAATTAAGCTGTTATCTGAGTATTAAAGTACAAAACACTTAGGAAATATAATTTTCCATTATTACTTTGAGCTTCCTGTAAGTGTAACAGTTTTTTACTACAGTTTTCCTCTCTAAAAACAGAGATGCACCATATGGATGCAAGGATGCTCGTGCCATACCCTATGCTCAAAAGAGGATTCTTAGTCTACATTCCAGATTCAACTGGAGTCTATATTAACTGCATCTATTCTTTTAATGTTGGCCATCTTGTATGGGTTGGATGTCCCAAGAAGGCACTTAACTATGGGTGTGATTGTCTATTCAAGAACCTAGAAAAAATGGTAAACTGGTTACATAACAAATAACACATCTTGATCTAAGTCAAGAGAACTGGAGTCCTCTAGCTATATTACTTGAAAAAATGCAATCATGATTTAGTGACAAATTGAATAGCAACTTCATTAACCAGAATTTGATTGTAAACCCATGCACCGTCCTAGCCAGTATCTGTTTTCTCGGGAAGAGAGCCATGGGAGGAGGGGAGAGAAAAAGGTGACCTATACTACTTTAGAGTCTCACGCTAGTTCTGTGAGGTTAATATAACTACTATTTCCTTTATTTACAAAACAAAAAATGAGGCTCAAAAACAACTTGTGCCAAAGTCACAGAGGTAAGAAATGCTAGGGCAGGAATTGGTTCCAGGTCTGTGTACCTCTGAAATTCACTTTACAGCTGCACAGCTGATAAGTCTGCTCAGAAGATTTAAATTATAAGAGGAAAAAATGCCTTGCATCCTTGGCACTGTGCCTGGTTCTTTCCCCAAACTGAAAATGATACTTGCAATTTATTGAGCACTCACCATGTATCTGGAGCATTTCAATTAATCTTGACAATGCTGGTCAAGGGACTATTATTAGTCTCATTTTGAAGATGAAGCTTAGAGAGGTAAAATAACTTGCCCCATATCCTACAGCTGGTGGGAAACAGAGGTGGCATTCTCACAAGCTCTCTCTGAACTCCAAAGCCTGTGCTCTTCCCATTTATTCCATTCTGCCTTCTCTCCAGGAGTCTTCATAATAACTCTGAGTTCAGCAGCTGTTTTCAATGAGGATATAGGCTCAAAGCGAATGCAACATAACCGGTACATGGTTAGATTTCTAAGTCTCTTGCCATTCTGCCTTGTGGACAGGGACATCAAAAGACAATGAAAAATGGGTGCCCCGCAAATCAATACATCTGTTCTTTAATACCTGTGATCACAGCTGTGAAATCAAGTGCTCTTGTGCTTTGAACTAGGCTTAATACACAGCCTGAAAATATTGTTGTGAAAATACCTCTGTGTGTTTGGCTGTTAAGTAAAGTTCAGCTGGACACATGATCTAGTAAGAGGTGCTAGGTTGCTGCACACAAAGGAATTCCATTAGAAAAGGCAGAGAGGTATGGGAGGAAACCCAGCACAAAGCAGTGTGCCCACTGATGAGAGAAGTCACTCCCACTTCACCCACAGATGGTGGCATTAATAAAGATATCCTGTACAGTCTAATAATGTGAATCTCATTCTTCAGTATGGATAAGAATCACTGGGGAGCTTGTTAAGAATACAGTTTTAGTGTCACCACACCTAAGATTCTGATTCAATAAGTCTGGGGTGGTGCCCAGGAACCTGAATTTTATAAACATTCCAGCTGGTTTTTAAAATTATTATTACGATAGGTTTCTACTTTTATTCTAGGTTTAGCAGTTACACATGCAGCTTTGTTACATGGGCAAATTGCGTGTCACTAAGGCTTGCTGTATGAATGATCCTGTCACCAAGGTAGTGAGCATAGTACACAATAGGTAGTCTCCAATCCATGCCCCCCACCACCCTCTCCAATGAAGCAGTCGCCAGAGTCTTTGTTCCTATCTTTGTGTCCATTTATATTCAATGTTGAGCTTCCAATTATAAGTGAAAACATGTGGAATTTGGTTGTCTGTTCCTGCACTAGTTTGCTTAGGATAATGGCCTCCAGCTGCATTGATGTTGCTGCAAAGAACATGATTTCATTCTTTTTTCATGGCTGTGCAGTATTCCGTGGTCTATATGTACCACAATTCCTTTATCTGGTCCACTATCAATGGGCATCTTGGTTGATTCCATGTCTTCGCTATTTTGAAAAGCATTGTGATGAATATATGAGTGCATGCGTCTTTTTGGCAGAACGATTTATTTTCCTTTGGGTGTATACCCAATAGTGGAATTGTTGGGTCAAATGATAGTTCTGTTTCAACTCCTTCGAGAAATCTCCACACTGCTTTCCACAGTAGCTGAACTAACTTACATTCGTGCCAGCAGTGTATAAGCATTCCTTTTTCTCTGCAAGTTAAACAGCATCTGTTGTTTCTTAACTTTTTAATGATAGCCATTCTGACTGGCGTGAGACGACATCTCATAGTTGTTTGAAATTGAATTTCTCTAGTGATTAGAGACAATGAACATTTTTTTCAGGTATTTGTTGGCCACATATATGTCTTTTTTTGAGAATTGTCTCTTCTTGTCCTTTGCCCACTTTTAAATGCAATTATTACATTTTTGCTTACTGATTTAAGTTCGTTACAGATTCTAGATATTAGACCTTTGTCAGATGCATAATTTGCTAATATTTTCTCCCATTCTTTAGGTT